>NC_064285.1:32192669-32210981 GCF_019186545.1 Solanum stenotomum | reverse complement strand
AAAATGTCCAACTATGGAGAATTGATGAATCGATGCTTTAAAGCTTGAGTTATGAGATGTATGGCAATCCAGAGATGTGTTGATGACAAACTAAGCTTGTGTATATGTTCATTCCATACATGAGATTGCATTAGAGCCTAATGGGAATTTCCTATATAAAGTGTTGCATGACCATGCCCGGTCCGGGGGAAAAGAACCGGACAACCATGTGAGAGGTTTATATCTCACCACCTAGGATGCTTGGGGTGTGACCAACATCAACCATGTGAGAGGTTTATATCTCACCACCTAAGATGCTTGGGATATGACCAACATCAACCATGTGAAGGGTTTATACCTTGCCACCAGGGTGTCCGAGTGTGAACGGCATCCCCCATCCTAAGTTGGGGTTATAGATTGGTTGGATCATGCATACACATATGATATCTACTATTAGTGTAGATTTACTTAAACATGTTTTGACTTCACTTTGATAATGCATCCTCATATTGTTATTCATAATGCCTATGAAACCATTTCTTGTATTTCGATTGTGTCCTTGTCTATTGTTGTGTTGCGCATACTTATTACATTCCAAGTACTAACACATATTTTGCCTACATGATGTCACTATGTAGGGACCAAAGCTACTCTTGATCCTTCTCTCCATTCACGTGGCTAGTACGGTGCTTATCCGAGTTTGTTGGTGAGTCCTCAATGATTCGAGGGCTATGTTATGTTTCCTACTCCTATGTTTTGAGACTTTAGCTTGCAATTGTATATTGACTATGAGGGGAGTCGGTAGTATGTCATGGCCCCCGTCCTATCTATGTATGTAGAGGTGTGCGTTGGACAAGTATTTTGTAAATGAGCTTGACTCTTGTTCTATGATGTCATTTTGAAATGGTTTGCCCTTAGTCCCTATTTCCCGTTAATTATTGTTGTTTGTACTTTCGCGACCAATGAAGTGTGATGACAAGTTTGAGAGGCTTGTTTGGGGTTTCTTCGGGTTCCTCATTCGCCATGTCACGTCTAGGCCCTAGGCTTGGGTCGTGACAGTACCGATGGGTTTGTGGTATATTGTGATGCTTCTCGAGTAGGTTTGGGATGTGTCCTCATGCAACTAGTTAAGGTGATTGCCTATGCTTCAAGGTAACTCAAGGTACATAAAAAGAATTATCCAACTCATGATCTCGAACTAGTGGCGGTGGTGTTTGCTTTGAAAATATGGAGCTACTATCTTTGTGGAGTGCATGTAGATGTGTTTACCGACCACAAGAGTCTTCAATATGTGTTTAGCCAAAAAGACTTGAATCTCCGACAAAGAAGCTAGTTAGAGCTTTTGAAGGATTATGACATGAGTGTCCTTTACCACCCCGGCAAAGCTAATGTAGTTGCGGATGCCTTAAATAGATTGTCCATGGGTAGTGTGGCTCATGTAGAAGATGAGAAGAAGGAATTGGTTCATGATGTGCATAGGTTGGCCCGGTTAGGTGTCCAACTAGTGGATTCCACCAAGGGTGTATTCATGGTCCATCATAGTTCCGAATCATCCCTTGTAGTTGATGTGAAGTCTAAACAACATCTTGACCTATTTCGATGGAATTGAAAGAATCGGTTCTCAACAAGTCAATTGAGGCTTTCTCCCAAGGGGAAGATGGGGTGCTTAGGTACCAAGGTAGATTATGCGTTTCGGATGTTGATGCCTTGAGAGAGCATATTTTAGAAGAGGCTCATGGCTCGCAGTATTTTATTCATCTGGGAGCTACCAAGATGTACCGTGACCTACAAGAAGTCTATTGGTGGAATGGAATGAAGAAGGATATAGCGGGTTTCGTAGCCAAGTGTCCGAATTGTCTACAAGTTAAGGCCGAACACTTGAGACCGGGAGGGTTGCTCCAAGATATAAATATTCCCACTTGGAATTGGGGGGAGGTGAATATGGATTTTGTGGTGGGTTTACCTCGTACTCAAAGGCAACATGACTCTATTTGGGTCATTGTAGATAGGATGATTAAATCAGCCCACTTCATTCCCGTCAAGGTTTCATATTCGGCGAAAGACTATGCCAAATTGTACATCAAGGAGATAGTGAAGTCGCATGGGGTTCGTTTATCTATCATATCGGATCGGGGTACTCAATTTACTTCACATTTTTGTAAGGCGTTCCAACAAGGGCTTAGTACCAATGTTAAACTTAGTACCGCTTTTCACCCTTAAACGTATGGTCAAGCGGAATGGACCATTCAAACCTTAGAGGACATGTTGAGGGTGTGTGCGATTGACTTCAAGGGTAATTGGGATGACCATCTACCATTGATAGAATTTGCCTACAACAATAGTTACCACTCAAGTATTGACATGGCTCCATTTGAAGCACTTTATGGTAGGAGGTGTAAATCTCCGGTTGGGTGGTTTGAAGTAGGAGAGTTTTCTCTAATTGGTCCCGAACTAATTTATGAGTCCATTGAGAAGGTTCGACTAATAAGAGAGAGGCTGAAGACGGTCCAAAGTCGGCAAAAATCTTATGCCGATGTTAGAAGGAGGGATCTTGAATTTGAAGTTGGTGATTGGGTCTACTTAAAAATCTCACCTATGAAAGGTGTGATGAGGTTTGGTAAGAAAGGAAAGCTTAGTCCCCGGTATGTCGGCCCATACCAAATCTTGAAACGTGTTCGAAAAGTTGCTTATGAATTGGAATTGCCAAGTGAGTTGGATCCAATTCACCCAATTTTTCATGTCTCCATGCTCAACAAATGCATTGGTGATCCGGTATCCATCCTTCCTTTAGAGGGTTTAGGAGTTGATGGAAGCCTTTTGTAACAACCCTCAAAATGAAGTAGGATAAACTAGAGCCTCACATGGATTTTATGCATTAATAACTTTTTAAAATAATGAAGAATAGCCTGTTTAGTCAGTTTTAAAGATTTTGGAAATCGAACGTCAAGGGACGACCAAGATGTTTGGAAACTAGTCTTTTACGTGTTGGTGTGTTCTAGTATGTTATTCAGGTTTTTATGTGTTGTTTGGAGTCTAAAATCAGTGGAGGTAACCCTAGTGCCATAATAAATGTTTTTAGGGTCAAAACGTTCAGGTACGACTTCCCGGAACCACCCTAAGGGTTCCCGAGGAGGACCCCAACCCTTGGCCAAACAAGCTGCCAAGGTAGCTTGAAGTTATTCATGGGGGGAGTGGCTCCGCGTCGCGGACCTGCTCCACCAATAGCCAAAAGGTGGATCCACGTCACAAAGACACAGCGGACTCTACTGTCTCAGAATTTAATCTCCAAAAACTCCATAGGACACCTTCGCGTCGCGGACTTGTTTCCCGATGAAATTTGTGAAAATAAAACTCAAGTTTGACTTGTTTAAAAGGTCCAACTATGTGAGGGGTGGTTTGGGTACTTTGGAAAATTATTATAAATTGTTATTCTACCTATTTTAGGGTATTTTAAGTTGGTTAAAACCCCAAAACCTAGAATTAAACCCCATACCTCAAGTTGACCCTTCCCTCTCAAAGGTAGATTCTCTCAAAAACTCCATTGAAGACCTTGATGAAGCTCAAGCTAGAAGATGGGTTTTCAACTGATTTCTTCTTCAATTTCATGGTTCTTCAATAATTAAGGTATGGTAACTTTTGATTCTTGAATAACCTCTCATTCAGGAGTTTTATGAAAGATTTTCAAAAGTGATTCAAAGACCAAAATTCCCAATTTTCAGTCTAAACATGGGTCCTTTGTCAAACGATTTTCTAAATTATTCTATTGATGAATTGATGTGGAATTAATGTTTTTAAGATAATTTTCAATGGAATTCTTGAAGAACCCATGATCCCCAAATTCTCGAAAATTGGCCTATGATGTGGGTCTTTGTGAATATGATCTCTATGGGTGAAATTATGTTTAGATTAGTTTGTATTGATGTTTCCTATGATTATGTATACTTATTCATGTTGAATTGTTGGTATATTGATGAGTTGAGAATTATGGCCTTATGGGCAAAGTTATGGGTTGATCCATTTGTTTATAGAATTGTACTTAGATTATGATTATGTTATTGAATTACATTGTTGATTCCCATTGATATCTATGTCAATTGATTATGAATTGTTGAGGATTGATCCATGGTGATCATGGCTTGGAGAATTGGTAAGTTGACCTAACTTCTAGTCTATAGTATAAGAATTAATATTGTGTGGTTTGGTCCACTTATGGTGGCGGTGTTTACTTCTTGTCTATCTATGCATGTTGAGATCATGGCCTTGAAGGCTATAGATGTGAAGTGAATTGATGACTATGATGCATATGTTTATGAAGTTGTGCTATGAAGGTTATGTATGAAATCCTCAATGCTAGCATGATGTTTAAAGTGTGTTGATGGTGAGGAGTATAATGCGAATGATAATGTTAGGGATAAGGTGTGGTCTCATGATTTATTATGTTAAGTACCATTGTGGAATGACCCCTACCTATATGACCCCTATATGAATGTATGATCATAGACATGGTAGGAGTACCTATTCAATGTTGAATGTGTCCTTGTCTTCTATGATGAAGTGTGGGTGTGTGGTCTAGAATCCCTAAAGGTTTTTTATGTGACTTGCTCATGATTTGGGGACATTGTGAATGTGTTGTGATCCCTTGAAGGGAAGTGCACTCAATATCAATGTTGTTGCTATTATGTCACTATGAGGACCAATATGCACACACACACTCTACATGTATAGCTATGAATATGATGTGTTATGGTGTCTATCGAAAGGTTAACTCTTATATGCACCCTTACATTTTATTATGCATGCAAAGTGTATGATCAGCAAGGTATGAATATGTGTTGCATAAAGGTGTTTATGTGAAAGGCTCTCTCACATATGTACACACACATACATGAATGAATAAGGTTTATGATAATCTAGTGAAAGTGAGTCTCTTGAAAGGTTTCCTCAATTGTACTCTAAACTAGACTATGTTTTGAATATGGTATGACTAAGTGAAAGGTCATTCTTACATATTGTAGGTTCTATGATGAAAGGTCATTCTCGTCTTAGAAACCTTTGAGCTATATGATATGAGGGATTAAGTCCCTAAAGCCTATTTTATGAATTAATGTTAAATAAAGGCTTAAAGATGTTTAAAAAGGGAGTTGGATCTTAGCAATGAGTGAACATGAAAAATGAGAGTGGGGGCTTCACGCTTAGCAAGTCCGGCTCCCCGCAAGAGAACCCTCACGTTTAGCAAGTTTGGGTTCCCAACATAGATGTTCATGAGATGGAAACCTCCACGCCTAGCAAGTCAAGGTTTCTAGTAGCAATCTCCTTGTTCCATAACTACATGCCCCCGTAGGTCTTAGCTTAGTGGATCCACTAGGTAGCTATTATGTATGTAGGTCCTACTTTGGCAAGTAGTACCCTCTATTTTTTGTGTGGGAGTAGAACACCGGATTTCATGTAGCTCACATGGTTCGGTTATGGCAATGTCTCCCGAAAGTTAAGAAATGAACTAAGATAAGAATATGAACTCTAGTCATGATTTCTTGAAGAGTTACGTAGTGTAGGTAGGACTATGGACCCTACTTATGCATTGCGCAAGTGGACTCTAAGGGAGGTTATGATTAGGCTCTTTATGTAATGAAGACTATGGTCTATGTATGTTAATATGAAAGCATGTTAAGGTTGATTTTACTTATGTCAAGACATGAAGTATGATTATGCATGTGAATTACACTTATGACTTTTTAATGGGTTTGTTTAGTATATGTGAGGGTATGGGACTCCATGTGTACATTGCACAAGTAAGCTTGTGAAGAGGTTGTAAGGGTGGTTTACCTATGATATGAACTAAATGGGTTATGACTAATGATGTAGTAAATGAATGAGTCCTTATATGATGTTATGAAGTATGTTGGTCTTATGTCTAATGTTAAATGAAGATGTTATGACTTGTTGAATATGATGTGCCTAGTCTATGGTGGCTTCCTAGGAACACTTGGTGTGAGTAGTATTATGGGATGCTACTTGCACATTGCACTAGCGTGACTTGGGGGTTGTCTTAGGTGATGGTTGCTATGTGAAGACTACGTCTTATGTTGTGCTTATGACTCTATGAATATATGTGGTTGGATTGATGAAGGTTATATGTAAGTTCACTCTTGGTAACCTTAAGGTGATACATTGCACCAAGTATTCCCTAAGGGTTGCTTGAGGAAAGGAGTAAAGATAAAGAGGAAGGTAATGTATTGTATGCATTGAATGTGCCTAAAATGTCTATGTGCTATTATGAATGGTTTCCCTGTGTATGATGATGTATGGGATTTATATTGTTCCTATTGTACTAAATGTTCTTGAAGTTTCTCTAAAAAGTCATGATACATGATTTCCAACTAAATGTCCCTTTTAAAAGCATGTTTTTGCATGGTTATTATACTTATTGCATTCTAGTACTAAAACCATTCTTCTTCATCTTTTTACACCAAGTGTAGGTGGTGGTGGCTAAAGGGCCTTTCCTAGAAGTGATGAGCTTGGCTTACTATTCCCAAGTTCGGGTGTGTCCTTAAAGATTCAAGGACCTTTATGTTAAAGAGTTTCCTTAAGTTCAATGTACTAGATAGTAGTTTCTTTTGTATTGTAAGGGTTGTGTCCCTCTTGTGTTGTAGTCGTGTTTATTATAGCTACCTTGAGACGTAGTTCTCCGATTTTGTACTAAAGGTTTAAATGAGGTGACTTTTTAAGTCTTGTGTTATGTTATGAAAAAGTTTTAAATTTTCCGTTATTTTTCTATGATAAATGCTATGACGAATGCTAAGGGCTTGTATAAGACCTCCGAGAGGTCGAATACACCGGTAACGACTAGGGGGGGCTCTCGGGTCGTTACATTTTTCTTATGAAGAAGGCCCGATTGAGAT
The DNA here is from genome assembly GCF_019186545.1 of Solanum stenotomum. Lineage (NCBI taxonomy): Eukaryota > Viridiplantae > Streptophyta > Magnoliopsida > Solanales > Solanaceae > Solanum > Solanum stenotomum. The sequence goes on along the minus strand of NC_064285.1, from coordinate 32,204,103 downwards.
TTTGGACCGACAAGTAAAGAGGTTGGGAAATAAAGAGGTAGTTTCCGTTAAAGTCTTATGGAGGAATCACTTACTTGAGGGTGCTACATGAGAGGACGAGGCAGACATGAAATCCCGCTATCCTCATCTTTTTCCTTCTACTCCTACCCCAACTTGAGGTAAATAGTTTCTGGAGTTTGGTGTTTTGGAAGTCATTTTGCGCTAAGAGTTTTCTTTATGATTTCCTTATGTTGTGAATGTTCTTGTGAGAATTCATGTTTAGAATATATTGAGTTTTCATGATTTATATGTTCCTCATGTTGATTTGCATTTTAGTATATGATTGCATACTTGACTTCATGAGATGAATTGATGAACATGCTTAGTTATGATTTTTATGCAATGACATGTTGGCTAGCTCTCTATTGTTGTGTTGAACTTGCTTTGAGTTGGAGAAGTTGTCCCTCCCATGTTTATGTGAATTGACGTACTATGTATATTGATGGGCTGTAGATGTAGTTTCCTACTTCCTTGAGATTGCATTGATTATGTATTGAGAATGGAGTTGATGTTTCCTGCGATGGTTGGTACATTGTTTATGATGTCACATGTATGATGGGCTGCTAGTCTAGAGTCGTTAATCCCTTAAAATGTTTAAAGTGTCCATTAAGGACGAATGTTTCTAAGTGGGAGATAATGTAACACCCCAGAAAATGGTAGATTAACCTAGAGCGCCTAAGCGTGAGGTTTTGAGTAACTTTCTAGAGATGTTTAGAACTAAACTAGGATCAAAAGGGAAGAGGTAAGCATCTAGGATGAAGTGAAGGACCTAAAACTACCTAAGAAAAATGAAGGAAAAACCATACCTACCTTTAGTCCATTCGGCGATAGGCAGTAGCATCGCCCATACACCTTGGTGATGAGCCAAATGGGCTCTCCTCACCTAGTGGACAGCCCTCACTTGTCCTAGGTTCTAGAAAATTGGGTGAGAGAGGTCATGGGTCGCCAATGGGGTTGGCGATTCACCCATTGACCCTCCCCATCGCCTAGTGAGCTGCCCATTTAGGGAGCTTACTGGAATTTTGGGTGAGCCAAGGGATCATTAGGCGAGTCGCCTAGTGCCCTTGGTGAGCCAAGGGTGCCAAAGGGCGAGCTCCAGTGTGGGGAAGGTAAGTTTTTGAAGTTTAAGTAAGAGTCTTTTAGTAATCTCTCCAAAACTTGAACCAACACTTTCCCACTCTTTTCCTAACATATAAATATACTTTTTAAAGTCAAAATTCTTCCTTTTTTAGTTACTCCCAATTAATAAAAGAAGAAACCCAAGAACATCATTTTCTCTCAATATTTTTCTCTCTAGAAGTTCCTCCATTGAAGAACACCAAGAAATTGAAGATTAGGGCTCAAGAATCCATCTTCTCAACTCCAATTCATGGGCAAAGCTTCAATTAAGGTATGGGAACCTTTACTCATGGAACACTTTTCTCCATGAAGCCCTTCAACTCTTGATTTCAAAATTGGTAACTTGTTCAAAAACTAGGGTTTTCATTCCAACCATAGGTTCTTCCTAGATACGATTTTATTATGTTAATTGCATTATATTATGGATGATTGGATGTTAATGGTGATTTTCATTCTAAAATTCCCCTTGAACCCATGAACAACCCTATGACCCCAATTACATGAATTGTAATGGGTGTATTGATGCAAGATGATTACTATGAATTGCATCTATGTTAATCTAGTTATTGAATCTTGTTTTATTCATGCTTAAAGTAGTAATTCTAAGTGTGATTGTGAGACTTGGTTCATGACCCTTGAAGGAGGTAAATTGTGACAAATTGTTCATGATTGATGAAGGATGTATGTAAACTTATAATCCACTTGAAAGGTAAAGATCCTATGACTATTGTATAAATTGAGTTATTGTTGAAAGATCATTCTCCCCTTTCCCTTACACATGTTCATGTATGACTTGTCTAGGATGATGTTGATATTGTTGTGTTGATTGAAAGTCTAATTCTCATGAAAACACTATGAACAATAATGTCTAAGGTTTACTCACATGTTAATGATGATTCTAAGGATGAAAGTTAGTTCTCACCTAAATGAATGTATGAGCTATTTTATTAGTTGTATTGAATGAAGAGTAGAGTACTTCTTCAAACATGTAAATACAATCCAATGACTAATTATGTATAATTTCGGAGATAATACTTAGTACCGAGTAGATATGGACAACGAGGTAAAGGCCCTTCCGCAAATGCAATAGGTTGGGTCATCCAAAGTGAACTCATGAGATGGAATCCCCTCTGCCAATGCAATAGGGCGGGTTTCTAGAAATAATCTCCCTATCCCATAACTATGTGCCAACATAGGTCTTTAGCTAGTGGATCCACCTTAAGGCTAAACATATTAGTTATACCTTAGGCAAGTAAGACACATTCAATCAGTGTGGGGTTACACGACACTGGATTCCATGTAGCTCATATGGTCTATGTTGGTTATGGCTATTCTTCCCTAAATTATAAGATGATGAATAAGACATGAACTACACTATGACTTCTTAATGAGTTTACTTAGTAGGAGTGGGAGTATGGGACTTCACTCTTACTTTGCACAAGTAGACTTAGTAGGATGTTATGGGATGGTTCTTTATGATTATGATGAGATATGAATATATGCATGTACAATGAATGGATCGTGTTATAGATGACTTTCCTTATGTTCGAGTAATGTACATAACTATTCCTTTATTGATGTCTATTGTTTATGATGAGGTCTAAAGATGATTTGTATGACTAAGATAGCTTCAAGGGAGTACTTAGTATGGTTGGTATTATGGGATGCCAACCATACATTGCACAAGGTTGTGATTATAAATGTGACTATGGCTTGTCTTTGATATTGAAAAATGCATGTTGGTTTCCAAACTTGATAAATGCATTATTTTCATTAAAATGTCCTTTTTATCATATTTAAAGGATTTTATGCATGTTTCCATACTTGGTACATATTATGTACTAACCCCTTCTTCCTTCTACATCTTAATGAGTGTAGGTTCCGGCTAGGTGAATTTCACTCTCCTTTGAAGAAGACTTGGATTGCTTATCTCCAAGTTGTGGTGAGTCCTCAAGTTCGAGGATGGGATTGCCTATTTATTAGTTTCATGTGTATCTCGTATATTGAGATGTTTATTGATGTAAAGGGCTAAGTCCCAAAACTTTGTATTCCTATGTTTTAGATGGTAAATGAGACAAAGTCTAGATTTCCTATTACTTTCTTTTATGAAAAAGTGAAGTGGGACTTCGATTGTAAAGTTTTAAATTTTTTCGCATTATTTTTATGTCTTATGTAATGTTGATGATAGAGGCTTGTGTGAGACCCCTTCGGGGTCAAGTACGTCGTGTTACGTCTAGGGCCTAGCCTTGGATCGTGACGAAAAAGCTCGATGATTTACTGGAGATGGTGGTAATGAGAGAAGCCATCCAGGCGTGATGGTCACCAGATATAAGAGGTGACAACCAGGCTAACTATTCCATTGGACATGAAAGTCAGGGAAGTACACAACTCAAAAGGGTAGGCCGCTCAGGTAAGTGATATAGCGTATTTCTATGCTTTTTCCAAGCAAACCTTAGTTAGAGGCATAAGATGAGATTATTATAGGTATAATTCTTGTGTGACCAGATGGCCTCTAAATTGTTTGATCCCAACTCTACGTTCTTGTATGTATCTATTGGGTTTATAGTAGGATTGGATATGGTATTTGATTTCCTTGATACTCTTAATCATGTATCCACCCCTGTTGGTGATGTTGTTATTGTAGAGAAGGTGTATTGTTCTTGTTTTGTTATGCTCATGGGGTATCCAACTTGGGAAGATTTGGTGATATTGGAAATGGTTTGATTTTGACATCATCTTGGGGATGAGATGGTTATCTTTTTACCATATGATTATAGTCTATCATGCAACGACATTAACTGTAGCCATGCCTGTGATGCCTAAGCTAACGTGAAAGGGTGAATATCATCTAGTTCCTATAAAAGTGATCTCGTTAATTCATGCCAAGAAGTTAGTTGGGGAGGGTGTTTAACATTCTTAGCCCATATTCAAGATAGTAGTGTAGACATCTTTCACATTAAGTCAGTTCCTATGGTATGTGAGTTCCTAGAGGTATTTTTTATTAATTTACCTGAAATGCCACCAAACTGAGATATTGATTTTTCTATAGACTTAAAAGTGAGCACGCTTCTAATCTCTTTTTACCCTTATAGAATGCCATCAGTTGAACCATGGGAGCTAAAGAATCAACTACAATAGATAAATTCCTAAGTAAGAGATTCATCTATCCTAGTGCTTCTCCTAGAGGTGGTCCAGTGTTGTTTGTTAAAAAGAAGGGTGGTAATCCACATATGTGAATAGACTACCAATAACTGATTAAGGTTATTATTTGTAACAAGTACCATTTGCCAAAAATATATGATTTTTTGAACAGGGTGCTTCAATTTTCTCCAAAATTGATTTGAGGTTCAGGTACCATCTGTTAAATATTTGGGCCAAAGATGTTCCTAAAATTGCATTCTAGACTTGATATGGACACTATGATTTCTTGGTGATTTTTTTTTTTTGGGATGACTAATACCCTCGCTTATTCCATGTGATTGATGAATGAGTGTTTAAATCCTACTTGGATTCCTCATAATCGTCTTCATTAATGATATCTTGTTTTACTCTAAGAGTAAAGAGGAGCATGAACTAGTTACCATCGCAAGTTCGTAAAGGAATTTGCCTCTATTTCTTCTCATCTGACCCATTTGATTCAGAAGAAGATACCCTTCATTTGGTTTGATGAATGTAAGGGGAGCTTCTAAGAGCTCAAGACCTTGTTGACCAATGCTCTTATTCTTGGATTGCAAGTGAAGGGTAAGGATTTCATTGAATATTGTGATTCTTCACATTTTGGTTTTGGTGTTGATTTGATGCAAGAGAGGAATGTTATCATTTATGATTCCAGACAATAGAAAGTGCACAAAAAGAAATATCCTGCTCATAATTTGGATTTGGATGTTGTGATTTTGCACTTAGGATATGGAGGTTGTATTTGTAAAGTGTTCATTGTAAAGTGTTTACTGATCACTGTATTTTACAATATATTTTTGTGTAGAAGGAGTAGAATTTGAGGCAACATATGTGGATGGAGATATTAAAGGATTATGATGTCACCATTTACTATCATTCGGGAGAGGCTAATGTGGTAGCTGATTCATTGATCAAAAAGGCTAAGAGCATGGGTAATTCTTCTTGCTTACACGTTCCCAGACATCTATTGGCTAGGGAACTGCAGTCTTTAGCGAATAGTTTAATGCGGCATGAGGTATCTGAGAAGGGCAAATTTCTAGCTAGTGCAGAGGCAAGGTACAAATTTATGGATCAAATCAAGGCTAGACAATTTAAGGATGTTAAGTTGAGTAAGATTCGTGGCAAGGTTTTGCAAGGTTAGGCCAAGGAGTCCATTTTTAATGGTCAAGATATTTTGCGTATTAAGAAGTGAGTTTGTGTGCCCCGAGTTGGTGATTTGATTTGTACCATTCTTGTTAGGGCTCATATCTTGAAATACTTTTAATAGTGCGGCCAAGATGTACCGTGATTTGAGGCAACATTATTGGTGGGGTCGAATGAAGTAAGACAATTGATTTTGTGATAAAGTATGAACATCAAAAACTTGGCTATGGACTTTGTTGTTGGGCTTCTGATAACGTTCAAATAATTTTCAAGACAAGTAAGAGAATAAGTGGTCGTTGTCAATAAAAATACCCAATAAGATTCGAGGTTTAATCCTACATAGAGTGATATCATGCAAGGAATTCAATTAGGAAATTAAGAATGTAAATTAATTCATTTTTAGCAATTAAAAGAGGTGGGTGGATGATTCCACCAAATTAACGAAAAGAATTTTGATATCAAGTAATACAATTAAACTAAAATTTGGATTTTCAACAACTAAAAGACGATCTAGGGGTTGTGGAAATTGGTATTGATGTCAAGTAGGGGTCATTGTTTTTGCTCATTATCGCTAAATAATCATTGATAGGCTAGGTAATCTTAGATAACACTAATCTTATTTAAATCATAGAATCTCCTTTCGATCTCATCTATGTGAATCACAAATCAACCCAATACCTTACTAGAATCTCTCTTTTGAGCAGATTTGGCAACTAGAATTGAATCACAATTTCTCTTTCAAGCAAACTATAGTAAACAAATCTGAATTGCATGCATTAAACTAATTACCCACCTCAATTAATCTCTTTCTAGCATCAATCGAAGATGTAGACTAGGATTAAGTTTGCGACCTTAACCCATTAATTAACCCCATGCCAATTAGCTTAAATCCGTGAATCTATAGCAATAAAAAAGAGAAAGACACAAACCTCACTACAATAAATCAACATCCATCCCCATAATGACACCCCTAGATTTGGGATTTTAGTCAAGCATCATAAGAGAAAAAGAGAGTATACCCATGGTGATTTCATCCATTGAAGAAGTGAAATTAAGGTATAATTTTCAAAACCCACTTCAATGTGAACTTGAATTGTCAATTACAAGGTTGTTCTAAGAACCCCAAAAACTAAGAATAAAAAGACTAATTCTCTCAAAACTATCACTTAAACTGATATTCAAAGAGTGATACCAAAAATTCCTCCATTTTCTCTCTTCCGGATTACTTATAGCTTCTCAAATTCAATGTGTGATTAACTCAGCGACATTAGTCGGGCTCGCCAAATATGTTCGACAGATCGCCATTTGTTCCTTAGCTCACCCTTTATTTTTTTCAGGCTTCAAGTGTCTGAACCTCAGTTCGCAAACTCGATTGAGTCTACCTTTCACATTCGGCAGATCATCGAGTAACACCTTGTTCGCCCTTTCATCCTTCATTCTTTTCACATAATTCTATCATTTTTGACGATGGTATACTAATTCTCCCTTTTAGGTTCGGCCAATCACCATTTCTTCTTCAGTCCCTCAACCTATCTTGAATATTTTCAATTGAATACACTGTCACTTTGGGTGAGGTCAAGAGTATTGGCAAATCTGTTCTTTTGGTTAGGCGACTGATGTGTCGTGAGATCTCAGCATATTTAATGCTATAAACTAAGGATTAATGCGAGAATCGAGTGTATTTATGTGGATATGATGTGTTTGGTGATGTTTGTATACGTAAAACATGTGGACGTGAAAGAGAAAAGAAAAGAAGAAAATACGGGCTAGAACAACTACCACGGAGCTCAAGAAGAGTCGTGGTCTCTCTCAAGGTCTGTCCTGAAGCTCATGAAGAAAGCCCACTAAACATGCCTGTACAGAGTGAAAGTTGATTTTGACCAAGTAAAGACCATGTAAGGCCTCACGGGTCGTGGTCTTCACAACGGTCCGTGATGGCAATCGTAATGGATTTCCAGTGAGAAGGCCTCAAGAAGATAAGCTTTGGCAATGCTAAGTAAGGACCATAGACGCCCTGATGGACCGTGATCCCCAAGAAGGGCCATGATGGTGCTCGTAGAGTTGAACTAGTGAGAAAACCATGAGAAGTTGAAGTCTGAGTTGGCCAAGTGAAGACCACGGGAACCCAGACGAACTGTGATCATTGTAACGGTTTGTGGTGTCTTTCGTGGTGGTCCCAGTGTGCAAGACATGAAGAGATGTGTTTGAAGATGCATTAAGTAATGACCATGGAGGGCTTCACAGACCGTGAAGCCCTTGACAGGTCGTCGTACTGCCCGTGAAGATGCTCGACATTTTAGTCCTACTTCAAGTAGGACTCTTTTTCGACTGATTATTTGAATTTATTAGGTCGTAATTTGTTTTTATCTCGTCATATCTAGAACGAGCGATTACTTTCTAAATATTCTAACTTTGGTTTTTGATCGATTAGCATTGAATTGATAATTAAATTTGCTTTGGTTTTTGAATATCATTTTGTTCTCTGCAAATCGTTGTAAGTGATTTCTTCTAATGCAATCATTACCTATATTTTCTTATTTGATTGAAAGCATGAGTGGCAAAACACCACAACTAGGGTTGTGGGAATTATGAATGTACTCTATGTGTGGATTCGTAATACGAGTAGAATGTGATTCATATTTGCAATATATAACTCAACTTTCGTTATTAATTTGTTCTAATGAGTGCACGTGTTAGAATTAGCATGTATCTATAAATTGTTTGAGAGAAAATTGATAGTTGGGAAAAAGTTGAGTTAGTCTGGTGAAATGGAGTTAAATTTCGAGTTCGAGAGAAGAGAACTGCAATATCATTATACCCGAGGGTAAAATCTGTTAACACTCTAATACCGAGAGGATTTGAGTGAAAAGTTATCCAACAAGACTGAGAATTGTTAGATACACTTAATTCATTTGAAAGTTGCAAAGACTGAATTACCTGAAACTCGTTCATGAATAAAAACTAGATGTAACGTCATGGGAAACACAACCCTGGTTTCATTCATTCATTAATACAACCTTAAAATCAAGACTTTGTTAATTGTTCTATATAACTGATTATCTCAACACTAATGGTTACTCTGATCTTTCAGCTAAACCCAATTTACATTCTAAAATTACTTTCTCTAGGAAGTAATAACGACATTTGAATAAACGCGACAGTGAAATCATTTATGTAAAGAAATTCTCTGTGGGATCGACCTTAACTCACGTTGAGTTCTATAAATTGACTTCGACCATTTATACTTCTTAATTGAAGTGTAAGTTTGGATGTATTAGCGACTACAAGTTGAGAGTTTATACTCCTTTTAATGTTTTTGGCCTCTTTTTCATGTATTCATCGTTGCCTTATCATTTAGTCTTCATAGATGCAAAACATCAAAATATCATCAGAATAGGACATAATTAGGCATTCAAGACATTTGTTGAACTAGAAATGTCTCAAATGAGTGGAAATCTACCACTTATTTCCCAAGACCTTAGGGAAGTATGACTCAATATCTCAATAGAACTTGAGATAAATTGTCACAAGCGAGAAATATGAGATATCTTCTACTCATGTGCAAATGTTTATTTATAGGGAAAATCTCTTGAATAAACTTACAAGAAGGCTTGTCTAGATTTTAAAAGAAAAGGGTACTTGAGATTTTACTTGAGAACTTTATGTGGCCATAGGTCATCCCTGATTTCGAGGCTGATTAGTGATGTGATGCCAAAAAAATTGTATCTTTAGATATTTTTTTTATTATCTCTTTGAGCATTAAATTTATGAATTATGTTTGTGTTAGGTATTTTGATGTGTAAAATTAAAACAACAGAAAATTAAAGAGATTTGGAGCATAATGAATAAAAGATGAAAAATCATATAAGTAAATGAAGCAGACAACTTAATGAATTAAGTATAATATTATATTAATATTTACATACAATCAAATATATATACAACAAGACATTACAATTACAATGAGAACACTTACCTGGACACTCGACAAATCATGAAGGCGAGAATTACAAAAAATAGCTAGCAAAAATTGTTATTGGCCAAAAGGCATGTCGCATGATGCCCAACGATACCCACCGCTTCGCGGCAATGCAATTCAATTATAATTTTTTCCGATTTATTTTAAATTTGGTTATTTCATCTGAGAATTTTTCTACTTCTATAAATAGATCTTAAAAATGTTTTGGAAGATAACCTTTACCTAACAAGATCTAGGACCATCCTGAGAAGGCATAATAATTTTGGTTTTATATTTTTCTCTCTATTTTTTTATGGTTTTATTTGAATGTTTTGTTGTATCCTCCATGTCTATGTGAATATGAACTAGAATTTATTTGTTAAGATAGTTATCATTGTGCTATGACTCGTCTGGGTATTTACTTCTTTCTTGAGATTAATTATGTATTAGCTTGATCTCTATTCAAATACTATTTATGAGTCATAAATTAGACTCGAAAGTGAAATTTTGCGAGTGTAATAAAAGAAAGTAAATATTGATCATGAACTTCATAGGGAAGGGAGATCGACTCGCTAACGTGAATAGAAATATACTCGTCAGTCTTTCTTAGTTGATACAGAAGAAATATACATGCAGTTCACTATCGAATGAGGCCCATAAATTTATAAGCGTTAGAAATAGTCGAGTAGTTTTAGAGTTATTGACATGATATTCAATAAGTACATCTTTACTTATTTTCACACTAGAAAATAGAGCCAGATCAAGTGATTACTCAACATGATTGCAAGAGAATTCAGAGCTCTAGATCAATTTCATATAAATCTACTCTTTATTTTGGTTAATTGTTCATTAGATATTTTCTTTTCGGAAAATGGCTTAAAATACCCTTAAACGACTGGAATTAGTACAAAATTATCCATCATTGACCTATTGGCCACAAAATATGCTTGACGTCAACCTTTATGGCTCTTTATCATCCTTATTGCAAACAACCTCATTAGTTGGATTAATTAGCCTTCTCATTTAATATGTGACACATTCTGATTCGTTAGAAAAAACTAATTAATCAAAACTAATTTGATCCAACCCAAACTTGAATCCACACACTATATCATCCGACTCACTAATGAGATTTTAGATTCGGTCAAGTGGTTTGATGGGTGGATTCTGATTTGGGTTGGATCAAATTAGTTTTTATTAATTATATTTTCTAACTAATGAGAATGTGGCCACATATTAAACGAGAAGTGATGTGAGGCTAAAAATACATATTTTTAATCATTATTTCCTCACATTTATTATTTATATTTGTCCTTTTTGAGCATTAATTTGATGGATTATGCTAAATTGGGTATTTTATTTGTAGGATTAAATTGGTGGAAAATTGGAGAAGTTTGAAGCTTAAACGAATTAAAGATGGAAGGTTCAAGAAGGAAATCAAGCAGGCAGCTTAATGGATTAAATTTAATAAAATAATATATTTATACATATGAGGCCAATGTGAACGAATTGCCAATTCAAATTGAATTTGGCTCGCTGCTGCCACGTGTCTATAGCTAACCGTCCCTCTGACGCCAACAATTTGAAGAAATCCAGCGAGCAATTGGAAACCCAATTTAATTGGGTTTTGTTTTCCTAATTTATCTTGAACTTAATTATTTTATTTAGGGTTTCTTTGTCTATAAATAGGGCATAAAAAATTATTCTTGAGAAAAGCCAAGAACCAAGATACAAGATACAATATAAATTTTCTTCTAGCTTAGGAACTTTGGAAGAGTCGCCGTGGAGGTCGGAGAATTGTGGTTTATTCTTTCTTCTCCTTTATTATTTATTTGTATTCGTGATTAATAAAAGATAGTTTAGCTATTGTTCTTAACTTTTTATGATTAACACAAGCATATTTATTTTAATAAATTTTGATTGTGTTTTTGAGATAATTAGTAACTAACTTTCATAACTAGGGTTGTGAGAACCATGAGCGATTAACAAAGTATGAAT
>NC_064285.1:31892436-32188190 GCF_019186545.1 Solanum stenotomum | reverse complement strand
GATTACTATTATTAGGATTACTGTGTTATGAGCTTATGGGGAACACATTCCTAGTTACTTTTAATAATCTGAATATAAATAAATACTTAATTCAAAGCTATTTTTTAATTATTTGTTTATTCTATTTCAATTTAAATCCCCCATTTTTATAACAACTATCGAGTTAAATATTTACTATTGACAATATTCTTCCATATTCTCTGTGGGATCGACCCCGACTCATAGTTGGATAAATATATTGCATACGATCGTTTATATTTCTTTTCAAGAAGTATATTTGAACGTTATCAAGAAGACTAGTAAATTAGTAGTTTGTGACAAGGGTAATAAAGGGGTAGTTTGTGATAAGGGTAATAAAGGGATATTTTGTGGCCAATAAGTTAAGAAATGATATTTATCCAATTGAATAGCAGGGCGTAAATTCCGACATTGGAGAAGGAGAAGGAGAAGGAATGGACATAATTTAATTCGGAAGAGATAGAGATAAGAGTATTGATTGAGAAAAAGGATACTGTTGTGAAGGAAGGAAGGAAAGAAAGAAGAATGAGTAGTTTTAGTTTAAATGTTGGAATGAAATTGTCATGGCCGATAGGAAATGTAAGTAGGCAACAGATTCAGATGGGAAATGTTAAAATTATGGCGTGTGTTTCTGATGGTTCTACTCCCAGTCAGAGTTCCTTCCTTTCCCGTAGCCAGACCTATGCTCTTTTGAAACAGCAAATGGATGTCGCCGCCAAATCTGAGGTCACCACTCTTTTTTTTTTTTTTTTTTGATTTGCACCGGGTGTCCGAGTCTGTTTGAGCCCCGACTAATCCGGGGGTGCACAGGTCCTCGGCAAGGAGTTTCCCGCAAGTGCACCACTCTTTTCAAAATGCATTATTAATACTGTTTCTTTTCTTCCTTCATATCCTCACTTGTATATATATATGTAGGACTACAAAGAGGCAGCCAGACTTCGTGATTCTTTGAAAATATTTGAGGACCAAGAGCCTGTTTTGCGCCTTCAGAGATTGGTCAAAGAGGCTATTGCACAAGAGAGGTTTGAGGTAGACATGTTTAAACTTCCTCATCTCTCTGCTAGTTCTACATCAGCTACTCATCATCTCAGTTTCACCCTTTCTCTCTCTATGTCTTCCCAGGATGCAGCGAGGTACCGCGATGAGTTAAAGGATATTGCTCCGCATTCTCTCTTGAAATGTTCAAGTGAGGCAACAACACTGGTATGTATTTAATCTGGAATTGTCATGCTTCTATTTCACTTTCTATTACCAGTTGGATTGATACTTTACCAAAATATTTTGCATTGCTAGTTATGGAGCTGTTTTGAATAATGAATTTTCACATAAGTGGCTTTCTATACTTAAAGGACAAAAATGTGGGGAAGAACAAAATGATTGGATTTTTCATACAAGGCTCATTATGTTCCACATATTCATGCACACCGGCTGTTGTTACGCCTCTTAACAGTTTCTGGACCCCTTTTCCCCTACAAAACAAAAGAAAAGATATGCTACATATAATGCAGATGTTGTTTAAGATCTTCCTATTGTTGGGTCTTAATTAAGAAAATTTTGAAATGCTATATAACCCTGATTATCTCAATCTTTCTAGATCGTTCCCTCAATGTGCTTATGTGACTTGAGATACACATGGAAGAGTAACCAACAAAACAATAAGTGTAAGAAAATGCTCTCAGGCACAGTCTCCAAGGTTTTCTTTCTCCTACATTTAGGAAAGAGAAATCACATTCTCCGGTGGCTTTTCTGCCGGAAAACATCTTTTATTGATCCTTCCTCCTAAGCTATCACCTTCTGTGATAATTTTACAACCTTTCTTCTCCTTTTGTGATACTAACCTCTTTTCAGGGGATCCATCTTAATCATGTAGAACAGACTCTATTTCAGATATAGTGGTAAATCCTATGATATCACAGAAACTATTGCAGAGTCCAGAAGATGGTTTGACTTGGTATAAAGTGCCAAGCTCTCGTTCAGAAGGAGGGTGTTGAGCAAGTGTGCTCTTCTTTGTCTTTGTAGGAGAGTGTTGAGGGAGTTTGGATTGACTGAATCCGATTTAACCCACTTAGAATAGGCCAAAACAGCATAGTTTAGGAGTTAAAAGACTGGGAAAAGACTAAAACAACTCTGAAAGGGAAACTATCGGAGCAATCCACGAAGGTCACCTACAGTCTGTGGTTCCATCCAGGGTCTGTAAATGCCGTCCATGAAACCAATCAATATTAACAGTCTTTAAAGTTCAAACTATGAGACCATTCTGTGGCCAGTGGTTCCATCAGGTCCGTAGAACGGATCTGTAAATGCTAGGCAGTAGAAATAGTAGCTATGTTTTCCTGCACATTATTCCACGAGTTCAATCCACGTTCCGTAGTTTGATCTACGACCCGTGATTTGAGCTCTTGAAAACTCGAATTGAAAACCAAGTCTCTGAAGTTGATTTACGAACATAATCTATGGTCCATGGTTCCTTTTACAGCCCGTAGATGGCGTCCATAAATCCCAAAGTTTTGCTGCAAAAAATTTAATCAACTTCTCATGATCTGTTAGGTATGGTCTGATCTGGCCTTAGAATTTCTGAGGTGTCAGAATAAAGAAGAGAGCTGGTTGTGAGGTGGAGAGAGAAAAACATGAGAGTTTGAATGTGACCAAACCTAACAGCAAGTGTTGAGTAAGGCTATAGGAAGCTCCAACCAACAGAGGGAGAATTTCAAATCCTGGAGATGCAGGGATCTCTCTACTATTATTTATTGTACCCAAAAGTTCAATTAATATGTTTGATTTATTTTAGTTCGTACAGTTAAAGGGCAGAGCATGTCAATCATTATTACACTAGAAAATAACTTTAATGAAGGTTGGGGAAATATAGCTTCAAAGATGGATGAATTCATCAACTGAAAAGTGAACAATAAGGACATTTGTTACAGTTGGGGAGAAAACTAGTAAAACTTTCACAGGAAAAGGAAATTACATAGAAGCTTTCAACCAAAGTAGATGGAGCCAACAAGGGAACGGGAATGTCAAGGAAGGAAAGATGCTAAATACAAATCCCAACAAAGAAATCAACAAGTTACTGCGAAGATGCTTAGTTGGCATATCATGCGAGTGTGATGAGATACCCACTTGAAATGATGCACGTAGTCAGGCTCAACACTCATGGAAAGGGAGCTTTGAACACACAAGTCTACGACATGAATGAATTTCAGTTCCTAGTTTGAGTTCTAGTCAAGGTAAGGGATTCAACATGTTCTCATGGGTGAATGGTAGAGACAAGGCTCTTACCTAAAGGTGGATTGGTGGTCGCCAACAAAGGTAGATTCCTTGAAGACACTTTCTTCGTCTGGTTTTGGGTTAGAGCTCTTGGTCTCCCTCTTCAGTTATGGAATATGGAGAACTTGAAAAATATAGGGGATGAATGTGGGTTGGAAATGAAGAAAATTCATAAGGAGGAAGTTGGGAGTACTGGAGGAATTCTAATTCTTTGGGATAAGATAGTTTGGAGAGGAGAATGATGTAGAACTCAATGTATCACTAGGAGGTTCTCCGGAATCATTGTTGATCTTAGCTGGCATCTCAATGCAGTATTTGCAAATTGCTATAGAGAGAGCAGGAATGGGCTATGGGAAGAACTGACCATTATCAAAAAATACTTTAGTGGACCCTGAATGGCTGTTTCATCAGATATTCTGTAGAAAGAACATATTGCAACGGGATAAATGGTGCTATTGCGGAGTTCTCTTCTTGCATTGAAAATCTAGAACTGGTTGATCCTCCTCTATTGGAGGATCTTACACTTGGAGGAGGAGGGATAATCACTGGAGTCCTTCTAGGATAGACAAATTCCTTCATTTTGCACAATTGGACGAGGAATTTAGTCACATCAAACAGAGCCTTTTGGCTTTTGCCTAAAAAATAGGATCAGATCACAATTCTATTCTGTTAACTTATGGGGATGGGAATTGAAGAAATCTTACTTCATGTTTTAAGCTTGGTGATTGGAAGTTGAAGAAATCAAAGACAAAGTGAATGGATTGTGGGGTTCCTTCAATGTTAATGGTAGACCTGTACTTGTTTTAGCTGAGACGCTGAAACTGTTACAAACAAAGCTAAAGGAGTGGAGCAAGACAACTGAGAAAATTGGAAGCAGTGGAAGGTGAACATTCTTAATAAGATTTGTAGATTGGAAGCGATTCAAGAACAAAGAACTTTCACTGATAATGACTTATAAGATTTGTAGATTGAAAGTTATTCAAGAACAAAGAACTTTCACTGATAATGAGTTACTTAAGAAAACAAAATTTGGCCTTGGAATTTGAGGAGGTGGCAAAAAATGAAGAAATAGCATGGAAGAAGTCCAGGTTACAATGGGTGAAATATGGTGATAACAACACTAAATTTTTTCACAGAATTGCTACTGCTGATAAGGGAATTAATTCCATTAATGTTTTAGAAGTAGATGGGGTCACTATTACTAATCCTAAGGATATCAAGGAAATTGCTCAGAATTCTTACAAACACCTGTACAAAGAAACTAAATCTTGGAGACCAGAGCTGCATCGACGTGATACATCAGTGATATCTAGTGAAGAACAGGAATGACTACGAAGACAATTTGAGGAGGAGGAGATTCTTACTTGTATTAAAATTCTGTGCTATGGAGAAAGCTGCTGGACCAGATGGAGTTCCAATGGTTTTCTTTCTTTGGTGGGAAATGTTGAAGGAAGATATCATAACAACTGTACAGTTCTTTCACTCCAACCAAGTTTTTGAAAGAAGCTTCAATGCCACCATTATAGCTTTGATCCCTAATAAAATAGGTGCAGTTGATCTGTAAGATTACAGACCAATAAGTCTGGTAGGTGGAGTTGACGAAATTATTGCAAAACTACTGGCAGAAAGGCTGAAGAACGTGGTGAGCAAAGTGATGAACAAACATCATATGGATTTCATTAAAGGGAGACAGGTTATTGATGCTACACTCATAGCCAGTGAATGTGTAGATTCAAGAACGAGAGGTGTGGAACCTGGGGTAATGTGCAAACTTGATATTCAGAAAGCCAATGGCCATGTATTTTTGGAATTCTTATGTAGTATCCTTAGACAGATGGGATTTGACAGTAATTGGTTGAGCTAGATTGAGTGTTGTATTAAAACTGTAAGATTCTATGTTCTCGTAAATGGAGAACCTGTGGATTTTTTACTCTCCATGTGAGAGGGGGTTGAGACAGGGTGATAATCTATCTCATTTCCTGTTTATTCTGGCAATGAAAGGTTTTGATGGCATGATGACCATTGCACTACATAACAGATGGTTCAAGGGATTTCAAATTAGTGGAAGAGGTTGGGAGGAAGTGGAGATTACCCATCTTCTTTATGCAAACGACGCTGTCATCTTTTGTGAACCAAAGGCTGAACAGATCTGTTATATTAGATTAATGTTGATGGTCTTTGAAGTTGTTACTGGGTTGAGGGTTAACTGGAGTAAAAACAGTCTATTCCCTGTCAAAGAAGTCCCTCATATTAAAGAACCTGCAAGCATGCTAGGCTGCGTAGTGGAGAATTTGCCAACAATTTATCTAGGCATGCCATTAGGTAGGAAGCATAAGGCACTCGAGATCTGGGATGGTATACTAGGAAAAACTGAGAAGAAGCTAGCATGGTGGAAGGCCCAATACTTATCACTTGGGGGAAACTTTACTCTGATCAACTATATGCTAGACTCCTTTCTTACAAATGTGATGCCCTTGTTTCCTAATTCATCCATAATTGGGACAAATTTGACAAGCTAAGGAGAAAATTTCTATGGCAAGGCTGCAAAGAAGGGGAGGGGTATTGTTTGGTGAAGTGGGATACAGTAATACTTAGCAAAGGGGTGGATTGGGAATCAGAAATCTAAGACTACAAAACAACTGTCTTCTGATGAAGATATAATGGGGAGGAAAATGTCCTCATGAAGAAAGTGATCGTGGCAAAGTTCGGTGAGCTGAGCCCCTGATGCACAGAAAGAGTCACTGAACCTTTTGGAGTTGGGGTATGGAGAACTATCAGTACAGGGCTTTGTGGCACTGGTGGAATCAAATCTGATAGTCAAGACGGGCACAAAATTAAATTCTAGAAAGAAGGATGAAGTAACCAAACTCCTCTGATGGAATCATTTCCAGATCTGTTCATAAGTTCTAACAGTGTGTGAACGTTTGACACCTCAAGGATGGGATCTTTCCTTTAAAAGAATGCTAAACAATTGGGAAGTGGAAAATGTGGCTTCACTACTTGAGAAACTAGGGGGTTCTAGTGGTACCACAGCAGAATCAGATAGGGTTTTATGAATGCATAGAAAGCAGCAATGCATACAGGATATGGATGCAAGGTGTATCTGGAAGACCACAATACAGATGGAATCTCACTTGGAAAAGCTTAGTATGCGCTAAGATGAAATGCTTCTCATGGTTAGTGATAAAGAAAGCTTGTCGCACTCAAGAAGTATTACCAAAGATAGGAATACAGTTAGTTCTCACTTCCCAGATGCTTTCTTTGCAACAAAACAGTGGAAACCAACTAATATCTGTTTCTTCATTGTGAGGTTACTGCCTAACTTTGGGAAATATTCCTCAACCAAACTAATACAAGATGGATCATGCCAAAGCATACCTTTAGTTATTGGATTAGGAAGGGTGGGAGTAAAACTCAGAAAAGGTGGTGGAGAGTAATACCTCCTCGCATCTGGTGGACTGTACGGAGAGAAAGAAATAGGAGAAATTACCAGTTTCAAAAAAAAGAAAAGAAGAAATTTTATGTCTTTCACATTAAATCTATCGGCCTCTGTAATATAAGTTTTTAGGGTCTAAATAAAGGGCTGGCCTGACTCCTATCAGTTTTTCATATGATTGATTGATGGTTAGTTTTTGTTATCAGCTCATAATCAGACATCACGATAATTTATTTGAAGCCTAAACAGCTCATAAGGAGACTTTACCTAAGTTTGTTGAAGCTGAGCAGTTCTGCACTGTCTGAAATATCTGCTCAACATTGCTTTGTCTAGGGAATCAGGGTTCAAGTTAGAAGTGTGTACATAGAAGGTCGAAGTCAACCTTCAAAAGGCCTTTATTTTTTTGCTTATAGAATAAGAATTACCAACAACTCAGATCGTCCTGCTCAACTTCTTAGAAGGCACTGGATCATCACTGATGCTAATGGAAAAACAGAAAATGTCTGGTGAGTTGCTAACTTTTCTGTTTTGGCACAGTTGTGGTAGACAATATTGTTTATGTTAAATTTATACGTGTCCTCGTTTTTGTAACTTTATGTTGTCATCAGTCCATTTGGTGGCCATTTGATTCTTTTCTTTTTAAATTTGGGCTAAACATTGTTATCATTTATTCTGAAAGGGGAATTGGTGTAATTGGTGAACAACCGGTGGTACTTCCCAACACTGCTTTTGAATACTCATCTGCATGCCCATTAGGAACTCCAAGTGGAAGAATGGTAAGAAACTAATTTGCTTTCCCTGATCTTTCCTTCATGAAATGCTACTTCTTCCTCATTTCCGTTTTTCTGTGGCATTTTAATGCTGAGATCGATATGTAATTGCACCCACTCACAAAGATATCATTGTGCTGTGACTGTATATGACTCTGGGCTCTAATTTCTTAGAGGGCGTTTGGCCCCCTAATATTCCAGGAAAATAAAGTAATGAAGGATAGCAGTTTTTAGAGGTTTAGACTATGCCCTCAAGTGTAGCTGTACGATTAAGTCTTACAGTTTATAATAGAGTCGTATGTAATAATACAAATGAAACAAATTGGAACCATTTCAGTTGAACTCAGGTTAGCACTTGTGCATGCTTTATCTTTACCACTCACACACACTTGAAGTAACCCATTAATAGTAGTAGAACTCTGTGCAAAGTTTTCTCCCCTGATATTAGTTACTACCATTTGATCACTTACACTGCCCCAAACATCTGAATGTAGTCTCCAGCTGAAATGAAATTTTACTATCAAAGTTGCATTGTACATACAGAATATTGAAGACATGACTAAAAAACTGATACTTGACATGTACTCCCTCTTATAGATCCATCATGAGGAAGAAGAAAGTCATGATTTGCTTATCCTACGCACAAATGCATGCATACGCACGCAAGCGCACACACACACTCTTCTGTTCCTTCTCTTCAACTCTAGAGGAGGAAGTTAGCAGTGAGAAAACAATAAGAATATGAATTTAGTACATTCTATCTTATAAAATCAGGACCTGCTATGCATTCTGGAAAACAATTGCTAATTGCTGAATTTTCAAACTATTTTTCTTCACAAATTGTTGATTGTCATATTAGCTTTACATAGCTTACCTACACTAAGTGTCATATTTCTTTTTATTGCTTTTTCTGAATTAAGTTTTATTTGATACACTTGTTTAAATTGAAGATCAATATTTGGAACTGGGAAGAGAAAAAAAATTCAATTGCATGGTTATCAGGATTTAATTTGGAATGGCAGATGTTAAAGGGAAGGGTTTTCTGAGGTGCCAAGTAGTTGAAAACTAGCAGAATCTACTCAATTTTGTCCTTTGATAACTTTTAATAGACTGATACTCCTAATATTTTGGAGGGTATACTATTAGATCCTTCTTATTTTCTGGCAAATAAAAAATGCATTTACTGGTTGGGCTTTGAGGGCGACAAAACTTGCAAGGTCTCTTTGTGTCTTCTTTTTGACCTTCACGTGCAGTCAATAGGTGTCAATTGTTCTGTTTCAGGAATTCCTCACCTTCTGGGCTATGTTGCTCAGACTCGGGTGTGGGTACCGAATACGGGTGCGGATCTAGAGGTCGGACTCTTCATCGCATAACTTTTAGGATTCGGGGGTTAGGATAAGGGTGCTAGATAAGGCCAATAAATGTATATTATGACATATAAAGTATATATTTTGATAAATTGAAGTTATTGAACAAAAGCTGGTAAATTTAGTTCTTTATAAATGCCTAATATTGTGTTCATTAGACATCTCGTGTAATAGCATAACATTCTCATACTTTATATAACTAGATAATATATATATATAGATGTAAACCTACAAAACCAAATCAAATTACCCAATCAATTTGTATTTCTCAGTCATACATGTAGTCAAAGCACCCAAGATGTGGTGTGGATCCCACACCTACACCTATGTCGTATCGATACAGGTGGAAAGTATTTTGGAGACTCCACGCAAATTCTCGGGGCCCTTCCTTTCTTTCTTTGTTCCTTCCATTTCTGAAGTGCATCATGTGTGATTGTCTATTACTATACAGGAGGGTGACTTCGAGATGAAGCATATTGATAGAGTCGGCTCACGGACATTCAATGTTTCCATCGCTCCTTTCTCTCTCTCCAAAGTTGAAGATGGCAGTGATACCTTTTCCGATGGGAGCTGAGAATACTTTGAAGCATGCGCGCACCTCATTTGTACATTTTTATATAAAATTTTAGGCTAAGGTTGTGTTTTAGTTGCTGGCAGATAATAAACTCTTGATATCAGACTCATTGGGTGTAGTAGATAAATGCTACCGATAGATGTAATATATTCCCATGGGTAAAAAGTATGGAACATAGGAATCTCATGCATTCATTTACATCTTGCGAGCTTTGAAGATATCTGTAAATTCCAAATGTATATAATATGTATTCAACTCTTAAATTGTTTGTCCTTTTCATTATTAAATTATGGTATTTGCCGAGGTTTATATCTTATAGTTAAGGATGGCAATGGGGTGGTGCGGGTTGAGCTTTACCCCGCAATAATTTAAGCCGCCCCACCCACATAACAAAAAAATGTTTTTTTCACATAAATTTATTCATTTTAGTGTGATTGTCTATGATTTACTTACTGATATATGATATGATAATGATATTGATAATGATGATGATGATGATGATAATGTGTAATGACCTTCCTGGTCATTTCTGTATCTTGCCTTCTGTGTGTCGTTTAGAGCGTTCCTGTAACGACCCCAAGTCATTTATGACTTGCTGTGGGACTGACAGTTCAGTCACCTGGTCGTTCGTTTGGTTATGATGCAAGTTTTAATGTTTTGGAACTTATGAATCTTGAACGATCATTTTTGATCAATAGTTCAAGAAGACGACCTCATAATAGAATGTTGATGGTTCCATTAGCTCCAGAATGGCCAAATAAGGCTAGTAGCATAGTTGGCATGAGTATAGAGGCCTTCGATGCGAGTTTGGATCATTAGGCGTTTTAGCCTTTGAAATTTGGCCTAAGGTTGACTTTGGTCAACATTCTTGGAAAACGCGCTCGGATGAAAATTTCGTCACGTGATTAGCTCCGGAATGTTGAGTTTGGTCTAGCACGACCTTTCGTTCGACTCCTGAGGCCTTCGGACTCATTTCAAGCCCCTCGGTGGATTTTGGTTAACATGTTTTTCTGGAAGTGGGACCCACTTTTTATCGAGATGACCTCTGATGTAAATTTCGACTGCGCCGTTGAGTCCGGAATGTTGATTTAGTAGGGTAGCATATCTGTTTTGTTTTTATCAGTTTCCGAACGAATTCCGAGTACCCCAGCGGAGACTCTGAAGAATATAGCCAAAGCTGAAATCTGGTGCAGCTCTTTAGCGACCAGATTTTGGGCTTTTAACGACCATATTTGTGGGCTTTTTAGCGACCAGTGTCGCCCTTATAAAACCCCAAATTAGCTTTATTCCTCATTTAAAAAGTGTGATACCTTGATCTATAGAGGTCCGATTTGGGCGATTCAAGAGGCTAACTTGAGTGACTTTTCGAGGAGATCGAGTTGGCGTGGTTAGATTTCGTATTTAAAGCTTTGTTGGAGGTAAAAATTTGTGTTTTAGCTGCTGTCTTAGCTCATTTCAAGCTCAATTTTTTGGGAAATTTGAGAAGATGATTTCTTGGTCATTTTAGGTCCGAATCTGGTGATGTAAGAGCCTAGATTGTGGGGTTTTTCGTGAGGATCATCGTGGTGTGATTGGTTTCAGCATCTGGACCCTCGTTTCTGGTAATTTCTTGTAAATAGCTGCTGCTATTGTTGTTCCTTTTTAGTGTGATTTGGGTTTTTCGTTGCTTGTTCTTGTTGGGACTGTCTCGAGCCCCGAATTGTGTTCCAATTTGGAACACAAGTTCGGGGAGGCGTTTAAGAACTTATTTTTAGGGTTAATTCTGGAATTTTCAGCGCGGGTCCCACTTTTTCTGTTTTGACCCCAAAATTAGTCTGTCTCTGTTTCTTGCGATTTTAGTGTCTAAACGACCGTAATAACGTTGTGACTCTATTTTAGATAGTGTGTCAGCGTTTCGAGGCCGTTCGAAAAGGAAAAGCCCCGGCGAGGGCAGCGACTAACACATCTAACGACGTCATCACAAGTACACTTTTATTATGCCATCAGCCTGCTATAATATTATTTGATCCTGGGTCCACATTCTCATATGTATCTGTTTATTTTGCTCCCCTATTGGGTATGAGGTCTGAGTCTTTGGCAGAGCCGGTTCATGTTTCGACCCCGATGGGTGAGTCCTTAGTAGTGGATCAGGTATTGCGATCTTGCTTAGTGACTATCCAGGGTTATGATACTAGAGTTGATCTTATTTTGTTAGATATGGTTGATTTTGATGTGATTCTGGGCATGGACTGGTTATCCCCCTACCATGCGGTTTTGGATTGCTACGCCAAGACTGTTACTTTAGCCATGCCTGGCACTCCCCCAGTGTTGTGGCAAGGTGCTTATGCGGGCTAGACGGTTGGTTGCTTCTGGGTGTTTAGCTTATTTGGCCTATATGAGAAATGTGAGTAGGGAGGGCCCTTCAGACTCAGTTCCTGTGGTTAGAGAGTTTGCAGATGTGTTCCCTACAGATCAACCTGGCCTACCCCAGAGCGTGACATTGATTTTGCCATAGATTTGGAGCCCAACACCCGTCTTATTTCTATTCCACCTTACCGAATGGCTCCTGCAGAGCTTAGGAGCTCATTCTTCAGTTAGAGGACCTCTTAGGTAAGGAGTTCATCCGTTCAAGTGTGTCACCTTGGGGTGCTCATATTCTGTTTGTGAAGAAGAAGGACGACACTATGAGGATATGCATTGACTACATGTAGCTGAACAAGGTGACGGTGAAGAACCGTTACCCCATGCCTCGTATTGATGACTTGTTTGATCAACTTCAGGTTGCCGCCATGTTTTCTAAGATTGATTTGAGCCCTCAGACATATCCTTATCCTTTCTTTCGCGGACGAAAGTCCTTTTTAGTAGTGGATATTGTAATGACCCTCCTTGTCATTTCTGTATGTCGTTTAGAGCGTTCCTGTAGCGACCCCAAGTCATTTATGACTTGTTGGGACTGACAGTTCGGTCACCTGGTCGTTCGTTTGGTTATGGTGCGAGTTTTAGTGTTTTGAAGCTTATGAACCTTGAACGATCATTTTCGATCAATAGTTCAAGAAGACGACCTCAGAATAGAATTCTAACAATTCCATCAGCTCCATAATGGCCAAATTAGGCTTGTCCCATAGTTGGCATGAGTATCGAGGCCATCGATGAGAGTTTGGACCATTAGGCGTTTTAGCCTTTGAAATTTGGCCTAAGGTTGACTTTGATCAACATTCTTGGAAAACGCGCTCGGATGAAAGTTCCGTTAGTGCGTTTAGCTCCGAATATTGAGTTTGGTATAGAAAGACCTTTCGTTCAACTCCCGAGGCCTCCGGACTCATTCCGAGCCCCTCAGTGGATTTTGGTTTAAATGTTTTTTTGGAAGTGGGACCCACTTTTTATTGAGATGACCTCTGATGGAAATTTTGATTTCGCCGTTGAGTCCGGAATGTTGATTTTAGTATGGTAGCATATATGTTTTATTTTTATCGGGTTCCGAACGAATTCCGAGCACCCCGTTGGAGACTTTGAAGAATATAGCCAAAGCTGAAATCTGGTGCAGCTCTTTAGCGACCAGATTTTGGGCTTTTAACGACCATATTTGTGGGCTCTTTAGCGACCAGTGTCGCCCTTATAAAACCCCAACTTAGCTTTATTCCTCATTTTAAAAGTGTGATACCTTGAGCTATAGAGGTCCGATTTGGGCGATTCAAGAGGCTAACTTGAGTGACTTTTCGAGGAGAACGCGTTGGCGTATTTAGATTTCATATTTAAAGCTTTGTTGGAGGTAAAAAGTTGTGTTTTAGCTGCTGTCTTAGCTCATTTCGAGCTCAATTTTTTGGGAAATTTGAGAAGATGATTTCTTGGTCATTTTAGGTCCGAATCTGGTTATTCAATAGCCTAGATTGAGGGGTTTTTTGTGAGGATCGTTGTGGTGTAATTGGTTTCAGCATCTGGACCCTCGTTTCTGGTAATTTCTTGTAAATAACTGCTGTTATTGTTGTTCCTTTTTAGTGTGATTTGGGTTTTTCGTTGCTTGTTCGTGTTAGGACTGTCTCGAGCCCCGAATTGTGTTACACAAGTTCGGGGAGGTGTTTAAGAACTTATTTTTGGGGTTAATTTCAGAATTTTTAGCGCGGGTCCCACTTTTCCCATTTTGACCCCAAAATTGGTCTGTCTCCGTTTCTTGTGATTTTAGTATGTAAATGACCGTAATAACGTTGTGACTCTATTTTTGATAGTGTGTCAGCCTTTCGAGGCCGTTCGAAAAGGGAAAGCTCCGGAGAAGTGAATTTTGGTGCGCGCGTGATCGGCCTACAAGTAGGCTACGGTTTTCCACTCCTAGATTGAACTTGAGAATGTGGATGCATGTTGATTAGTTGAAATTTGGGTTGAGTAGTTATTGGATCATGCATAGTGTTTAGATATGATGTTTCTGCCTCTTTTGGGAATCATCGGGTAACTGTGAGCATGCTATGTGTTACTAATTGACCCTCCTCGCTATGTGGAGTGCTTGTATGCTTAATTACTGTTTATTTGAAGCATGTTGGGCCTTAGTTTAGGTTTGGCTAGGGCTTGCCTTAGAAATGCATGATTCGAAACCGATAGGCCTTAGTTTCTCCTCGATGTCGCTCGACCGACTTAGATCCCTGTAGACTAGTGTAAGAGACTTGAGTTTGATCGTTTGGGCCTTAGTTAGGTGATACGCTTGCTCCGACTATAGCTATCCTTATTTTTCCCCGACGTCATAGCTTTACGAGTTACGTCGGCAAATCTAGTTCTGCTTCGCGATTCGAATTTGATTTTTGATTATGTTCCAAGGACTTACATTGATTGGCTAAGTTTGGACAGCGTTCCACGAACATTTATGAGCATGGATCGATTGAGACTCTTTCAACAGCTACAATGGAACCTTTATAAAGCATCCGGTTTAAGGTCCGGCCTCTATCTCCCAGATACTTATATAGAGCATTCGGTTTAAGGTCCGGCCTCTATCGCCTAGATACTTATATAGAGCATCTGGTTTAAGGTCCGATCTCTATCGCCCAGATACTTGTTTAGAGCATCCAGTTAGAGGTTTGGCCTCAGTTACTTGATACTTGTGATTGGTTACTTGGGTACTTTTGGTGAGCATCCTGTTCGAGGTCGACCTCCATACTGTTAGATTTTACTAATTGGGGTTGAGATTTTGGTTCGATGTTCTCCGTTCTTGAGTTCTCATAAACACTTCTTTTTAGTTATAGTTATTATGTGTACTCGTCGGGCTTATAGGGGTCCGTTCGGGTTTTTAATTAAACTTGCGCACGAGTGTACCTTCTGGGCTTATGGGGGTCTAGTTAGGTGTAGTTAGCTTATAGATTACTTTAGTTAATTCTTTCTACACTCGTGTGCATTCCATTGTTTACTTAGATTTCCGTTCTTGACCTTTGTTTGTGTTATTCCTCCTTTTCATATTGCCTTTACTTTTCAAGTTCAGTCGGCATATGATGCCTACTGGGTACCTACTGTTTTGG
Source organism: Solanum stenotomum (assembly GCF_019186545.1). Classification (NCBI taxonomy): domain Eukaryota; kingdom Viridiplantae; phylum Streptophyta; class Magnoliopsida; order Solanales; family Solanaceae; genus Solanum; species Solanum stenotomum. The sequence goes on along the minus strand of NC_064285.1, from coordinate 32,173,284 downwards.
TACTCATGCTACGCTCTGCATATATTTCGTGATGCAGGTTCGAGCACCAGTGGCCAACATTGATCCAGTTTGGAGTAGTCTGATCCGGAGACGGGGGTGAGCACACGACGTTTTGTACTATTTCAGTCTCCATCTGTATATATAGACTTGTCTTTTTCCTTTCGAGATAGTCTAGTCTTTGTGGTCCATTTTTGGGACTTGTACTCGTTTTGTTAGTAGCTTTGTACTAGTGACTTTTAGGTTCTGGGAGGGATGTTTATTTGTATATATGTTTTGGTTTGCTTCCGCCTATTTATATTGTTATCTTAAATTTTGCCTACTCTTGTTAGTTTCTGCCCTCAGACCCATTACTTGTTATTCCGGGTTACGGATTGGCTTACCTACTAGTGGGTTATAGTAGGTGCCACCATGACTCGAGAAATCGGGTCATGACATAATGGTAATAATAATGAGGATGATGATGATGATGATGATGATGATAACGATAATAATGATGATAATGATAATGATAATGATAAGGATAATAATAATGATAACGATAATGATAATGATAATAATAATAATAATAATAATATTAATAATAATAATGATGATAATACTAATAATAATAATCATAATGATCATAATAGTAATCATAATAATCATAATAATAATAATAATAATAATAATAATAATAATCATAATAATAATAATGCATATCGGCTTGGTTCAGGTGATGTTTAAGCCCCTCACCTTAAGAGGTCTACCAGAAAGCTTTATAGTAGCTTTGAGAGATGGTAGAAATCAAAATTGGAACAAATCCCTTATAGGGACTATACAAACCAGTCTAGCTTATGGACCAGTTTATTTTAACACTTATCCTAATTTACAAATATATTTGCAGGATGAGAATTCATTTAAGTTCTCTTATGCTTAATGTTAAACTTCATGGTTATGATTATATGCCTGGAACTGAAGTTGTTTGTATATGTTATAGAATTTATTATAAAGTCTTACATACTTTGAATCCTATGTGTAAGATGATTGATTTAAAAAATGAAACTACTCTTATAGAAGCTAATTTTGGTAAATCTAAGGTTGTTATCAGAAGACCTATTCAGTGAGAAGAAATTGATTTCCCACAATAGTGGGTTATTGAAGGAGCAGCACAACCAAAAAATAATACTAATAATGAGGTTTTAGAAATTGAACAGTTTAATGGTGGAACTGTTAAAATTAAGTTTTCTGACTCTATTGTTATGCATAATAGGATTGATAATCATAGTATGTCTTCTAGAATTTCTAGATCTAACTCTTCTTACATTTCTCCTGTTGATTATATTGTACAGATTCCTTCTCGAGCATCTACTTCTCAGATTAGAGAAAATTATAGATGTGATAATATTAAAATCGATAAAGATAATATTGCTAGACCTATGCCCAGGCCCAACTCAGATTTAGATATTACAGAATCTGAAATGAATTTTCCAGATGGAATCTCTACTTAAAAATGTTTTATGTTGATCGAAAACCAAATTGATTTTAGTCCGGGATCACCGACAAGAGAAAAGATTTCGGAAGAATTTCAGAAATCTAGAGGGAAACCTTTTCGAAAATGGTTCTTTAAAAATTTTAATAAAGAAGAACATATGGGTTTTCAAGATTATCTCGATGGATCGTTCAGTTTTACTCAAGGGGCCTTTACAAGCATAGTTAATCCTGGCAATAGTTAATGAAAGCTTCTACTATTCGGGTCCGCCCTACACGCCCAACTACTAATGGGTAATCCAATGGATTCCTTCGACAACCTTTCATTAACCTGCCTGGGTCACTTATACTTGACCTTAGTATTATTGTTCAAGCTGTCTCAATAATAGACATAATCTCCATTTCTGATAGTAACTTAGTATGTTATAGTTCAACACAAGTAATTTAGCCTATCATTTAGGCTTAGTGCATAAGAAATAAAGATATAAATTGAAAGTAAGAACAGTACCTGGAGTAGAACTCCAAACCAGATGATGTACAAACTCAACCGAAAGCTTTTTATTCAAACTTTGAAAGATTTACAGAAAGAAATATTACAACTAGAGAGAGAGATAGAGAGGGGGGGGGGGTTTCTAAAATCTGTTTCTTTACTAAAACTTATTCATCTTTATATAGAGGTCTAAACGATAAAAAGTAAAGATTACAATGACCTACGTAATTTCTATCGGCCAATAATAAGAAGATAAGACCGACAAAATATGTGGTCTTCTTTATCAACAAGTGTCCAACATATTTGGCCCTCAGTCATACTTTATTAAAGTCATTTTGTCTTTATTCCCCAATTATTTTATCAGTGGGGTCTTCATATTTTGCCTTTTCCTTTGCTGTTGTAGGTATTGCTGGAAGATTCTTCCACCTAGTTTTGGAGTTGCTGAAGAAGAGTATCAATATCAATTTCTTCATTATCATCACTTTGCGCTTCGCCTGCCATGTATGATTCTCCACCTTCAGTAGTGTGGCAAGTCGATGTCAAAGATACATCATCGCGGATATCTATATCAAGATTCTTCATTAAGTCTTTCTTTACTTCCTCCATATATGACATTATTATGTCAGTTTTAGAGAGTGCTCCTTTCTTCATTTGAAGTCTCCTAGTGATTTGCTTAAACGGACTATGATCATCCACTTTTGGATGTGAAATTAACATTTTATATGAATCAATGGTTGTTGTAATCATATCTATGATCTCTTGACCGTGACATTTTCCTTCTAAATCCTTTTGGACTAATTTATTTCAAAATTTTGTATAAAAAATCATTTTAGGCAAGGAAAGCCTTTTTTGGTGCTATCAACTTCGACCGTCCACCTCATTATCCATGGAATTGAAAATTCTATAAAGAAATGCATAGTAGCCATTCCTTCAAAAAAATATTTTCTTTTTCTAAACTTATTAGTTTGGGAGATACATCTACCCATTCCATATATAAACTTTTGTATGGTTCTGGGAGGATACTTAGGGAAGGACCGTATAAAGTCCACCATTGGTAGAACCAAGTTGCTATCTACTGTTTTGCAGCATGTGAGCATATTTTGATAAACCAGGAATGTTTTTTATTAGCATTCTCATATAAAAAAGTATTAAAAAAACTTTCTTTATAATTCCAGTAATTATATTTTACCGCAACTTTTTGGTCTGGATGGATATAATCCATTTCCTTTAAAGTGTTGATTCCCCAATCTTCAGGAGATATAATCTTCTTAATTATAATCTTTGAAAAGTTATAAACTTTTCTGGTATTCGCTGAGTAGAAGTGTTGGAATTCTCCTGATCCTGTCGATGAGAGTATTATCTCATAATGCATTATATATTTATAAGCTGGGGTAGCATATGGTGCTGAGTCAAGATACCTGTGCATTAGTTTCCATGGGTCATCTTTTCATCTTAAATCATTATATTCCAGGAGAAGTATAACTTCTTTCTTGTCGTTCGTATTAAAGACTTCAATATTTTCATCATCCGTAAGAGTGGAGATATATGACTGGGTAGTTTGTGAAGTATTTGCCTCAATATTATCTTTCTGGCCTCTTGCATTTACAAAACTCATAAACTCCTTGTATAATGGATGATCTGTATTAAGATCAGATGTAGTAGCAATATTTGCTGCCACCAGTTTCTGGTTTCCTATTTGGGCGAGGATATTACCTCCTCTTTCAGCTCCTGTCCTTCCTTTTCTTGAGGGCGGAGGCCATGAAGGTCTCATCCTTAAAGGAAAATAAAAAAAATTAGCCTAAGTATTCTCTTGTAAGGAAATCAGACAGACTATTTCCCAATCTTTTTTTAGAATGAATGTCGAAATCAAACGATGATAATAAAGCTTGCCATCTAGCAAACATCTGTTTAGAAACATCATGCTTACAATCCTTATTAAACATAAATTTAGCTGCTCGGCAATAAGTTTTTATTAAAAACTTTTTGTTATAAAGATCACCTTGGAACTTTAAAACACTTTTAACTATGGCTAAAATTTCTTTTGCAATAGTAGCATAATTTTTCTGGGCATCATTCCATTGACCTGAATAGAACTGAATAATATAATGATGTTTATTATCAGGACAATATTATGTCAGGATACCGCCATATCCTATATCCGAGGCATCTGTCTCAACCATTTTTTCCCAATTTGGGTTGGCAAGAGTAAGACTAGGAAGGTTTTTAACCTTTGTCTTAATCCTTTTTACTGCTTCAGTATGATCATTTGACCAGACTTAAGGATTATTTTTTAACCTGTCATATAATATGGTCGTATCCTTGGCTAAATCCTTTATAAAAGGCGCGACATAGTTAAGACTCGCAAGAAATATTTGTAGCTGGGTTTTTATTAGTCATAATATAGGGGAATTTGGATGCAAATTCAATACTTCTATTAATAGGGCTAATGTTACCTCTTTCAAAATTATGGCCCAAGAATCTAACATTAGTTTGGAACAAAGCCATTTTGGGGTTGGATATTACCAAGCCATTTTGAATAATAATCTTTTTAAACAAATCAAGATGTTTAAAATGAGTTTTCACATTTGTGGAAAATACAAGGATATCATCTATGTAAACGATTATGAAATTGCTATAAGGTAGGAAAATATCGTTCATAATTTTTTGAAATTCTAATGGAGCATTTTTTAAACCAAAAGGCATAACGTTCCATTCATATTGACCCATAGGGATATTAAAAGCAGTTTTAAACATGTCGGACTCAGCAATCTGAATCTGCCAATAACTTGATTTTAAATCAAATTTTGAAATATAATTACATCATAAACTCTATCCAAAAGATCTTTTTTATTAGGGATAGGATACCTAATTCATTTTAAAGCTTTGTTAAGAGGTTTATAATTAATCACCAACCTGGGCACACCTCTTTCTTGCTCAGCATGTTTATTAACATAAAAAGTTGTACAAGACCATGGAGACTTAGAATGACTTATAAGGCCTTTCTGAACTAAGGAGTCAATTTTCTTTTTGCATAACTCCAGATAATTAGAATTCATCTGGCATGGTCTTGCCTTTGTAGGAATATTATCCTCACTAAAGTGTTCCTCATATGGGAGGCTAACAACATGCTTTTTCCTGTTCCAAAAAGCATTTGGATGATCTCCACAGATATCAAGGGAGAACTAATTCTTTAAGATAACAATCTTATCCTGTAATTTAGGATTTTGAAGAACATTATCAATCTCAATACTATTAATTTCTCCTTTGATAAAACTGACTTGATTATTTTTTAAAATTAATTTTGAAGAAAGTTCATTTATCATTCTTGTAAAAGGTTTAGTAATGAATTCTAGTATAAAAGGTTTTTCATTCCAAGTACCAATAATTTTCTTATTATCCCAACTAGTAAGGGGGGAAATCTCATTTCTAAAAGGTACTCCCAAAATAATTTGGTTAGTAATATCTTTTACTAAAACAAAACTTTGAGGAATACAATTTTTCCCTTTACATATAAAAGATTTGGACAGTTAATATTCAATTCCCATTTTGCTACCATTTGCAGACCTGAGGCGATGAATAGTTTTATGAAAATACCTGGAATGAATAAGTCCTTCTTGAATGCAATTCAAATCAGCAACATTGTCTATAAGAGCAGTAAATTCTTTTTTGTAATTATAATCTATGAGAAGAGTAATTTTTGTATAAAACTTTTGGGAAGAAAAAGCTTTCAGGCTTTGTAGAAAATCTTCTTTCTTATTACCAAAATTACGAGTTTTTAGAAAATCAAGATCTTTACTATCTTGTTCATAAGAAGATGATTCAGAGCTATTACTCGACTCTTTTTGACTTTTGATATTATCGAGTCTAATCTCCATAGTGACATTCTTTTCTTTTAACCATTGAATGTCTTCTTTGAGATTATTAATCTCTTGTTTAAGATAACTTATAGTAGTAGGAGAACTAATAAGTTTCCTTCTTTCTAATAGAAGATTCTTTACTTCTGCCATGGTGTACGAACCTTCTTTGGTAGGGACCTCATCTGTGATATGATTCTTAGAGGTGGAGGTATTACTGATTTTATCAATAATCTGGGCTCTTATTTGCAGATCTTTTACAACTTGTAAAAGCTCTATGAATTTGTCATTATCAATGACATTAATGCTTAATTCTTTGAATTGGGAATAGATCTTATAAAGATCATCTTCTTCCTCCCCTTCTTTTTCACATTCTCACCCTTGCTGACAAGGTAGACAATCTTCATCCGAAGGAATATAATCTTCTTGGTGAAGAGCTTTAAGATCTTCACTAGTAGAGGACTCTTCGTGACTACTATATTCAGTCTCTGGTTTTCCTGAATCAGAACTTAGCATGATTTTTCAAAGAGATTCTTTGATATTATCATCAATATCAATGGTTTTGATTTTTTTCTCGACCTTGCAATCTCTGGCATAATGACCAAATCTACCACATTTGTGGCAAGTATCAGACTTGTCAAATTTTCGTTTAGATTTATAAAATATTTTCATTTACTTATGAGTCTCAGCTCTTCTTTCTTTCTTTTCAATTCTCCTTTTCTTCCATTCCTTATAATCCTTTCTAGAAGATTTTTTCTTGGAAGAATGCTCCTTATCTTTGGAACTTGCTTTAGGTATATCCAAAGCGAACTGTTCACAGAATTCTCCCAATTGTTGTCTTTCATTAAGACGATGTCTTTCAATCTATTGATTCAACTTGATTTCATTGCATAAAGAAAGTCCTTCTTATATGCAAGCACTTATAAGCTTTCCATAGGTATAATCGTCATAGTTGATACTATGGCTTTCTCCTCTAAGAGTTTTCCTAACTCTTTCTGCGAAAAGAGCTGGTAATCCATCTATAAATTTGGATTTTCAATGGGTGCTATTACACTCCGGTAGCTCCATAACTCTGCTAAGGAAGACATCTTTATAGAATCTAAAAGACGTGAGAGTCTTGCACCTAAGGTTTTGGAGCAAGGTTCTTATGGTCTCGCTATTATCTAACCATCTTCCTAAGAAGTGTTCTATAATATTAAGAACAAGTGTATATACAACATTTTGGGTAAAATCTTGTTTAACTGCCTGGAGGATTTTATCCCTTTGCTCTTGGTTGAGATAGTTATCCCACCAACCTTTTAATTGGCCAGTAAACCCTGCTGTTATCATGCCAGCAATAGTCTTATCACTATTTTTGTTAGACTAATAGATAGTGTTGTATATGAGCATTCTATGTACCGTTGTATAAATCTGTCTATCCGTATAACCATCTATGTTCCATTCATAGATTTCTTTCCCATTATAACTATTAGTTATAATATGTTCATGCTCTTCCAAGAGCACATCCTGAGGAGTAGGTCTAGGATAGTTGTACATCCTTTGGACCGGCTTTCTAGCATATTTTTCTAAGATTTTATTAATCCCATAAGAAAAGTCTTGTTTATGACTGCTTTCTTCTCCGGAAAGGTTATTAACCTTCAAACGCTTTAAGTTTCCGCCTTTAAACCTCTTTTCTAGGAACTTCTCAAGATCTGAAAAGTCTTTAATTTTAAAATCTTCAATTTCTGGGAGAGGTTGAATACTGTTGTTGGTTACTTTCTCTTTTCCTTTATTATTGGAATTGAGTTTAGAAAGTTGTTTATCAACATTATCATGAAGAGAGGTGATCTATTCTCCCAAAATGCTCATATAAATGTTAGTATAATTTTGCTGCTTAATCATGACATTAATATGCTAGGTAGTCACTAAAGCAGTATTATCTTCAAATAATTTTAAAAAAACATTAAAACAAACAATCTTATCATCTTTTTGAATTTGAAAGGATTGTAAAGGAGGAAAAACAGATTTCGTCACTTCTCCAGTACTTAAAGTAAAATCTCTTTCTATCATAGAGATATTATTATGAACATGCTTGGCCATAAACCAAGGAACAAAAGTAATTAAAACATTTTGTTTAGAATTAATAAGATCCTTGTAAAATTCTTCTTGAAAACCCATCTGTTCTTCTTTATTAAAATTTATAAAGAACTATTTTTGAAAATAATAATAATAATAATAATAATAATAATAATAATAATAATAATAATAATAATTGAAATACACAAGAAATTTTTTATAGCTTCTCGGACTGCATGGTGTTATTTTACCTGAGCAAAGGGTTTGTCAAGGATCTAATACATACTTCTTATTGAGCCCATGTGTCTGGCAGTTCTAACCGGGTATAAGGCGCTCTTTTTTGGATCTCCGTCTAGATCTCCTTTTCCTGTGAGAACCTTCGATTCTAGAGGACTTGTAATACTTGACCTTATTGCTGCCTTTAGAAGGATTGGGTAGACCGAATTGTGCACAAAAGTCTCCTAATTGAGATTTTTCGTTAAGCTTATCCATCTTAAGCTGTCTAGCTATATTTAGTTCGTTGCACAAGTTTAAGCCTTCTTGTGTGCAAGTTCCTATAATCTTTCCATAAGTATAATCCTTATAAGGGATTTCTCCATAACTGCCTCTTAGAGTTTTCCGAACTCTTTTGGCAAATAAAGAGGGAAGACCATCTATAAACTTAGCTTTCCAATACTCAAGTTTATTTTCGGGCAATTACATAACCCTACTAAGGAAAGCATCTTTGTACCATCTGAAATGTCCTAAGGTCTGACATCTTAGACAGTTAAGAGGGTACGAACAATCTCGTACTAATTGCTAAATCTACCATTAAAATGTTCCAAAATGGTTAGAATAAGGGTATAAACAACATTTTCTCTATTTTTGACTAGGTCCATACCTAGATTATCAATACCCTCATCGGTAGCAATCACATTAATAATGGAAGCTTTCTCTTCCATATTCAGATAGTTATCCCACTAGCCTCGAAGTTGGCCTGTAAAACCAGCAATAATCATTTTGCAAATTGTTCTATCTGTGTTTTTAACACTTTTACAGATAGTTGCATACATGAGCATTCTATGAACAAGAATAGTCAACTGTCTATCAGTCAGTCCATCCAAATTCTATTCATAAATTTCGGAACCGCTATAAGACGTATTAGTCTGATTCCAGTCTCGTTCTTCTATCAAAACATCTTGAGAAGTGGGACGGGGATAATAATAGGTATTCATACTGGGTTTAGTAGCATACCAACTATTCTTCTTCGGATAACCCCTGAGTTTATTAAATTCTGAGAAACCTGATTTTTAAAATCGCTAGTAGCTTCCATTTTATCAGCAAAATCTTGTGATAAATCAATAGGCTTAAATTTTAAACCAGAAAGCTTTTTATCAATAAGTTCTTCTAAATTATTAACAGAACCAAATCTAAAATCTTGAATTTCAAGAGGTCTTTGAGCATGAGTAGAAATGACCTCGGATTTTCTTTCAGAAGTTGAAGCAAAATTTGTCTTAGCTATATCAGCCTTTATATCTTTTATTAAAATAGTTAAATCATCTAGTTTTTTTTATCAAGAGAGCTAATATGCTCGCCCAAAACTTTAACATAGAGACTCAAATAATTATTTTGAGTAATAAGTTTATTAATTTCAGAAATACTGACAGAAACAATATCTTCTTCAATAAATTTTTGAAATACCGAAAAGGTTATACTTGCATTATTGCAAAACAAAAGATGATTAAGGAGGGTAAATGGCTTTCGTAAGATTACCCCTACCATCTTTATAAGTCCTTTCAATAACTTTAATGTATAAAGGTAAGTAAGTGGTTATAAACCAAGGAACAAAATACATAATTTGATTATGTAAAGCACAAGTTTCATAAAACTCTTGAGAGATATTATTCATATCCTCTTTACTATAAGATTCAAAAAACCAAGTTTTAAACCGATTCCATTTTTCATCAAAAATTTTTTTTTGAATATGTTTTCTTGCCAAGTACAAATCTGGTATAAGGACAAGTATTACAAGTCATCTAGAACCGAAGGTTCTCACAGGAAAATGAGATCTAGATGAAGATCCAAAGAAGAGCGCGAAGCTAGAAAAAATTCTCGCAAATCTCATAGATTTACCAAAGATAGATCTGGAAGAGATCTTTCTAGGGTTAAGTGCTACAACTATGGACACTTTGGTCATATCGCTCCTAACTGCAAGTTGAATAAGTTGAAAACATTAGAACTTGACAGAGAAACCTATGAAAAGGTTTATGGTTTGTTATACACTTCAGGGTCAGACGATGATTAAGAATCAGGTTCAGGTTCTGATATTGAATTACTTGATTTATCTGATAATGATAACAATTGTGATAACCCTTGCACTACTTGCCAAGGTAATACCTGCACTTGTGATGATGATTATGAAATTTATAAACTTCATTCACAATTTCAAGATTTTAATATGAACACTATCACTTCTGATAACGTGATTGAGCTTTTAAAGGAAGTTACTGATCGTAAACTTCGTGAAAAAATCATTAATTTGGCTACTTCTAACGAAGCTAGTTCTTCTAAACCTTTTGAAAACAAGAAGAACGATTTAAATGATTTTGAATATTCTGCTCCTTACTCTTTAAAAGAGGCTGATGATCGTCTTATCAAACGAAATGCTTTGCCTGAAAAAAAAAATCTTCTTTCGATGATTTAAAAATTGAAATTGAGAATTTAAAAGAGAGATTAAATCTCTTAAACAAATCAATTGATTTGTGATCATAGAATTACTCATATTGAGCTTCATAATTCTGACGATAGGTTTTCTAAAAATAAAGGAATTTCTGAAAGTCATGTCAAGAAAGAACAACCTATTAATCTTGACCCTAAACAAGATATGTTTTTGGGAATGATGCAAATTATTACTGCTCACAAATGGTATGTTAAATGTACTATTTTGATTGATAACAGTTTCTCGATTACTAACATTGCTATGATTGATAGTGGTGCAGATGTTAGCTATATTCAGGAAGGCCTTGTGCCTACGAAATATTTTGAAAAAACTACTCATTCAGTCAAGTCTGCATCAGGACATGCTTTAGATATAAAGGATAAATTGCCTAATGCAAAAATTTGTCAGAATAAAATCTGCATTCCTCATTTCTTCTTTTTAGTTAAAAATCAATTACATCCTCCAATTATACTGGGAACTACGTTTATAAATGTTATCTATCCTGTCACAGGTATCGACTCCAAAGGATTTTCTGCTAGCTATAAAGATAATGAAATTACTTATTCTTTTGTTACAAATTCGGTAACCAGAGATACCAATGCTCTGATAAATATGAAGCAGAATCATATAGATTCTTTACAGTTGGAATTATTCAGTATGAATATTTTTTATTCTTTGAAATATGCTAAAGTAAAGGGAAAAATTAAATTAATTTCCGAGCAGATTGCCGTTGATATTTGTGCAGATCACCCCGGTGCTTTTTGGAACAAAAAGAAGCACATCGTGACTCTTCCATATGAAGAAGGCTTTTCTGAGGATGATATCCCTACTAAATCTCAGCCCTGCCAAATGAACGCTGAGTTAGTAGAATTTTGCAAAAATGAGATTGATAATCTCTTACAAAAGCGTTTGATTAAACCTTCTAAATCTCCTTGGTCCAGCACAACTTTTTATGTTAATAATGCTGCTAAAAGGGAACGCTGTGTCCCTAGACTGGTTATAAATTATAAACCTTTAAATAAGTTTTTAAAATAAATTAGGTATCCTATTCCAAACAAAAGAGATTTTCTTTCCCGATTATATGATGCCAATATATTTTCAAAATTTGATTTAAAATCAGGATATTGGCAGATCCAAATATTTAAAGAGCATGCTTATAGAACTGCTTTTAATGTTCCGTTTGGTCAATATGAATGGAATGTCATGCCCTTTGGTTTGGAAAATGCCCTATCTGAATTTTAGAAAATTATGAATGATATCTTCAATCCATTTATGGATTTTACTATTGTCTACATTGATGATATTTTAGTATTTTCTAAAACATTTGAAATGCATATTAAGCATCTTGATATTTTCAAGAAAATTGTAATACAAAATGGTTTGGTTATTTCAAAACCAAAAATGAGTTTATTCCAAACTGATGTTCCATTTCTTGGACATCAGATTTGTCAAGGGAAAGTCACCCCTATTCAAAGAGCTATTGATTTTGCATCCAAGTTTCCTGATGTTATCGCAGACAAGACTCAATTTCAAAGATTTTTGGGAAGTTTAAATTACATATCCCCTTCTATAAAAATCTTTCTTGAGACTTGCCCCCCTTATATGACAGGCTGAAGAAAAATTATAAGTCTCCTTGGACTGATAGTCATACTCTCTTGGTAAAGGATATCAAATTGCGAGTGCAATCTTTACCCTGCTTAGCACTTGCCAACCCTGCTTGGAAAAAGATTATTGAGACGGATGCGTATAATGTTGGTTATGGCGGGATTTTGAAGCAAATAAATCCCAATGATAAGCATGAATATCTGATCAGATTTCATTCCGAAAAATGGAATGAGGCCCAGAAAAAATATGCTAATGTGGCCTATGAAATATTGACTATCGTCAAATGTGTTATGAAGTTTCAAGATGATTTATACAATCAAAAGTTTTTGATAAAAACTGATGCTCAATCAGTTAAATTTATGTTTGACAAAGATTTCAAGCATGATACTTTGAAATTAATATTTGCTAGGTGGCAAGCGCAATTGGCCCCTTTTGATTTTGAGATTCAATATAAAAAGGGAGTTGATAACTCTTTACCAGATTTCTTATCCAGAGAATAGCTATTATAAAATATTTTTCCAAACTTTTTTTGATGATGAAACCCTTATTACTATCCTTATGGTACTTGAATTACCTAGAGATCTGAAAGGTCTTATTCTTGATAAACTTATTGATGACATCTTGAACAAAGATTTCAAATATTTTCTTAATCTTACTTACTTAGAAGATTATCTGACATACTATTTCTCTGAATGACGAAAGATTGTTATGTCTACAGGATGGATCCACCATGGATTCATATCAAAGGTAGGGGAAGGGGAAGATTAGCGCCAGGAAGGTCATCCCAAGGACCGGCATACAGATCCAGGGCAAATACACAATCTTATCAAGGATCATTATACGGATCCTCGTCAAATTCCCCAATTATACAAATGGGAAGAAGGACTTCGATTAGCAAGAAGATTTCTTCTCAAGAAGAATCTTCATCCAGCTCAAAGCAATCAGTTTATTTGGAAGATATTCCAAAAGATAGTCCATTATATGGTCAGATGTAGGCATATTTGAATGCCCAAAAGAAAAAGGAGATTTTTGCTTCCATTACAAAAGAGGATTCCGATGATATCAAATCCTACGAAAAATTGCAAAAGAAAGAAATGATATTTCTTTTAGAGAATTCTGATTTACAGAGAAAAGATGAACCTAGGAAGATATTCCAAAGGTACTTAGTTAATGGACTATACTACCTGGGTTAGTCATACAAAAGTCGGTCATATTATGAAGAAATCTTGATAAGTTCAGGAAGTGCAGAACTCCAACACTTCTCTGGCACGGGTTATTGCCCACATGATACAATTTATAACTTCTCCAAAATCATTATTAAACAGATTATATCTGTTGAAGATTGGTGTATGTCTACCATGAAGGAAAGGCAGATAAGCCTCAACAACACGCGGATGAACTTCACGTATTGGGATTATATCCAGGCCTTTGATAAAGTGCTTTATTATAACAATAATAAACATAAACATACTTGGTTTATAAAGGTGTGTGCAAAAATCTTTGCAGAGCCAATTTCAAATTGGTTCATCAATTGGTGGTCATACCACGGTCCTACAGTTCAAATTCTACCTGAACAATTCCTTACGTTATACAAGGAATGGACAAAAGTATCACCTTACTTGAACAAATTATATCATGCAGATCATATCTGTTGATTAGAAAAAATAGATCAAATCTATTTCTTTATTGAATTCTCAATTCCGTGGATTCACAAATGGACCCTTGAAGTAGGAGTCACCGAGGAAAATATTCCATGCCTTTACTAAACTTATTATAACAATTTTTGGGACAAACTGGTAATTATAATAATAATAATAGTAATAATAATAGTAATAGTAATAGTAATAGTAAGAAGAAGAAGAAGAAGAAGGAGGAGGAGGAGGAGGAGGAGGAGGAGGAGGAGGAGGAAGAAGAAGAAGAAGGAGGAAGAAGAAGAAGGAGGAAGAAGAAGAGGAAGAAGAAGAGGAAGAAGAAGAAGAAGAAGACATGATCTCTGAAGACTGGCGGTAGTCCGTGCGCTCATCTTCAATCTAGCCTTTAATATCCAAATTCAAGAAATAAATCCGAATCAAAATATATACAAATTTTTATATAGTTTGATGGTTGTATGGAATGATCTAATCCTTTTTACCCAAGCAGAGGGTCTGTCAAGATTCAATACGTATTGTTATTGAGCCCATGTGTCTAGCAGTTCTAACCGGGTATAGAGCGCCCTTTTCAACTCATTAATGGGCTTAGATCAACGGCTGGCTAGACGGAGTCACAAAGACAAAACCAATAACATGTTGTATTAAATCTGACTGTACCACCATCTCAGAACCAAGTCAAGAAACCATATATAAATTTATTTATATTTCGATAAAGTCTAGATCTTTCATGATATATATAAAAATGAAGTTAGTTATCCGACATAGATATGAATCCTTTAGCCAGACATAGTCTTGGCTTTAGATCGAAGAAAGAGAAAGATAAAAAAAGAAAGAATTAAAGTACCTTGTAACTGTCAGACCACCAGGGCCTATGAGAGAACTATCCACAATATATTTACTTCCGACAGAACTCCGGTAAACTGAACTTTACAAACTGAGAGTGATTTACAATAGTTATGAAACTTGTGCTTTAAATAATCAAATTATGTATTTTGTACCATGGTTTATAACCACTTATTTACATTTGTTCATCAACGTTCTTGAACGATCATATAAAGATGGAACTGTTAATATTATCAAGGCTGTTTACCCACCTCTGTCATCATTTGTTTTACCAAATAATACTGGTATAACTTTCACTGCCTTTCAAAAATTTATTGAAGAAGATGTTGCGGTAGTCAGCATCAACAAAATTAATAATGTGATTTCTCAAAATAATTATTTGGGACTTTATGTTAAAGTCTTGGGTGAACATATTGGTTCTCTTGATAAAAAAATAGATGAATTAACTTCTTTGATAATTCAAATAAAAAATGATGTAAATTTTTTTAATAAAGCTTCTACCTCTAAAAATGCAGAAGCTCAGACTATGGCTACTCCAGTGCAGAGACCTCCTGAGATTTCAGAATTTAAATTCAAATCGATTTATGATTTCGAAGAACTTCTTGATAAAAAGTTTTTAGAATTTAGTGTGAAACCTATGGATTTATCATAAAGTTTTGCTGAAGAAATGGAAATCACTTTTGATTTTAAAAATCACGTTTCTTTAGAATTTAATAAACTTCGTGGTTATCCCAAGAATAATAGTGGTAATACTAAATTTGGTCATAAACCTATCATGCAAACTTATTATTATTCTAGGCCAACTCCTCAAGATATGCTCATAGAGAAACGAGACTGGAATCAGACTAATACCTCTTATAGTGGATCTGAAATTTATGAATGGAATCTTGATGGATTGACTGATAGACAACTTACTATTCTTGTTCATAGAATGCTTATGTATGCAACTATCTGTAAAAATGTTAAAAACACAGATAGAAATATTTGCAAAATGATCATTGCAGGTTTTACTGGCCAACTCAGAGATTGGTGGGATAATTATATGAACGTCGAGCAAAAGGCTGCTGTAATTAATGCCACTTTTGGTTCTGAAGGTGTTGATAACTTGGGCATGGTTCTAGTGGCAAATAGAGAAGACGCAGTTTATACCTTAGTCTTAACCATTTTGAAACATTTTAATGGTAGATTTACCAATCAGCTTGAGACAGTTCGTACCCTGTTAAACAGTCTACGCTGTAGAACCTTGGGAGAATTCAGGTGGTATAAAGATAATTAAATGAGGAGGGTGATGGAGTTACCCGAAAACAATTATGAGCATTGGAAAGCTAAGTTCATAGAAGGCCTTCCTCCCTTATTTGCAGAAAGAGTTAGAAAATGCTTAGAAATGAGCGTAGTGAGATTCCTTATAAGGATTATACTTATGGATGTCTGATAGGCGTTTGCACTCAAGAAGGGATAAATTTGTGCAATGAATTAAAGTTATCCAGACAATTAAGATTGACAAGCTCAAGGAAAGATCTTAGATAGGAGACTTTTATATCCAGTTCGGTTTACCTGATGTTTCGGCTAATAGCAGGAAGAAGCATATAGAGTCTAGCGATTCCAAGAATCCCGATAGACATTATAGGAAAAAGAGGTCTAGACATAGGTCTAAGAAGGAGCGAGACGAGCGAAGAACTTCTCGTAAGTTCCATAGATTTACCAAGAATAGGTCTAAACGTGAGCTCGCCAAGATTAACTGTTATAAGTGTGGCAATTTCGGGCATATGGCACCCAATTGTAAGCTTGAAAAGCTGAAGACTTAAGAATTAGATGAAGAAATTCATGATAAGGTGTTTAATGTCTTATACACTTCTGGTTCGGAATCTGATTATGCTTCTGATTTAGGTTCAGAAGAAGTGGTTGATTTTCCTGATTTATCTTATATTAATCAGCATATCAATATGAATGCTTGCAATACTTGTCAAGGTGATATTTTCTCTTGTGAAAATGATGAATTTTATAAATTGCAATCTCAATTTGAAGATTTGAATATAAACACTATTACTTCTGATAATGTCATAGAACTTTTGAAAGAATTTACTGATAATAATCTTCGTGATTTTTTTCTGTTAGTAGTTACTAATAATGCTAGTTCTTCAAAAAATTCAGAAAAACAAAAGAATGATTTTGAATATGAATACTCTTCTCCTTATTCTTTGTCTGAAATTAATAACAGGCTTAATAAACAAACTATTTCTACAAGAGATTCTTCTTTTGATGATTTAAAAAATGAAATTGAAAATTTGAAAAATGAGATTAAATCTATTAAACAAAATCAAATGATTTGTGATCATCGTCTTACTCAGATCGAAACCATTAATAACAAAGGAAAAAATATTGCTGAAGAAAATACTCTTGCAAAACCTTTCAATCTTGATCCTAGACAAGACATGTTTTTAGGAATGATGCAAATTGTTACTGCTCATAAATGGTATGTTAAATGCACCATATTGATTTATAATAGTTTTTCCATAACTAATGTTGCTATGATTGATAGTGGAGCTGATGTTAGTTGTATTCAACAAGGTCTTGTACCTACTAAATATTTTTTTTTAAAAAAACTCATATGGTTAAATCTGCTTCTGAACATGCTTTAGATATAAAGTATAAATTACCTAATACTTGCATTTGCCAAAACAAAGTTTGCATTTCACATTCTTTTTCTCGATAAAAAATCAGTTATACCCCCCAATTATACTTGGAACGCCTTTTATAAATGCTATTTATCTGTTCACTAGCATAAATGCTAAAGGGTTTTCGGCTACTTATGAAGATCGGAATATTAGTTATACTTTTATCACCGACCCAATTTCTTGTGATATTAATGCTTTAATGATATGAAGCAAAAGCATGTTGATTCTCTTCAACTTGAATTGTTTAGTATGAACATATTTGATACTTTGAAATCCACCAAAGTACAGGAAAAAATAAATTAATTTCTGAACAAATGGCTATTGATATTTGTGTTGATCATCCCAGTGCTTTTTGGAATCGGAAAAAGCATATTGTTACACTTCCATATGAAGATGATTTCTCTGAGAATGATATTACCACTAAATCTCGTCCTTGCTAGATGAACACCTAATTGGTAGAATTCTGTAAAAAGGAGATTGATAACTTCTTACCAAAGGGTTTGATAAAACCTTCGAAATCACCTTGGTCTTGTATCGTATTTTATGTTAACAATGCTGCTGAAAGAGAACTAGGTGTCCCCAGGTTGGTTATAAATTATAAACCTTGGAACAAGTATTTGAAATGGATTAGGTATCCTATTCCGAATAAAAGAGATTTATTATCAAGATTATATGATGCCAATATATTTTCAAAATTTGATTTAAAATCAGGATATTGGTAGATCCAAATATTTAAAGAGCATTCTTATAGAACATCTTTTAATGTCCTGTTTGGACAATATGAATGGAATGCTATGTCATTTGGTTTGAAAAACGCTCCTTTAGAATTTCAAAAAATCATGAATGATATTTTCAACCCCTATTTGGATTTTATCATTATTTATATTGATGATATTTTGGTATACTCAAAAACGTTGGAAATTCATATTAAGCATTTAGACATTTTTAAAAAAATTGTTATACAAAATGGTTTGATCATCTCTAAACCAAAAATGAGTTTATTTCAAACTAATGTTAGATTTTAGGACATCATATTTGTCAAGGGAAGGTTACCCCGATTCAACGATCGATTGACTTTGCTTCAAAGTTTCCTGATGTTATTACTGATAGGACTCAGTTGCAAAGATTTTTAGAGAGTTTAAATTACATTTCCCCTTTTTATAAAAAAATATCTCAAGATTTGGCCCCTCTATACGACAGGCTAAAAAAGGTTCATAAATCACCATGGACTGATAGTCACACCACCTTGGTAAAAAATATTAAACTTCGTGTTTAATCTTTACCTTGTTTAACTCTTGCTAACCCCGCTTGGCAAAATATTATCGAGACAGATGCGTCTAATATTGTTTATGGCGAGATTTTGAAACAAATTAATCACAACTACAAAAATGAGTATTTGATCAGATTTAATTCTGGGAAATGGGGTGAAGCCCAGAAGAAATACGCTACGGTGGCTCATGAAATGCTAACCATCGTTAAATGCGTGTTGAAATTTCAAGATGATTTATACAATCAAAAGTTTTTAATAAACACTGATGCTCAATCCGTGAAGTATATGTTCGATAAAGATTTTAAACATGATTCTTCTAAATTGATATTCGCTAGGTGGCAGGCCGAGATAGCTCTTTTTGACTTTGAAATCTAATATAAAAAGGGAGTTGATAACTCTCTTCCAGATTTCTTTTCTAGAGAATATTTATCTTCATAATGAGTTTTCTTTCTCCCTCGTTTACAGAAAAAAAACCTTAATTACTATATTAAAAGTAATTCCTCTCAATCGAGATGTAAAGGAGTTAATTTTATGGAAAATTATAAATGATATGGTGATAGACCTTTTATCTATTCATAATATCGAAGAGATTGCCGATTTTGATAGAGAAAATTATTATTATAGTAATTACTATGATGCATTCGAATAATACAAAGTGTTTTGTTTGCAGGATGGACCCTCCTTGGATAACCAAGGCAAGAGGAAAGGGTAATTACAGAGGAAGGGGAAGATCATCCCAGGATCATCAGGATCGTCATACAGATCCTCTTCTAGATCCCCCATTATACAAAGAGGAATGAGCTTGATAAACTCTAGAATCTCTCAAAAAGAGGCTTCTTCTTCAATACATCTGGAAGATATTCCAGAAAATAATCCATTATACACATAGATACACGCGTATTTGTCACAGAAGCAAAGTGATACTTTTGCATCTATAACAAAAGAAGACATTGATGATATCAAGTCTTACGAAGAATTATCAAATAAAGAAATGATATTTCTTTTGGAAAACACTGATATTCAGCGAAAATAAGAGCACTGGAAGATATTCCAGCGATATCTAGTTGACGAATTATATTTCCCAGGTGAATTATACAAAATCCGATCATATATGAGACAATTCTGATAAGCACTGGCAGTGCTGAGTTTCAACACTTTTCAGGGTACAACACCAGTGATAATGTTTATAACGTCTCCAAAATGATAATTAAGCAGATTATATTTGTTGAAGATTGGGGCATGTCCACAATGAAAGAAAGGCAGATCAACCTAAATAAAGTCTCTATGAATTTTACATATTGGGACTACATACATGCTTTTGATAAGGTCCTCATTTACAATAATGAGAGACATAAGCACACTTGGTTTATAAATATTTGTGCGAAGATATTTGCAGAACCAATCCCTAATTGGTTTTGAAATTGGTGGTCATACCACGGTCCAACAGTAAAGATTTTACCTAATCCATTTCTTAAATTATAAAAAGAATGGGTTAAAGTTTTGCTAGATCTTAATGAATTATACAATGCAGATCATATCTGCTATCTTGAAATAATTGAATAAATCTATTTCTTCATTGAATTCTCTATCCCTTGGATTCATAAATGGACTCTGGAAGTAGGATTCACAGAAGAACAAATTCCTTGTTTATATAGGATCTTTTATAATAATTTGGTTGAATTCACCATTGAAGTTAGGTAAATTGGGTAATAATGGATATACTGTAGGGAAGCTTCCTTGCTGAGGAAGTTTGCACTAGAACTCCATAAAAACAACAATTAGCATCACCTCACATCTAATCTTTGTAGTATCTACTGTCAGGCACACAAAAATACCATAACTTTGATTAGTGGCACAACTAGAAACTCTATTACTTCTAATGAGAGAATTCAAAAAATAATGTTTGACTTGAAATTTGAATTGAGGCATAAACTAATATTTAAATCACTATTACTATGAAACTTAAAGTTCCCTAAATGTTAAGGGAATTTAACAATGTGTACATATACAAAACTATTTTATCTTATTTACTCAATATTATATTGCAACTAAACAAATTCAATTAAACCCCTTCCAATAGTTAGCTCCACTTTTAACAACCACAACAAGAAATGAAATTTTAAGTGACTACTTTTTTTGGCGGCTCATGTAGCCAACAAAAAAGTAAGAGTTTTTGCGGCGAATGCGCCACAAAAAATATCAAAGAGAGCACTAGTCATTATTATGACTTCCGTTGTTAGCTTAAAATATATATGCATGGTTTAAAATTATGTAATACTATGTAACTCGTATGAAGTTCTCCAAAAATATACTATTTTTAAAGTATCCGACAAGCGATTATTATTATTTTTTGAAAAGTTCTAGCAACATAAATTTGAAGAAGATTGTATCTTACTTTGCTTTCATGGCATTTGTTTTGTGAGGCTAAATGCTCGCCATAAAAATGCTAAAATATTACTTAGAATGTTGTATTAATTAATATTTGAGATACTATGAAAAATCACAATAGATAGGTAATGGCATGGTTATTGGTTATTAACTAGAAGTACAATTAATTAATCTATAAATATTTGCAAAACGTAAAAAACAAAAAGAAAATTGAAGTGAATCTATACGTAGTTGAACATCAATAAATAAAAGGGAGTTACTAAATTATGTCTTGCATTTTGATTATTTATTGGAAGTATAAAAAAATAATACTTTCTCCGCTTCAAAATATTTGTCGAATTTGCTATTTACACGTCCCTTAATAAAGATTAATTAAGAGGGTATTTGTTTCTGAGATTTCAATCATAGTTGTCACGCCCTAACCCTACACCCTAGACATGGCCGACACTAGAGAACCATTGATGGCCCAAGCGAACCCTTGACCTGGCTCAACTCTCAGCAGAATACTTACTAAAGTGAAATAGAATAACACAAACAACTGAACTCATATAAGTGTTCAACTCACAGTCTTTAAAACATTAACAAGGGAAATGAAAGAAAGACTCCTTAAGTATTACTGTCTATCTATGAAATCTCTAATAATATGAGGGATGTCGGGACACGCCTCTAATGATCCTAACAAAACTGAAATAATGAAAATAAATAAGGGATCCTCCGCAAGTAAGGAGGCTCACTAAAACTAACTTAAACTGCTATGATATCAACGAAGAGCCTATTGATGACCTTGATCTCCTGTATCTGTATCAGGAAACGATGCTGGCCAAATGGAATCAGTACATTGAATGTACGAGCATGTAAGGGGAAACACTGAAAATAACATGGAAGCTTGAACTTGGAAAGAAGGATTCATACTCACTTCAACTCTACTCAACTCAACCTCAACTCATGGTAACTCAACTCAATGAAGTATAAGAACAACAATAAAGATTCATTTTATATAAAGTATTTAAAATAGTAGATAAGAAGTCAATGTATTTAAAAATACAATGGTAACTCAGTTTGTATGTAAAGATACCAAATAACTCAATTTGGGAAATTCTCTAACCGACAACTATCACTATGAGCTATGTGATGCTGCCAAAAATGTCTTATACCTTGTCGGGGTATAATACATCCTCAACTAGATGGATCCACTAAGTTGTGCTTAAAAAGTATGACCCTTTCTACCCATGTTGGCTACATGGTTTATGAGAACTCTGAGTTGTATGAACTCATCCCTATATCGGTGCTCAATACTACTTACAAAAATATACTCAGCTCATATGTTTAAAAAGCATTTCCTCATCCTCAATCTTTGAGATTATTACTCAAAAGGTTCTCTTAAAAGAGATTATACTCAAAAAACTCCTTATGAGCTCATTTGGAAATTGATGTTTCGCATTTTAAATGTAAAAACATCTACTCTTGGGAACATAGATTCATTTGGAAAAAGGAAATTCAACTTTCCTCATACTCAAACTCAAGTACTTAAGTTTTAAACAAGTTTTAAAAGATGGTAAAAGACTTCTCAAAATGACTCGAAAGAACACTCAAGACTTTACTCTTAACTCTTCCTTGAATTTAAATTATGAATTCAAGGGTTATGATTCATGTTATGAAGGATCTCTTAATGATTAGATGTAGTTTATAGTAGTGAGAATTAGAAAGGAGTAAGGGTACACCTTAAAGTAACTCAGACGGGTCAAACGACGGAAGCAGGATGGGGGTAGGCGACCTTGGCGCACTAAGTGGCGTAGGGGATCAAACCCTAAACTTTAGAGGCGCAGTTCAGGCGCACTGCTGGCGCGGCGTACCAGTCTTTGTGTAACACACCAGAAATTTTTTGAGCTAAGACTTGAACCATTCTTCGTTGTGAGTAAGATTTTACCGAGGAATTTAAAATTCTCTTAAGTTTTAAGGTCTCTAGATGAAGCACCTTGAGTTCCAAAAAGAACTAAAGAGAATTCCTTCAAGTAATTCCTAGGTTCTTTTAAGTTTTGGATCAACTTCAAACGACCATAACTTTTAGCATATGATGAGTTAGGAGACCCATAAGATATCAAAAGAAAGATCTCAGAGTCCTCTTTTCAATCCCACAAAGTTTTCAAACTTTTGAGCTCGTATGAGGAAGATATTCCCGTTTGAAGTCGGGCAGTCCAATTAAGGAAAGTTACCTGAAAATATGAAGGGTATTTTGGTCTTATCCTTACCCAATCATCTTAAAACGAATTTTAGTAATATTTTGTGGACAAATCTAATTTAGTTCACTTTTCATAAATTAAAATATGCTTAGGTTTTTAGAAGAGAGTTTATTCAAGTCATTTCTCTATTGTTTTAAGTTTTGGATCAACTTCAAACGACCATAACTTTTAGCACAGAATGAGTTAGGAGACTCATAAGATATCAAATGAAATATCTCTGAGTCCTCTTTCTAACGCCATCGAGTTTGATAATTTTTGAGCTCGTATGAGGAAGATATGCCCTTTTTAAGTCAGGCTGTCCATTTAAGGAAAGTTACCCTAAAATTGGAGGGGTATTTTAGACTTTTCTTTACCCCCACTTATTCTAAACGTGAATTACACCCAATTAAGGGTATAAACTGGTTAGAATCAGTTTCAATCATCCCCAAAAACATTTAGGGTTTTGGAGAGAAGATTCAAGAGGAGAAAAAGTTCAAAGTTTCAAGCGTTCGTTCAAGAAATTCAAGATTTCGCCAAAAACCTAGTTCAGTGAGGTATGTTAGTGGGACTACTACATGTTACCCATGAATTTCATTGAGTTGAGTAGTTCATGCCCGTAATTATGCATGAACCCTATTTTGAGAAGTCTTTTGCAAATCTTTTTAAAACTTGTTTTAAGACTTGAGCTTTTGAGTTTGAGGAAGAGTAGAGTTGAGTTTATTTTCTTTAAAATGATATATGGGAGCTACGTATTCCCAAGAGTAAATGTTTTTACATTTAAGAAAAAAGGAAACACCATTTTTCGAAAGAGTTTTCATGAGCAGTTTTGAGTACCATCTCTTTTAAGAAAATGATTTTTGAGTAATAATCTCAAAACAGAGAAAGAGTTATGTTTTTAAAAACATATGAGCTAGTATATTTTGGGAGTAATGGTGAGCACCAATATGGGGGAGAGTTCATACAACTCACAGCCCCCATAAACCATGTAGCCAACGTGGGTAGAAAGGGTCATACTTTTTAGATGATTCTTTATTGCTTTTTAGTATAGACTAGTGGATCCACTTAGTAGTAGGTTCTATACCCCGACAAAGTATAGGATAGTTTTGGCAGTGTGGGCTAGATGTTGTATCATCACATAGCTCATAGTGATGGTTGTCGGTTAGAGAATCTCCCATAGAGTTATATTGTATTTTATATATACAAGATGATTTATTATTTTATTCTTCAATACATGGAGTTGTTATCTGCTGTTTTAAAAGTTCTTCAAATATTGCATCTTTTGTTGTTGATTTATCTTGAGTTGAGTATCAAGAGTTGGAGTATCTTATTATAGAGTTGAGCCCTATTTTCTCTGAGTTGAGTATCTTATTATTGAGTCGAGCCCTATTTTCTCCGAGTTAAGTTGAACTATGTTTCATTGAGTTGAGTTGAGTTGAGTCAGTTGAGAAGAGGTTTAGTATGTTTCTTTTCCATTAGTTCGAGCTTATGTTTATGCTTTAGAATTCCCCTTACATGCTCGTAAATTCCATGTACTGAGCTATTTGACTTGCTTCATTTCATGATGCAAATACAGGCATTCAG
This sequence comes from Solanum stenotomum, assembly GCF_019186545.1. Classification (NCBI taxonomy): domain Eukaryota; kingdom Viridiplantae; phylum Streptophyta; class Magnoliopsida; order Solanales; family Solanaceae; genus Solanum; species Solanum stenotomum. Next base: position 32,148,490 of record NC_064285.1, on the reverse strand, counting down.
TATCATCAAACATGCGTTTCGTTATGGTCATGTGATATTCCAGTCAACTTTGGTGAGCCTTCTTATATTCCGGAGGACTTCACCTTTACCTTATAGTTAGTAGTTTTGGAGATGTCGTGGGTCTTGTCACGATATCCTTCTGTAATAGTAGAGGCTTCATAGATATACAAGGTTGAGTAGTTTTTAGTATGTATCTTCTTTAAGTTGTTTTTATAAAATCTGAGTTTATCTATTTAGTATTTTTTTTCAGATCATTGTAAAGATTGAGTATTTGAGTAATTGAATTTATTTTAGTTTTAAGATTTTGTATGCTTGAGTTAGTCTTCCGCTTGTAGCCATCCAGGACGAGGGTTCACTTGGGGACCAGTAATGGTTCTCGAGTGTCGGCCACGTCCAGGGTGTAGGCTGAGGTCGCGACAAACTTGGTATCAAAGCACAAAGTTCACGCGTCCTAGGCTGTCTACGAAGCCGTGTCGAGTAGTATTTTATTTATGGTTGTGAGCCCCCCACTTTTATAAATAAGAGACTACAGACATTTAGAAAAAGTTTCCCTTCTTTCATACTCTTAATCGTACAGTAGAGCTATGTTATAGAAACTCATTCTAACTCGTGCGTTCTCATATCCATTCGACTACGCTCACACTAGAGGTGGTTGAAAACCAAAGTCAGTTCGTTATCAATGAGTTGCGCTTAACAAAATCTTGAAGTAGTCATGAGACTCCATAGGGGCTTGAGACAAGCCCATGAGTGAGTTAAGTGTTGAGTTTCAAAAGAATGCGCTTATGTTCACATGAATCGTATGTTCAAGCAAAAAATGAGTTGTACTCTCTTCTCTAAGCCTTGTTCAGCTGAGATCCTTATGATGAGGTATGTTTAGAGCTTGGGTAGTATTTTCATCCCAAAAAGGTAGCATGAGTTACGAAATTATAAGCAGTAGTAGTGAAAGTGCCCAGAGTTAGAGGAAATTATGTAGAGGTTGAGTAATCTATGAAAGGGAGATAGTGATGCGGCAGATTATGTTATTGCAATCATGCACCCAGTCAGTTATAAGTGATGAGTTCCTTTATGAGTGAAATAAGGAATAATAATGTTGTAGAGAGTTCTTGATAGAAGAAAGAGGAATAATTAATAGTCATGATGATATAGAGTATTTTTAAACCAAAATAGAGTTGATGTCTATGTGCCATCGTGTTAGAGGAGACTAAATATATGTGTTGAATAAGAGAACTGAATATTCATGAAGTGATAGATCTAAGCTAGGCTTATTATTTGTTTGAGAGGGTCATAATTTTCCAAAGGTTATAGAACCGATTAAGTAATGAGGTATAATAAGTGAGCAAATAGTACTTAAGTTATGAAAAGGGGATGTAGACCATTTTACAGATGATGGAATAGGTCCGTAGCTTCCAAGTGTCAGCTTTAGACCTAAGGGGGAGATGATAAAATGAGAAATCAAGTCCAGTTTTGAGAATAAGATAGTAATGAGCTTAAAAGAGTATGGGAGATATCTTTTAAGAGATCTTTTAGTAGTGGAGTGATGTCAGAAGAAGAAGGTTAATGTTCTTATCGTGATAATGATGGTGTGATAATTCCATCCATTGTTATAATGATGTTTTACTATGATAAATAGTTAACTAAGAGCCCTTAGTTGGTCTCGAGTAGTAATGCGGGAAATTCTAGTTGGTATGGCAGAGATGATAAAGAAATGAGAGCTTCTTAAGAAGCTGGTTAGAGCACTAAGCTTGAATGTGGTATTGTTAAAAACGAGGTAGTTCTTGATATGAGCCCAATGTTGATTAAATGTGGTGGTAAAGAGTAATATTCTTGGGATGAGATTCCTTATAGAGAGGTATAGAACCCGAACCTTAGGATTTGGGTTCAGCTTGAATACAACAAGAGCGTACCATTAAACTCAGACCTTGGCAAGAGAAGTCATGTTCCCTTGTGGGAGCTATGAGTTGCAGCCAATGAGGCATGATATTCCTATTCTTACTTCATGCCTAGATTTCCTTTGTCCTAGATAAGGTAACTTTACAGAGAGTGTGACTATGTTCACAACATCATCGTTCTTGACTTAGGTGCTATATGAGGTCCAAACTCTTGGTATGAATCAGTCCAGCCTGTGTTAGTAGGCAAGTTTATGAGTCAAAAGAGATATTGAGAGTAACCCCGTTCCATTCCCATTCTAGCCATCATTCCAGGACGAATGATCCCAAGGGGGAGATAATGTATTACCCAGAAAATTTTTGAGCTAAGACTTGAACCGTTCTCGTTGTGAGTAAGATTGTATCGGGGAATTTAGAATTTTCTTAATTATTAAGGTCGCTAGATGAAGCACCTTCAGTTCCAAAAAGAACTACATATAATTCCTTCAAGTCATTCCTAGGTTCTTTTAAGTTTTGGGTTAACTTCAAACGACCATAAATTTTAGCACATGATGAGTTAGGAGACCCATAAGATATCAAAAGAAAGATCTATGAGTTCTCTTTCCAAAGCCACGAGTTTGCTAATTTTCGAGCTTATATGAGGGAGATATGTCCGTTTGAAGTCGGGCTGTCCAATTAAGGAAAGTTACCCAGAAATATGAGGGGTTTTTGGTCTTTTCCTTACCAAATCAGCTGAAAACGAATTTTAGTAATATTTTGGGGACAAATCTGATTTGGGTCAGTTTTCATAAATCCAAATACGCTTAGGATTTTAGAAGAGGGTTCATTAAAGTCATTCCTAAGTTCTTTTAAGTTTTGGTTCAACTTTAAACGACCATAACTTTTACCACAGGATGAGTTAGGAGACCCAAAAAATATCAAATGAAATATCTCTGAGTCCTCTTTCCAAAGCCATCGAGTTTGCTAATTTTTGAGCTCGTATGAGGGAGATATGCCCTTTTTAAGTTAGACTATCCATTTAAGGAAAGTTACCCAAAACTATGAGGGGTGTTTTAGTCTTTTCCTTACCCCCACTTATTCTAAACGTGAATTACACCCAATTAAGGGTCTAAAATGGTTTGAATTAGTTTCATTCATCCCCAAAAGCATTTAGGGTTCTAAAGAGAAGATTCAAGAGGAGAAAAAGTTCAAAGTTTCAAGCGTTTGTTCAAGAAATTCAAGATTTCGCCAAGAACCTAGTTCTTTGAGGTATGTAAGCTTCCATAATGTTGGGTTTGTTCACCCACAGACCAATCATGAGTTTCTTTTGCGAATCTATCCATAAATATTGAGCAAGTTAAGTTCTTGATGAGTTCTTGATAAGTGTTCTTAAAGTTTCATTCTAAAACTTGTTTTGTTGAGGTTTTGAGGAATTCTTGAGATGAAAGTTAGTGATTTTTACTATCCAACCTACATCCAATCATCAAGAAATCCTATATATCAAGTCATTATCCTTGAATTCATAATTAAAATTCAAGGAAGAGTTAAAAGTAGAGTTAAGAGTCAAGTCTTTAGACTTCTTTCGAGTCTTTTGAGAAAGTCCCTTCGAGTCTTTTGAGAAGTCTTCTACAATTTCTAATAACTTGTTTCAAGACTCAAGTAAGTGAGAATGAGAGTGAAGAGAATGTATTCATGAGTCTACACTATCATCGAGATCCTTTATATCATGAATCATAACTCCTGAATTCATAATTCAAATTCAAGAAACAGTTAAGAGTAGAGTTCAATAAAGTCTTCAAGTTCAATTGTGAATCCCTTGAGATCAATTATCGATTTGAGCTTAGTTTTGAGGAAGTAAGTATGAGAATGAGAAGAGTTGTATACATGAGTTCTATATTGTTATGTAGACCCTTGAGTCGAGTCGTTCATTCCCATAAATTCTGCATGAACTCCATAAATTGAGTATCTTTGAGAAGAGTAGTATCTTCAAGTTCTAAGTCTTGAGTATTGAATCCTTTTGAGATTATATTTCTAGTCATGGGAGTATTACATGTTACCCATAAAGGTCCTTGAGTTGAGTTGTTCATGCCCATAATTCTGCATGAACCTTATTTTGAGAAGTCTTTTGCAAACCTTTTTAAAACTTGTTTTATGACTTGAACATATGAGTTTCAGGAAGAGTAGATCTGAGTTCATTTTCGTTATAATGTTATATGGGAACTAAGTATTCCCAAGAGTAAATGTTTTTACATTTTAGAAAAGAGGAAACACCATTTTCCAAAAGAGTTTTCATGAGCAGTTCTGAGTACCATCTCTTTTAAGAGAAACATTTTTTAGTAATAATCTCAAAACACAGAAAGAGTTATGTTTTTAAAAACATATGAGCTAGTATATTTTGGGAGTAGTATTGAGAACCGATATGAGGGAGAGTTCATACAACTCACAGTCCTCATAAACCATGTAGCCAACCTGGGTAGAAAGGGTCATACTTTTTAGATGATTCGTTATTGCTTTTTAGAATAGACTAATGGGTCCACTTAGTAGCAGGTTCTATACCTGTAACGACCCGAACTGTCGTTATTTAGAAAAAGCAAAAAATTGGGAAATTATTGGGCCACTGTCCCGCCAGGACGGGCCAAGTGCCACTAAGGCAGTGGCATCACAGCGAGGTAAGCTGGCGCCAGAGCGGGATAGGTGAGACAGAATGTACATAACGCAAAATCTTAATTCCTCCTTCCTAAAATACCTATCTTAGACGTAAAACACCCTACAAACCCCCAAAAAGCTACACTAAGCTTGGGAAGGAAAGAGAATGAGATTTCTAAAGTGAGGAGCGCGATGATAACGAATTTCCGATCAAGATCACCATCACGAAATCTGGTAACATGAATTGAAGTCAAAACTCCGTGCAACTATTTAGCGCCCAGGTAGGCTAGGTTTTATTAATTGAGTAGTTTTAAATATGTGCCCACTACATTGTATACTGATAATCAATGGTAGAATTTATGCGTAGCCCTTCGTGCACCGAATAAAGGATGATTAAATTCTAGGAAGAAGCCTTAGATGATGAACTAGGGCTAAGTATGATCGAGTTATCTTTAAATAACATATGTCGATGAATACTTAGGTAGATGATTGTAAATTGATGTTGTGTGATGTACATTGTTATTGCTTCATTATAATACGTGTATGTATGCGAATGTTGCATTGTTGATTACACTTGTTGAATGCCATGAAATCATGACTTGATTGTATGATTGTGAGAATGTACATTGTGATTATAATTGTGGCTTGTTGAATGGATCGGGTGTTGCGTTCCGACACACTAACTTAGATCGGTTGCCACGTTCTGGCATAAATATAGGATCATTTTCCATGTTTCAGCATAAAAATTGGATCGGGTACCACGTTTCGATATGCTAACTGTCTGGGTTTGGGTTCCATGAGAGGACCAATGAGTTGACTTTATTGTGTATCTTGAGAATTTTGAATTGTACGCCATTCGTAAGTAATAATTGATGTTGTTTTCCCTCAAGTTGTTAAATGATTATGATTACCTATTTTTGATTGTTCTACTATGTTGAGTAAATTGATTAAGTATCTTGTTGATTAAATGAACTGAAAGGGACAAGCCCAAACCGGGATGTGATACGGTATGTGGGAAGTCAAGGGTTCAAGAGTTGCTAATGTCCGAGTAAGGAGTTTTCCATGTGTCGCGAGGGTGAGAAGTGGAGGTGGTGTATGTGATGTAAATACTTAGGTAGAATCACCTTGGAGAAAGGGATTTGGGAGTGGTTAGTCAGAATGCTGGTAGTTGTAATGGTGGATTCTTATATGCGTTAGAATGGTTAGGCTATGATCAAGAACCTAGTAGTAGGTTGACTGAGAAGGAGGTTAGTAGTAAGGGTACTACGATAATTTTGAGGTATTTGAGAGAGGGTAAAGGTGGAGAAGCGAGTGGTTTTAATGCATGATCTTGCTAGTTGATTTCTTATGTTATGCAGTGGGCGTTGAGTTGACTGATGATGCCTACTAGTATGGTGGTTTTGTACTGATACTACTCTTGCTATGCCTTTTCCACATAGACTGGATGCAGATTGGTGATGTTTCATTAGATGAAGACGAAGAAATTTTCCAGCAGCTTCTACTCTTCCTTCCGCATGGTAGGAGTTGTGTCTTTTATTTATCATGTCCTGTTTGCACTCTTAGTAGCTCTTGTACCTGTTTAGACTAGATTCTTGGGGGTGTTAATTACTTAACAAGTCTTAACCCAAAATTGTTTTAAAAAGTTCTTATTTATGAAACTTGGTTATTACATTTATCCCCATTTTCTTTAAATTTCCGCATCTTTTAACATTGGGATATGAGGGTTCTCCTACTTACGTGTTAGGGTAGGTGCCCGCACAACTCGGTGGGTTGGGTCGTGACAATACCCTAGCAAAGTATAGGACAGTTTTGGAAGTGTAGGCTAGTCGATGTTTCATCACATAGCTCATAGTGATGGTTGTCGGTTAGAGAATCTCCCACAGAGTTATATTGTACTTTATATAAACAAGTTGAGTTATTATTGTATTCTTCAATACATTGAGTTGTTATCTGTTGTTTTAAAAGCTTTTCAAATATTGCACCTTTTCTTGTTGCTTTATCTTGAGTTGAGTATCTAGAGTTCAGTAACTTGTGTTAAGTATCTTATTATTGAGTTGAGCCCTATTTTCTCTGAGTTGAGTTGAACTATGTTTCGTTGAGTTGAGTTGAGTTGAGTGAGTTGAAAAGAGGTAGTATGTTTCTTTTCCATTAGTTTAAGCTTATGTTTATGCTTTAGAATTCCCCTTATATGCTCGTACATTCCATGAACTGAGCCATTTGGCCTGCATCGTTTCATGATGCAAATATAGGTATTCAGGATCATCAACAGGCGTTTCATTGAGGTCATGTGATATTCAAGTCAGCTTTAGTAAGCCTTCTTATATTTTGGACGACTTCACTTTTACCTTACAGTTAGTAGTTTTGGAGATGTCGTGGATCTTGTCACGATATCCTTCTGTAATAGTAGAGGCTTCATAGATATACAAGGTTGAGTAGTTTTCAGTATGTATCTCTTTGAGTTGTTTTTATAAACTATGGATTTATCAATTGAGTATTTTTTTCAGATCATTGTAAAATTGAGTATTGAGTAATTGAATTTATTTCAGTTTTAAGCTTTTCTATGCTTGCATTAGTCTTCCGCCTGTAGCCAGCCAGGATGAGGGTTCGCTTGGGGACCAGCAATGGTTCTCGAGTGTCGGCCGGGTCCGGGGTGTAGGCTCGGGTCGTGAAACTCTCCCCAGAAATTCCGATGAATTTTGTTTTCTCGTTTTTTGAACCTAATTCGGCTAGAATCTAATGGTTTCTTTCCAACCCTCTTAGATTCGTTTACTCAACTTATTTACATGAAAATCTACTCAAAAACCCTCAAGAATAGTGGTCATTAAAAAGAGCCTTGCCTCAAGAACTCAATCAAACATCAAAATTAAAGAACGAAGAATAACACTTCAAGAACACTCATCAAGAACTTAAACTTCCCAATCTTTATGGATGAATTTAAATATATAAATCATGATTGGCGTGTCGGTGAACGAATCCAACACTATGAAAACTTACATACCTTAATTTGGCGAAACAAATCCTCGATTCGCAAAAACCTTTGTCGTTCTTCCTTTTCTCCTCTTTTCCTCTTCTTGAACTCCTCTCAAAACCCTAAGCGTATTTTAGAATTGTAAACCGACCCAAATCAGATTTGACCCCATAAATATCTATATCTATATTACCTTAAAAGCATGAACTCCTAACTTGAATGTTATTATATTACCTTAAAAGCATGAACTCCTAACTTGAATGTTAAATTACTATAATATCTCTAATGTAGGTTTCTGACTTTTTCGATGAGTTGTGACTTTTTTCGAAGGGTTGTGATTTTTCGATGATTTGTGAATTTTCCAAAGAGTTGTTACTTTTTCAATAAGTTGTGATTTTTTCAAAGGGTTGTGAATTTTCGGTAAGGTCATGACTTTTTAGATAAGACACAGAAACACTTGTTCATACTACCCTTTATTGACTATAAATAGAGGGGTTTCCTCTCCGTTTTCAACCACAGTATTTTTTAATCTTCTACTCTTCTTCTTCTTGCATTTTAAAAAATTTCGTGTGATTTATTGTCGTTGAGTGAGTTTGAAGTTTAGCGGAATATGAGGTACCACTATTCTGATGAAGTAAATTGTTCTATCCTAAGAGAGTTCATTCCATAACCTCGAGTACTTGAGAAAAATAATTTTGGTGATATAATAAATATATTTTTGCTTAATATATTCATTAGTATGTAATGTTCCAATATATGAAGTTAACATGATGTAGTCTAAATTTTTTTTTCTTTTTAACAATTTCTCTTGTGATGTAAATATATGCTTCTGAATATCTTTTCCCAAAATTATTTAACTTCTCAAGAGTTACACTACAACAAGTTTGGTTATCAATGACGAAACATTTTATCACTTAAAACACATATTTCGTCTCAAAAAATCTTTCGTGATGAACTAGAAATCGTCACTTGTTCGTCCCTAAATCATGGGTCAATAAAGGTATATAGTGATAATTTAGTGTTTCGTCACCAAATAATGTTGTATTAACTACAATTTGTTTTTGTCACCAAATGAGTAGTATTTATGACGAACTCATTCGTCAAAAAAGTATAAAACTTTGTAGTTAATAGTGTGTTTTTGTCACTAAAAAGGTTATTAATATCGACAAAAGTAACTTGTCACTAATTCATTACTTTAATTAGTGACGCCAACAATTGTCTCTAAAGTTATATATGTTTCGTAGTAAAAAAAAAGTAGTTTAGACACTAAAGATGTTCTTTTATATACAAAAAGATATTTTGTCCCCAAATGTATAAAATAGTGACGATTTTGTGACTTATAATTTTGTAGTTAAGACCTATCATGTTGTCACCAAAACAAATAATTTACCGACACAATAAAATTGTCATTAAAAATTATCATAATTAGTAAAATTACAGATATGATAAAATACAAATATAATTTGTGGTTAGACATAGATTTTATTGTTAATCAAAAGACAATTCTAATACAAATGTTCTATCACAAATGTAGTCAATTTATTACAAAGATGTGAGTATGTTGAACAATACAATACAATGTAATTTAACTACTGTGTCTTTCTCCTATCGTATGAGCTTCAATTGTTTTGAGCGAATCAAAACTTTGAGATGTTATTCCCAACTTTATAGATTTGTTGATGAAACTGCATTTACACACCTCTCTTTACCAATTGCTTGTCTCATATAATTTTTTCCATAGACTACTTCATTTCTCAAGACCTTTCTTTCATTCCATGAACTCTCTTGGTTTCAATAGAATCTACATCTTTAAAAAGAAAAAGAAAACAATTCAGAATACAGTCATAAATGCAAAAAATGGTTAATACACAAATCTTTTTTTCTTGAAGTGTATTCAATTATATCCCATATATGCTTGTGCCTCAACTTTAATTAATTTATGAAAATATTTTCTTTTCAGTAAAGAAAAAAGAACATGTAAATTACTTAGGCTAACTAGATCCTGCACTCCAAGTTCTACAATATTGACATGGAGTTTGCTCAATGTTTTTTCAAGAACATCAAATATCACCTAGCAACAACAACATACCTAGTGAAACCCACTGAGTGAGGTCTAGGGAAGGTAGAGTGTACACAAACTTTACCAATACCTCATGGAGGTAGAGACTGTTTTCGAAAGACCCTCAGCTCAAGTGCATCAAATCCAAGTAAAAATAAAAGAAGAAAAATGAAGCAAGCATAACACTTAATAAGAAAAAATAGTGTATATTCAATAAAGCATCAACTCATATATAAAAAAACATTGTGCCGAATATTTGCATAGTTAGTAGATATAGCTATTTACTGTGTAAAATGCAAGTTATGATATCAATCAACTATGTCTTAGTCACGAATTAGTTGAGGTTATCATACAAATTCCCCAACTCTACAATAATACACAAATGCAATAAACAAAACCAACAACAATATCATTAAAGGGAAGCACAATGAGCCAAACTCAAATTTTAGTTGGGGAAAGTACTTCCCTAGTAAATAAAATTAATTTGGTTGTCAAGAGTTCCAAAACAACACTGACTTAATGAATTAATGGTGAAAGGTGAGATGGAATAGACATTAGAAGAAGAAAGGTGAGATGGAATAGAATGTGAATAATGTCTACATGCCCCAAGAGGGTTTTCCCAAATTACTCTCTCATAGTCATATGTTCTGTCACGGACTAGAACAACCTAAATAATTTTAGAACCTTTAGAGGCACACTGGATAGAACATTCACTGTCAACAAGTATAAGATCAATTTGGAAAAAACAAATATCATGCACTAGTAGAGCACTTTTCCATTCTCCATATTCTAAATAACATGTTTATGGAGGTAACATTTCCAGCCATTATTAAATCCAAAGTTCAGAATTTGGAAAACGTACTCTTTCCTTCCAAGGTTGCACTACAACAACTTTTTGTCATGAGTAAATTAGTTATTACTCTCTCTGTCCCAAAATACTTGTCACATTTTGCTTCTTTAGAGTCAAACTTATGAACTTTGACCAACATTTTAATGTAAACTCTTTCACCATATTAATTTGAAAACAATTACAACTTGTAGTACTTCCTATATACTTTTTCAATATCTAAATTTTTAGTTTAGAAAAATGAATTAATACTATTTTGGGACAGAGAAAGTATTTAACACCTGATGATATTAAAATTTCTGAAGAGAATTTCTTTAGGAGGGTCTTTCAATGCTCTATCATTTTTCTCTTGTAAAAAAACCATGTAACATATACTTTCTTGAAAGAAAAAAAGAGCAGAACTAATTGGGACTAAATCTATGATATAGAAGCTAACCTCCCATGTCAGCAGCCAAGAGAATACCATCTTGAATCTTCAGTACGTACCTTAGAATAGGTTATCATTCTAGTAATGTGTATTGACAATAAACTACTTATAAGACAAAAAATGTGTTATTAATTGAAGCACAATGAGCAAAGTCCTAATCAACATTCTTAATAAGAATAGTGGTAGTCCAAAAATCAGGATGACAATAAGCTTGAATAAAAAGCTCCAAGTTCCTCGCTGAAATTAGATTCTTAATATGTATTTGAGGTCAAACATACCATTCTAAGGAGATCCCTTCACCTGTCCTCATAAGGTAGCAAGAATAATATAATACCGAAAGACTACTGGTTGTTTGAGAAAATAGAGTAGATGTCAAACACAACACAATGCTCCACACAAATTACAAAACATTGAAATCACACACACATAGATAAAGATAAGTAAAAAGTAAATCAAATAGTCCAAAAATTCCCACCTTATTGTAACGACCTGAACCGTCGTTATTTAGGAGAAACAAAAATCTGGAAAAATTTAGGACCACTATTCCGACAAAGCAGGCCAGATGCCGATAGGGTGGCGACGCCAAAGTGGGATAGGCGAGACATAATGTAAATAACGTGAAATCTTATTTTCTCCTTCTTCCTAAAATACCTAAGTTAGTCGTAAAACACCCTCGAAATCCCCCAAAAAGCTGCTCCAAGCTTGGGAAAGAGAGAGGGAGAGATTTCTAGTGTGAAGATATCGATGGATTGCGGATTTCTTGTCAAGATCACCGTCACAAATCCCAAAAACAAGAATCAAAGACCAAAACTCCGTGAGCTACTTGGTGCCCAGGTAGGCTAGGTTTTATGAATTGAGTAGTTATAAATCTGTGTTCACTGCATAATATATATAACTCAACTGTAGGATTTATGCGTAGGCCTTCCTGCACTGAACGAAATATGGTTAAATCCTAGGAAGAAGCTTTAGATGATGAACTAAGGCTAGGTATTATTTAATTAATGCTTACATGATATACGTTGATGAGTAGTTCATTGGGTTGGTTGTGATTCTATGATTAGGTGTGGTATATTGTTCTTGCTTCATTGTAATATGTGCATGTATGTGAGCGAAGCTGGTTAATCACACTTAAGGTGAATAAGTACGAACGAAGAACTATATGTTGTAAATCACTCTTGTTGCATGATTGCATTGATATACATTATGATTGTGATTCTGGATTAGGTACCACATTTCGGTATGCTAACAGTTTAGGTTTAGGTTCCCTGAGTGGACCAATGATTTGACATAATTGTATGCCTTGAGGATTGTGAAACTATACCTTGTCGTAATGATAATTGATGTTGTATTTACCAGAGTCTTTTATGGTTGTGAGGAATTATGTTTGATTGTACTTCTATGTTGAGTAAACTTGATATGTACCTTAATGTTGAGTGAACCGGAAGGGGCATACCCAACCGGGATGCGATACGGTAGGTGAGGAGTCAACGTTTCAAGAATTGTTAATGTCCGAGGAAAAGGCGTCATTTGTTGTAATGGCGAGGAGTTGGGGTAGTGTACGTGATGTAAGTGCTTAGGTGGATCTTACTTTGGAGAAAGGGATTTGTGGTTAGTAGAAAGCTTGACGTAATGTACTATGTGGCCATGATTGGGTAATATGAAGAGGAAGTAAGGGTATGATGTGATGCGATTAGTTGGAATGTGTGTAGTTGTATCTGAGGGACTTTCTATGTGCTAGAATGGTTAGGCTATGATCAAGAACATAGTAGTAGGTTGACCGAGAAGGTGGTTAGTAGTTAGAGTACTAGCGTGATTTGAGTGTATTTCGAGAGGGGGTAAAGGTAGAGAAGAGAGGGGTTTTGTTGCATGCTCCTACTAGTTGTTTTCTTATGTTATGTGGTGGGCGTCGGGTTGACCGATGATGCCTACTAGTACGTGTGGTTTGTACTGATACTACTCTTGCTGTGTCTTTGACATAGTCTGGATGCAGGTTGGTGATGTTTCATTAGATGAAGATGAAGAATCCTCCAGCAACTTCTACTTTTCCTTACACATGGTGGGAGCTGTGTCTTTTATTAATTATGTCCAGTTTGTACTCTTAGTAGCTTTTGTACCTTTTTAGACAAGATTTTTGGGTGTGTTAGTTACTTTACAAGTTTTAACTCTAAAGGTTTCATTTTAAAAAGTGTTGGTTTATAATAAGGTAAAAGGTCGGAGTGTTTATGATGGCTGTTAGTGTTGTGAGTATGATTAACTAGCTATGCTCTAGTGTGTTTTCACTCTTGTGGGTGGATATCTAGTGGTGGATCAGGGGTACCAAATCCTGTGATGTTCTCTTGTTTGAGTGGGAAGATTGGGAAGATTTGGTTATGTTGAATGACATAATTGGTGTTGTCTTGGAGTTGTTAAAGTATTTTAGTGGTTCTACATGTACCACCTTGCTTATGAGAATTTATGGAAGAGCTACCATGCGTATTTGTGGTTGTCCGGCAATCTTAATATTCCTCTAGTTGTCGAGGTCATGTATCGATTATGTGTGTGAATGTGGGGATCATTGGGTCCAATTCTACTGTTCTTAAGAGGTAATCTACAATTACTAAATCTAGCATTTCGATAGTGTTGTTGGAAGGGTTGTATGCTTGGACATATCCCTCGATGAGTATCTGATTTCAAAAGATCAAATTTGTTATAACTTAAGCTCATGGGAATTTATGTTGTGGAATGGAGATATTGTTAAGAACTATGATTGTTTGGGTATTATGAGTGTGTGTTGGATTCAGGTTCACTTCTATTTGTTGCGAGTATTGACTTGGAATTTTATCATGCTTAAGTTCTAAAGGATTCGTCCGGATGATTGTGTCAAGGTCCTTGATAACATGTTGTAGATTTGTGTACGATCAACTTTGGAGGTTTTTGGGAATCGCTTTTGTTGTAACTAAGTTTACATACAACAATATTTATCACTCGAGTATTGATATGACTTCATTGAGGCATTGTATGGGAGGATGTGTAGGTGTTCAATTGGTTGGTTTGAGGTTGATGATGTGAAACCTTTGAGGGTTGAATTGGTGAAAGATGTTTAGGATAAGGTGAGAAGTATCTAATCTAAGCTTCTAGCAGCCCAGAGTTGACATAAAAAGCATGTGGGACAAGTATCCCCAGTTATTCAATGATTCAGATAATACTCTATTCTTGCTTTAGCCCTTTTCTCCTAGTTTGTTACTCGAGGACAAGTGATGGGTAAATTGGTATCTATTGTAACGACCTATTCGCGTCGTTATAGAAAAACCAATGGGGAAAGAATTAGGGCCAGAAAACTTTTGAGTAGTAACTTTGGATTTCCTAGCCTAGTCCAGATTTGGACGAAATCGGAGTTAGTGAGGTCTAGGGAAATCTTACCAATGAGAGATCTAATTATGATTTTGATCACATGACTAGATAGCAAAGATGTTAAGGAACCCGTACGACTTTACATAATTGATTTCAGGTGAGTAGAACTTTCGAAACTAATCTTAGCGTGAAATGGTATTTTTTGAGTGTCATGGGTTGAAGGCGTGTTGTGAAATGGGGTTTGGAATTCTTATTTTTGCTCACTTGTTCTGTGCAAGCCACTAGAGTGGGATTTATCCCGCTAGGGCGGGGCCGCTATGGTGGGTCAGGTCCCGCTATGGCGGGACCCTCGTGACTTAAGTCGGAAATAAATCCCAAAAATGTTTTATTCTGCACTTTTTGACTTTGAGAGCTAAGGAACAACCCCAAGGGTTTTCTTGACAGTTTTCCACCATTCTTGAGGCTAAAGGTAAGGTTTTCACTCCCCGAATCCATTTTTCGATTCGTAGAATGTAAATTCGTGGGTAATTATTATTGGGGAAGGGTTTTGATCTGAAACTAATGGTGGAAAAAGCCTTAAATTGGGTATTAGGATCTTGGGTTGGTGTAGGGTTATTGGGTTTGTTATAATTCAGATAATTAGACCTTTGATTATTGATCCTTGTGTTAATTGTATATTTTTAAACCACAAACAAGCGGGAAGAATCCGGAAAGGAAGATTCAAGTGTCTTAGGGGATTCAAGCTTGGATTCGAGGTAGGTGATGGTTGTGATTTCATGTTGGTGTGATATATGTTTGTAATTGCTCATTATAATGCATGTATGTATGCAAATGTTGCATTATTGATCACCCAATCGTAAATGAGGATAATTGAACAAATGTATGCCATGAATCACCTCTTGTGGTATGATTGTGAGAATATACATTGTAATTGTGATTGTGGTTTGTTGAATGTGTGAGACCCCGTGGTTCTTTCACATAAAATGTGTATCATTGAATGAGTGTATGAGGCTTATATGACTTGGTGTATCATTTCAGGAGAATAAGGTTGCAAAAGGTAGGTAAAATAAAAAACCAAAGAATTAGACTAACGTTATGGGTCAAGGATGCCCTTAAACAAGTTCGAGTTAAAGAATGTCTATTCTAACACCCCGCCCGTTCAGAACGCTTAAGTTAATCGGTACCTTTGGGGATAAGACAAAGAGTGTCTTATATGCTAATAAGGATGTTTTTATAAGGTGATATATTCGCCCAATGATCGTAAGTTAAGTTTTGAAGTCAAGCAAGTTGAGAAATAAAAAGTTGGCAAAACTTAGAGTAAGTTTCTTTTGATAAACCTTCTGAAATTTGAGTTAAATGTCTCGGAGTTTTTCTCCCAATCTATAAAGCTTTAGAAGAACCCCAATATATGAAATCGAAGGTCTACTTTCCAACACACTAAATCATTTGACCATACGACTTCAGAAATGAGAGATATTCAGATTTTAGTAAGACTACACAAGCAGGCACATGAAGGTGGGCCCCTAGCCCATATGTCAGTTTAGCTTTATAAGATCAGATTTCCCTTCGTTTTATCTCATTATTTTCGACCAAAATAAGAAAATAGTCCTAAATTATCTCTAAAGGTTCCCCTATCATCCAAGCAAATATTTACAAGATTTCAACGTGGTTTCACCCTCAGAACATTCATAGAGATTGTGTTATTTCTTTCCTCTTCGTTGGTTGTGATTTGAAGGATTCTTCATGGTAAAGGAGTCTCGTTTTATGTGGTGTTGCTTCTGTTTGGAGGTAATAATTCTCACCCTTCATTTTATTGAGTGAGTCCAAGTTATAGCTATGCTATATAAGCAAGATGAATAGACAGCTGGAAAAATCGTATTTGGATAGTTACGTAATGTTGGGCTGTTTTGAAGGATTTTCTGATATTGTTGTTGTTGGAATATTTTTGGAAATGCTTTGTATGTGTGTGGTTCTTGTTGATATGAGTCTGGAAGAGAAGAAGAAGTATAGATGGATATTTAACTGTTACATAAATTAGTGTAACGTTGGTTCTATTATTGCATTGGAATTTTCAAATTGTTTCTTCTTGGTTCAACATCTTGCGTTTAAGGAGACTGTTTGTTATTGACAAGACATGTTAATGTACTGCAAGCTCCATCAAGTTTAAGTTTAGGTTTTGTCCTTTTAAGCTCTTATTGCATATGAAGAGAAAGACATGATTCCAAATGTAATTATTGGACGAACGTATAGGATGATGATTGGAAGCGGCGAGTTCAAGTTATTATGGTTATATTGAACAATTATAGGATTGTATTATACATATTTTTTATGGATTTAATGGTTTGAAGACTCGTGGTTAGGATTTGTTATTGTTATATTGGGTTGGAAAAGAGGGGTGTGGCGATATGCTTAGTTTTAATTGTTGTGCAAGCATACTCTATTTGGTTGTTGTTGACTATTGTGTAGGCCTCCACTTGCTAATAGCTTTTGCAAAAATGTATGTTATGTTATTAATTTGAGGTTGTAATTTGGAGAAGAGAAGGTAATGAAGCATACATTTAAAAATGGTTTGGCGAGCTAATCACTCTGCTAGTGAGCTCTATATTGCTACTTTGACCCTGACGTGTTAATATTGTGCCTGTAATAGTTGTGTGACCTGATTTTCTGTAGACTACATACTGTAAGGAAGGGGGTACAATCCATATTGATACAACAAGACCCAAAATCGAGGTATGTTAAGGCTAAGCACTATACTTCCTTTGAGAACGAATTTTTGAATCCTAAATTGTCAAATATTGTTTTACTACTCTAATTCTAGAAAGACCTTTTGTGAAAGGCATTGAGATTGTAGCTGGCGTATTTTTGTGACTCCATTATGTTGCTATTCTACTCGTTCGGTTAGATAGGGTATTTGACGTCTTTATGTCATTTTGTTGATTCTCTTGACTATAGGTCCATGTGTACAAATTCTTCTTCTTCTTTAGGTGTAGTAGCTTAAGAAGATTAGGGATGAACAGTATCAATATGAAATCAGTCCTCCTTCCTCGCTAATTTATATTTTTTTGAAAACATTAAAATAATATATCGATCTCCAAAACTATTAAACGTAAATCGTATGTTTAAACTACTAAAGTACGGGTTTTTTTTGAAATACCTTCTTTTACAAACTACTAAGGAAACATATATAGATACTAAGTGAAGAATTTTTAGCTATTTATTAACATCCTCAAGTTTAAGTTGCCTTTCTAAATCCAAGTTAAGTGTTCCAGTTTAATCTACAAGTATATGAGGTTCTACGAGATATTTACATGTGATACGAAAGTGATTATTACTAGATTATGAGGACAAGAGTACCAACGAGCCAAGATTGGCAACATGATTCAGGTAACAAATGCATTACGAATCCATGACATTGTATGCCATGCATTCTACTTCCGAGCTATAATCAGAAGGTATGGGGCCTATTGCCTATATTTATACGTATGAAACACAAATGGCCACAAGTTGGCGAATATGATGCTGGTTCGCTACCGGAAGACACCACCATTGTTAGCACTTGGTTGGGTATGACATGCATTTGCATCTATATATATGTATTCACGACATATAATTATACGAGCATACCATGCATATTTAATTTATATAAGGTAGGATGTCAGCCATGGAGGCTATCATAGTTATCTTTACTACCATATGACAACACCTATTTATTATTCTATTTTCTGCCTTACATACCAGTACATTTTTATTCGTATTGATGTCCCGTTGCCTAAGGAAGCATTTTTGTTTCTTCCGTGCAGGTCCAGGTAGGGATTCTGATTAACCCCTCTGCTAGGATTCGGGGTTCAGTTGTGAGTTGGTAACCTCCACTTCTTCCTGGAGCTTTCATAGGGTGTTACTTTTATTGTACAGTTTGGGTATAATTAGGGCCTTGTCCCGACCAGTGCTTATGTCACTCATAGAGGCTATTGTGGACACAATATTCTAGGTTTCTTTCTACGACTTCTAGTTTCCAGCCACATAGGCTTGGCATGTATAGATATGTATGTGTGTGTGTATTTTCATTTGCAGCCTTGTCGGCTAGCTAGTAACTTAGTATCTTTGGCTTGTCTACCTTCATCTATATGACTTACCGATATTCAGGTTATGATATTAAGGGTCCAGTCGTAGTGTTTTAGATGTTATGCTCTCCGACCTTCTAGCCCTTTAGTTGAGTCAGTTGGTATGTCTTAGTGGCTAACTTGATTGCATAAGGTGTCGAGTGCCAGTCGCGCCTTCTCTAGTTTAGGGCATGATAGAATGGATTAGGTGTTTCGTTCCGACACACTAATTTGGATAAGTTGCCACGTTCCGGCATAAACATTGTATCAGTTGCCACGTTTCGGCATAAACATAGGATTGGTTGCCACGTTTTGGCATAAACATTGGATCGGGTACGACGTTATGATATGCTAATAGGTTGGGTGTGGGTTCCATGAGAGGACGATTGGATTGTGTTCCGTGAGAGGACGATTGAATTGTGTTGTGTATCTACTTGTGATGATTACGTTCATATCTAATCATGATTGATATTGAAAGACTGTATGTTGCTCTTAATTGATAACCAATGTGTATTATTGAGAACGTGGGATGCTACATTAATCCGAAAAAGATGACTTATATTGTATATGTTCAGTATATGCCTATTTTATAATGTTGTGGTTACTTGCATGTGTTTCACCTATTGGGATAGCCGTGTGATCGTACCAGTACACTGTGGTTGTGTACTGATACTGCACTTGCTTGTTCTTTGTTATGTATAGGGCATCTTCATGCAACTATTGATAGACCTCAGCTAAGTGACTATTGATCGTGACCGGATTTAAGGGTGACCCGGTTCTTTCAGGCTACCATGGTTCTCTCTTTTTGAAGTACACTCTTTTCGGACTCAGACTATTTATTTAAGCTGTTTGTTTAGTTTCGGGGTTGTACACCTTTTTCTTAGACTTGTCGTTAGTAGGGTTTTGGTACAATGACTTTCAGGTTCTAGGGGTTGTTCTTCCACAATAGTTTGGTTAGTTGTTTGTTAAAACCTTGGAGTTTATGGGGACTCCATTTTTATAGTCATTGAAACCTACTTCCGTATCTTTAAATGCCTTAGTTTTCATAAAAATTATTTGTTTGGGTTGTAGTAATGGTTCTCCCACCGGAGGGTTTGTGTGGGTGTCAATCACGAATGGTCTGGGTCGTGACAACATTCACAAAAGAATCTGCAATATTCTTTTGTGCAAAGCTTATTATTAAAATTATTGCTTAAATAAGAAATACTATTTACTATAACATACATTTTCTGAATTGGCAATCACGTGCAACACACGTGTCAAAAAACTAGTTACTAAAAACGTTTAAAGCTGATGGGGTAAGGAAAAGATCAAAATACCCCTCACTAATTTAGGTAAATTTCCTTAACTAGACAGGATGACTTCAAACGGGCATATCTCCCTCATCCAAACTCAAAATTTAGCAAACTTGGTTGCGTTGGAAAGAGGATTCCAAGACCTTTCATTTGATATCTTATGGGCCACCTAACTCATCATGTACTGAAAGTTATGGTCGTTTGAAGTTGACCCATAACTCACAACTTAAGCTTAACTTGAACAAATTTCAAATTAGCTCTTTACAAATTAGTTCTTTCTAAATTTCGCTATTCCTAAGGCGGGAGGTTATAATAGTCCAGGGGGTACTTGTGTCTTAACCATATAATAATTAACAAAAAACTCAAGACATATTTAAAAAATTGAAGGCACTAATTAACTAACTAACTAACTAACTAACTATATATATATATATATATATATATATACACACACACACATATGTATATATGTATATATAGTTAGTAAGAGTAGAAATCTTAAGTTTTTTAGGATTTGTTATTTATGGTATTTACTTATTTATGTTTTGATTAGAATTTGTTAGTTAGAGTAGTTCCTAGTCCTAGTTTAATTTTATTTTTACCTTTATAAATAGGAATGTTATTAAAGATAAAAATATACAGAAATACAAAGAAGTAGATAGAACTTGAAGTAAGATTCAAGAACCTTTGACTTTATAAATAAAATATTTTCCTTCAAATTGGTATCGGCGCTTCTACGATTACCCACTAGATTAAATTCTACGTATCGAAAAATGGAATCGGGGAGTTAAAACCTGACCTTTAGCCTTAAGAATGGTGGAAAACTATTAAGGAAGCACCTGGGGTCGTCTCCTACCTCTCAAAGTCGAAACTTGCAGAATAAAACAATTTTGGGGTTTATTTCTGACTTAACTCGCAATTGTCCCGCCACAACGGTCCTCAGCCCGCCACAGCGGCCCCGCCCTGGCAGGATTAATCCCACCACATCGGCTTTCACGGAACTACTGAGTCGATTTAATAATTCCAAACTCCCATTTCACAACACACCTTCATCTCATGACACTCAGAAAATATCCGTTCACACTAAGATCAATTTCGAGAGTTCTACTCGCCTGAATTCAATTTCGTAAATTCATACGGGTTCCTTAACGCCTTAGATATCTACTCATGTGATCAAAATCATAATTAAATCACCCAATTGTTACCAGATTTCCTTAGACTTACTGACTCCGAATTTGTCTAAATCTGGGCTAGGTTGGAAATCTCAAGTTAGTACGAAAAGGTTTCCCCGTTAGCTTTTCTATCTCGACGGGAACAAATTGTTACATCAAGTTTAATAACAGAGTTATAGCCAGCATGTGAGTTTGTATTAATATTAGTTATTGTTGTTGAAGTTGGTATTTAAGAAGGGGATATTTGTTCCGTATTTGTGGAATACAAAAATGAAGAAGTGTTTAAAAGAGAGTTACTAATCATGACAATAAGTTTTAAAAGGAGATAAAAAGCTATTAAGGCATCAACAACACAAGTTGAAAGGCTCCTCTTAGATATTCAGAGTTGCACTTGATTTACACAACGTAATTTTCTTGACCATGAAGTTTTAAAAGGACATATTGATTGGTAATTGTCACCCCCGAGGTTACCCCCTTGATGTAAATACGGGGCCTAGGATCATGAGTGACCCCAAGCTAACCCTGAGCTGGCATATCATAAGCATACTTAAAAAACTGAATAAACGATACTATGTGGAAGTTTAAAACATGAGATAAACTAAATGATGGGGATTATCCAATACTGGTATGAATTTGTAAATACTGAATAAGAGTTAATGATATTCGACTATAACTCAAAATACTTAAGCTGAATCTAACTATGTCTGAATAAAGCCTTTAACTGACTAGAGATTGTGGGACATGCCCAAGCTAACTCTAGCAAAACTGAAACTTAAATGAAAGACTAAAATACAAAAATAAGTCTATTGTCCTCGAAGTATGAGGACTCACCCCTGATGCTGCTGAGTGTGGATCGGGAAACAATCTACACCTGATCTAAATGCTAAGAACCTGAACATTGATACGCTCAAATTACACCTCCTTTCAGAAGCATAAGCGATCGTTATCAAGTAAAGAACCCTACTTGTAGGTTGAGATCGATCCCACGAGGAAAATGGTTTAGACTTTACTTTTAACCAACAATTATATTCGATTAGTCAAATTATTTCCAGAAACAGGTAATAAAAAGGGGGGTTGTACTTGTGTGAAACAAATAGTAAGAACTTAATAAGTAGTCAATAATTAAACTCAACTTTGGTTGTTATCAAGATAAGAGAAATAACTAGGGTATACGTGTTCCCCATAATCTCATAACGCAGTAATCTTAGTAATAGCAATCCTTTTTTAGTGTATTACATGCAAAGTGATAAGTTAGGTATCTCTAAATCCTTAGTCCGGCATCTAGAGAATTTCACCCCGCACCTTGGTCTGGCTACGTGTGTATAATTTACTAACCCTTACCTTTACCTCATATTAGACATCATAATCGATGTTTGGCTTAGTTATTACTTCGCACCAATCGACACTAGCCTATTAGATAGTATCACACTAAATCTATGTTGATAATTCTTTTCTTGTTAATTACCTCCTTGGTCCGGCAAGTAGTAACAAGGCGAGTTCTAACGTTGGCCACCGTTAAAAAGACTTCTAAACGAAAGAATTATCAATGCATGCAAAATACTAGTCAAGAATTGCTTATTTACTATTCATACTTTGTTAATCGATCATGGTTCCCACAACCCTAGTTGTGGATTTAGTTACTCATATTAGCAAGAACACAATTCATAATTGTAGATGGAGAAATCATGAACTTACGTAAAGAGAATAATAAACCCAGAAAATTAACTTGAATTGCAAAGCCAAAATCTTCAAAACGAACTTGGGAAATCAATAATTGCTAGGGTTGCAAATTAATCTCCAAAGTTACAAAGCAAAAATAGAATAATAGTGTCTAACCCCCAAAAACGAGGTTTACATGTCCTATTTATAGAAAACAAATCCTAAATAAAAAAGGAAACAAATTAAGGAAAGTTTTGTTCAGGTACGCGTCTTCGATCCACGAGACTGACTTACGGACCGTCGATTGATCTACGGTCCGTAAGTCCCTTCCGTCACTCGGGACTTAGAAAATATTTCAGCATCCAACAATCAGCTTCTCTGAAGCAAACGACGGACCAGCAGCACGGACCGTAGATCGACCTACGGTCCGTCAATCCCTTCCGTAGCTCCATACTTAGCATCTTCAAAAATCAGGTACTGGAACCCTCGCAGTCTCACTCTACGGATCAACAGTACGGTCCGTAGATCAATCTACGGACCGTCAATGGGCACCGTGGTTCCACACTTGGTCAGATTTCCCTGATTTGTCCTCAACACATTCCTGCTGATCTACGGTCATCACCTACGGACCGTGAATGGACCTACGGTCCGTAGATGACCTCCGTGGATGCCTTTTTCTGCATTTCCTTCAGCTGTCTCTAAACCATCGCGCCTGAACACCTTTCCTGCAAAACATGATAAAATACATAAAAATCAATATAAAAAGGCCCTAGACACACACAACTTGTAAGTGAAATGTATTAGAAATACCGTAAACTCACGGTATATCAACACCCTCAACTTAAATTCGTTGTTTGTCCTCAAGCGACGCACTAGAACTCTAAACGACACTTGTATAGAAGCAAGCATTTCTACTCAAGCAATCACATGGCTCTCTACCTCCTCATTGTTCGGGTGCACATTCGTGTTCTTAGACTCGATAAGCCAACTCATGTGGATCCCATCATGACACAGACCAACCAACTGACACACAACAGACACCTTCTCACTGTCACCCAGATACCAACTTTCCAACAATGGAACTAGTGCCCTTACTTCAAACGAAATCCTCTTTTAGTAAAAATTTGATTTCATTCATGGTACAAGGATTTATTCAACACTCACGCTCAGAAGTAATTTCAAATACAGTTCGTGCTTACTGCCATAAGCTTGCCCTTATTTTCACTGCTCAGACTCTTCAAACTAGACTCCAGGATCACTATAGGACTTTATTGGCTTGTAACGTAGGCTCAGGGTCAGGTGTGGTACATTTGGGTACTGTTTAGTGACTTTCTGCCCTCCTTGTCATTACACTAGGCTTTTAACCTCTTTTTGCCCTATTTTTGTCATATTATTGCTTTACCGCTTTCCCTTGATTTTCTTCAACCACGGAAGTGACTTTAAACTTTGTAGCTCAATTTCTTTTTATTTAATTGCTCCTTTCTTCTTTGAATAATTCACATCCTTTCCTTACGTTTCCCCCAAGATTTTTTTTTTTTTTTTTTTTTTTTTTTTTTCATCCCCATTTTTCTTTCAGTTTCTTCTTTCATAGCCACCCTCAACTTATGGATTTTCCATTAGTTGAGGTTCACAATATCCGATGTCAAGTCAGGGCCAAGATTGAAGTTACTTTTTACATTAGCCACCCTCAACTTAGGCTTTTGGCCTAAGTCAAAGTGCACATGTCCAAGGAGGGACCGGGGCCAACATAGTAGATTATGGGAAGGTGAGTTTGGGGTTTTAGAAAGAAATGATTTATTTTTAGGCTCAAAGTTGGATCAAAGGGAACAATTATTTCATTTGGTTGAATCCTTCTAGGTAATTTATGGGTTTTTCAGAACAACGGCCTATGATCACTTCCTATCCTCTAGATTGAATTGTCTTAGCAGGACTAACCGGGCAAGTTCTAGTTTTGCACAAAACTGTTTGAACAGTCAATGATTCTCACCCACTCTTGGCACAAGTTTCATTATCAGATTATCAGACTACCCGGTTCAAGTTTTAGGTTTAATCATGCAATCAAGTCGATTGTTACTATGTCATACTCAGAGCCAACACAATCAGCAACTCGTAGCCTACTTCTAGCATACAACCCGGAATCTGACGGGTATCATTTTTCCTAAGCCATCATGCTTCGTTCTGTATCATGCTTCTACACACACAATCCTAAGACATGCCGGTTCAACAAAAATTAAACAGTCTCTTGGGGCAAAAGAACACAGGCAAGAAAACCCCAAGAGAGGATACATGAGTTGGGTTACTCAGGCTTCACCCTATCACTCACGATCCATTTACCCCACCCCCAACAAAAATAGATGCAATTTTCCACAATGCATACATAGACAGTAAAAGTGAATGGATTTGAGTGAAGCAAACCTGTGGCGCAAAGCGCCGGCGAATCATCAACAAGCAGGGGGATCCGGTTTCCCGGAGCCCTCTGGAACATCAGTGGGGGCACCCTCAGTAGTGCCCACCTCAGCACTCCTAGCACCCTCAGTAGTGCGCTCTATCAAACGCTCCGCACCATCAGTGGTGCTCGCGACGCCTCTCAAAATAGGCTGATCCTCTGCAACCGGGGCAGAGCTCGATGCCCCTGCAGCTCTCTCACGCACCCTCTGCTGGCGCAACTCTTCATCTGCAATCGAGGCCCTCCTAGCCTCCTTCTCCTGCCGACGCTGTCTTTTCTGAGCTTTCTCTTCCTCCGTGCGATGAGAGCGGTGCCGCTTGCCCTTGGCATGTGTCGGTGCAGGCCCCTCCTCGGCGATGCCACTGAATAGAGCATCTAGCACTGTATCATCAGCCAGTGCAGTAGGGGCAGCCGGAGTCTCAACTGAAGGTGCAGCAAGAATGGCATCCACATCAGTCCGGAGGCTGGCTATGTCAGCCTGTAAAGCAGATAAGTCTGTGGCCGGAACTGATCGCTCGAGGACTCGCAACTCAAAGGCGTCAAGCCGCTTATTAACCGCCAGGACCTTACGGTCCATCATCCCCTCCATCCTGCGCTCCAATCTAGCCTCGGACTCGGCAATTGACTTTTGCATCCAAGGCTGGATGTGATGCAGCAGTGTGGCCATCTGCGCCTCTAACTTTTGTACTCTGGCCATCGGGACAACCGTCGCTCCTAACGGTGGTGTAGACCGGGAAGAACTAGGGGCAACACTAGCTGCCTGAGAAGAGGAGCCTGGGACAGTGTCGGTGTGGTCTGGGATAATGGGGTCACCGCCCTGTGCCTGCCCCACAGTGTCTGCAAGATCGGAGCTCAAGGGGGGTACCTCAATCTGGGGCTCTCTGCGAGGTGCTGCCACATTCGCGTCATCCCGAATAAGGCCGATGTCCAATGCCCCTGTAGGGTGGACTAGCCTGTCACAATGCCAGATCGGCACTCCAGAGTCCCTGCACAAGTGAAATATTAGACAGGGGAAAGGGTAAGTAGTGGAGGTCCTGAAAGCTCTCTCGTGGATCTCTGCCAGCAGCATTCGGGCAAAGTCGATCTCTACTCCCGCCACCAATGCAGCAACCATCACCGCTCTGTCCCAAGTGACCTGATTGTCAGCTTTTGTGGGCGACACTCTGTTGCGTACCAATAGCCAGAAGAATTTTGCTACGAAGTTCAATGTGGCCTTCCGGATGCCCAACCGTGGAGCAGCGACCCATTCTGCACGCTCGCCATCTGCAGCAATGTACCTGGCCAGCCATAGTATCACAGCCTCTCGCTGCTCAGTATTCCTCTGGAAAGTGCCACTCCGCACGATGTCCCAGCGGTAATCAAATTCCGACGTGTTAGGAGACCAAGAGTGGCCCGTGGTAGGACCATAGAGAAACCGGCTAATGGTGGCGGGTGATATATCCACCGGACACCCTCGAACCAAGGTGGAAGTGAGCGGGGCCTGCGCTAGTGGCTTTGACCGCTTGGAAATGGACCCGCGGAGAGTGGCAGCATAGGAAGCATAGAACTCCCGGACAATCTCCTCGCTATACGTCCCTGGGTCTCGAGCCATCCAGTCACACTTGTGAAGTTTGAAAAGCCGGTGAATATCTGGCACAGTATGCAAGCTCCCCGTGAGGACTCTGCGCTCCTCTTGTATTAATCGGGCCATTTTCTGTTTGTCATTCACCATCTTTGCATCCCGATAGATCTGCCATTGACCCTCGACACACCACCTATTCAGCTCCCCTGCTACCGGAGCGGGTTCATCATTCCTTGGTGCAGGAATGGCCTCTGAACTAGTTGCCTCATCAGACGAGGCTGCTTGGTCATTCTCTCCAGACCCTGTGGACGATTTGGCGTTGGACCCTGTAGCATGGACAGACTCTGATTGTGATGATTGGGAGCCTGATGCATGGGTGGACTCGGAGCCGGACATAGGAACCTCTGAACTGGAAGCAGCCCCAGTTGGTGACCCGATCAGTGTGTGCTCCTCATCAGACTGGGAGACAGTGACTACGTCGGGGATCACCTTCCGGGGGGTGCTCCTGGGTGCTGCGCGAGAGGCCCTAGGGTTTAGAGGCACATATGCGGGGTCAGAGTCGTTCTCGGTGTCCTCATCAATTAACCGGAAGCTAGGGGCAACCGATTTGGACTTGCCCCGTTTCGAGTAGGTGACCATCTTCTTGGGTGTCATCGTACCTGCAGGAACGTCATTAGTGCCAAAACTAACCATATGCAGCAAAAGAACTCATGTAGAGTTGGTAACGACCCAAACTATGTCCAAAAAATTATTTTGACAGATGCTACAGAAGTCATCCACGAAGGAGATCTACGGTCCGTAGACTGATCTACGGTCCGTGGATATCTTCCATGGATCAGGGTGCCTGGAATATATGTCGCAGATGAAAACCACGGAAGTGCAGAACGGTCCGTAGATGGATCTACGGACCGTAGTCCACATCCGTGATTTTACACTTGGTGAAAATTTGCAGGTGCATCAAATGACGAACCCCATCTACGGTCCGTATATTGATCTACGGTCCGTAGACGGGGTATTGTGGAAGCAATCAGTGCCAGGTATCATACATGTTTGGCATTTGGTTTCAACATTAACACTACCTAGTTATGCATATACACCATTGAAACATGCTAGTTCGTCATTCCTAAGATTCCTACCGATTATTATACCCAACAATTTAGACTAGATGTGGAACCCTAAGTCGAAACTAGCATATAGTATTTATGAATACATAAGTTCACATCACAATTAAAGCTACACAATCACTATCTATCATTCCAAGGGCATTGTACTACTCAAACTTATCATGCAATATCATCTAACAATTACCCAAGGTTAAGACCCACTCCCGACTCTCTATATTCAAGCTATGAATTGAAATTCAAAGTGAAGAGAAAGTCTATTACCTTACAAGCAACAAGGAGTGGGGTGATTGCGTGATGGTACTATGATTTAGCACGACCAAGGATTCACCTTTTCGTCACTGACCAAACACCGGACTCTTTTTATCAGATTATGGAGTGGGTTGATTATGGTATGAAAAGGGTTTAGGGAATATATGGAAGGGGGGATATTTTGTGGTGGTTATAGAG
Organism: Solanum stenotomum; assembly: GCF_019186545.1. Lineage (NCBI taxonomy): Eukaryota > Viridiplantae > Streptophyta > Magnoliopsida > Solanales > Solanaceae > Solanum > Solanum stenotomum. Next base: position 32,120,544 of record NC_064285.1, on the reverse strand, counting down.
TGATTTGGGGAGTTTAAAGAGTGGGAGAAACGGTTGTGGGAGTAATGGAGGGAAGGGGAATGATTTGAAACAATGGGTGTTTTAAGTAATGGGGGTCCGGGTCGGGTCAGTCAACTGTAAGGTGTGGACTCACGAGACCCCGTCTACGGTCCGTGAGTCGATCTACGGTCCGTAGATCAGGACCGTAGATCTCAATTATACTAAGACAATGTTAGGGACTTACCTGGGATCTACGGATACCATTGACGGTCAGTAGATCAAACGACGGACCGTCGATGGGGTCCGTAGACCTCTGCACCAGACCATTTTCTGCAGATTTCTTGCATTTTGTACCTGCACATGAATCAACCAATCGGCTATTTTTTTACATTTTCTGGACACTTTTTAGACACGGACCCTATATTACTTCTAGCCAACACTAAGAACTAAAAATACTGAAACCCCGACCTACATTGCTACAAAAAAAAAAAAAAACAATTTTGCAAGTAATCGAAGAAAGCTAACTACATAATGTAAAGCAGAACCCTATTGTTGGCTAGATTTTACATCTTGGGTTGCCTCCCAAGCAGCGCTTGATTTAACGTCGCGGCACGACGCATGTATCTTGATTATTCAAAGTTCATCAAGATTGCAGACCTCAATCACTTCTTGCACAGTTTCAGCATTTCCTAGATAGATCTTTATCCTTTGCCCGTTCACCACAAACCTTGTTCCATCCTTATTTTCAAGCTCAACCGCTCCATGCGAGAGCACTTTTGTGAGCAAAAATGGCCCAGTCCACTTGGACTTGAGTTTGCCTGGAAACAAGCGCAACCTAGAGTTGAATAGCAGCACACGATCGCCAACCACAAATTCGCGCTTTTCAATTCTTTGATCATGATACCTCTTCATCTTCTCTTTGTATAAGGCTGAACTTTCATACGCTTTTAGGCGAAACTCATCAAGCACGTTCAAGTCGTTCAACCTTTGATTAGATGCAGTGCCCCAATCCAAATTTAACTTCTTCATTGCCCACATTGCTTTGTGTTCTAACTCTACTGGTAAATGACAAGATTTCCCATATACAAGTTGGTAAGGCGACATACCTATGGGGGTCTTGTATGCAGTGCGATATGCCCATAGAGCATTATCAAGCTTCCTTGACCAATCAGTTCGATTGGCGTTCACAGTCTTCGCCAATATCTGCTTTATTTCTCTGTTGGACACCTCAACTTGACCGCTAGTCTGTGGATGATAAGGAGTGGCTACATTGTGACGGACACCATACTTCTCAAGTAGTGTTTTGAACAACTTGTTACAAAAGTGAGAGCCTCCATCGCTAATAATAGCCCTTGGTGTACCAAATCTGGAGAAGATATTCTTTTTCAAGAATGCGGTGACACTTTTACCTTCGTTGTTGGGGAGTGCTACTGCTTCCACCCACTTCGATACATAATCAACCGCGACCAGAATATACTTCATCCCATATGAACTCACAAATGGGCCCATGAAATCAATGCCCCATACATCAAACAATTCGATCACCAATATGGGATTCATAGGGAGCTCTTGCCTCTTTGAAATCCCTCCATCTCTTTGGCAACGATCACAAGACTTGGTGAAATCATGAGCATCTTGGTGGATGGTAGGCCAAAAGTATCCACACTGCAAAATCTTATGTGCAGTCTGAATACCACTATGATGCCCACCAACGGGTGATGAATGGCATGCTTCAAGTACACACAACATTTCAACCTCAGGCACACAGCGACGAATAATCCCATCAGCACAACTACGATACAGCTAAGGTTCATCCCAAAAGAATTTCTTCACATCATGCATAAATTTCTTTCTTTGGTGAAAAGACAAATCGGGTGGCACAATGTCGCTTGCCAAATAATTAGCAAAGTCTGCGAACCAAGGAATCAAATCATTAGAAGCAGCCAATACCTGTTCATTTGGAAAAACATCATTAATTTCAACCCTATCTCCAAGCTTTAGCATGGCCTCTTCCTCTAATCTGGACAAGTTGTCGGCAACTTGATTTTCAGTTCCCTTTCTATCTTTTACCACAAAATCAAACTTTTGCAGCAACAATACCTATCTAATCAATCGTGGTTTTGCATCCTTTTTTGCCATCAAATACCTCAATATAGAATGGTCAGTATGCACGATGACCTTAGTACCGAGCAAGTAGGAACGAAATTTTTCGAATGCAAAAACCACCACAAGAAGTTCTTGTTCGGTCACTGTATAATTCTTCTGGGCCACATTCAGAGCTTTGCTAGCATAGTAAATAGGGTGGAGAATTTTCTCACGCCTTTGACCCAAAACTCCACTCGCATCACACATTACCTCAAACGGTTGTCCCCAATCTGGTGAAATAATGATAGGTGTTGTAACCAACTTTTCCTTCAACTCTCCAAATACTCTAAGACAAGCATCATCAAAACATAATTTATTCTCCTTCTCGAGCAGTTTGCACAAGGGATGTGCAATTTTTGAGAAATCTTTGATGAATCTCCTATAAAAACCTGCATGCCCAAGAAAACTTCTAACACCTTTTACAGAGATGGGTGGTGGAAGCGTTTCTATTACCTCGACTTTAGCTCTATCAACCTCAATACCTTTCTCTGATATTCGATGACCCAACACTATACCTTCTTTTACCATGAAATGACATTTCTCCCAATTCAGCACCAAGTTGCAGTCTTCACATCTTTTGAGCTCCTCGACCAGATGTTCTAGACAATGATCAAACGAATCACCTACAACTGAAAAAAATCATCCATGAACAGTTCAATAGTGTCCTCCACCATATCAAAAAATATCGACATCATACATCTCTGGAAGGTCGCTGGAGCATTGCACAATCCGAATGGCATTCGTTTGAAAGCAAAAGTCCCATATGGGCAAGTGAAGGTGGTCTTCTCTTGGTCTTCAGGAGCTATAGAAATTTGATTGTAGCCCGAATACCCATCAAGAAAACAATACCAACCCTTGCTTGCAAGCCTATCTAGCATCTGGTCCATGAATGGCATAGGAAAGTGGTTCTTTTCTGTCCACACATTCAGCTTCCGATAATCCATGCAAACTCTCCATCCAGTGAGAGGCCTCATTGGAACAAGCTCATTTCGTTCATTTGGAACCACAGTCATACCACCTTTATTTGGTACACACTGCACAGGACATACCCAATTACTATCTGAGATGGGATAAATAACTCACACATCCAGCCACTTGATGATCTCCTTTTTGACTACCTCTTGCATAGGTGGATTTAATCTTCTCTGGTGCTCAACACTGGGCTTATGATCTGGCATGGGTTGGATTTTGTGAGAACAGATACCGGGGGGAATCCTAATAATGTCTGCAATATTCCACCCAATCGCTCGCCTGAACCTCTTTAATACAGTCACCAAACACTCTACTTGCCTTGCATTCAAATCTGCTGCAATGATGACCGGCAAAGTATTCACTTCGCCTAAATATACATACCTCAAGTGCGGTGGTAGAGCTTTAAGCTCCAATTTCGGTGCCTCCACAATAGATGGTCTTGTGGGTGGGGACTCGCGATTCTTCATGTCTAGCGCATACTTCTTTGGTTTGGACCGGTATTCACACTTATCAAGTGCGGCTACCAACTCATCATATTCTTCAATACCATCACTACCAAAATTCATCATGACTGCTGCTAGTGCCTCAACACCTAATCGCTCTTCAATTTGCACTTCTGACCCACTCTCCACTCTGTAAGTTATAGCAGATACTGTTTGTAGCTCACCATTCTGCTTCATGGATCTACAGATATTGAAAGTTGCTTCTTCATTGTTCAGTCTGAACTTCATCTGTCCCTTTTCCATATCAACCAACGCACGCCCTGTGGCAAGAAATGGTCTCCCAAGGATGATGGGAACCTCAAAATCAACCTCACAGTCAAGGATCACAAAATCCGCCGGAAAGATGAAAGACTCTACTTTCACTAGCACATCATGGAGCACACCTATGGGCCTCTTCACAGTCCGATCAGCCATCAGTAACCGCATTGCAGTGGGCTTTGGATCCCCTAGACCCAACTTCTTGTAAATAGATAAAGGCATGAGGTTGATGCTAGCACCAAGATCACACAATGCCTTAGCAAAGTGTAATAACCCTATAGTACATGGGATCGTGAAAGCACCAGGGTCTTCCTTCTTCTGCACCAGAGATCTTGTAGCAATAGCACTACAATGCTGCAATCTATCATCATCTTCAAAACTCACAGACCTTTTCTTTGTCACCATATCTTTCATGAATTTTGCATATCCAGGCATTTGCTCCAAGGCTTCTATCAAAGGGACATTGATAGAAAGCTGCTTCAACATAGTGATAAATCTGCGATATTTCCCATCTTCAGTCTTCTTCACTAACCTTTGAGGAAAAGGTGGTGGAGGTCTAGGTATGGGAACCACTTTCTGAGGTACCTCCACTTCTTGTTCTGTCACAACCTCTGACTCCTCTCTAACTTTCACCACATCATCTTCTTTTCTATTCTCAACTTCTACCATAGACGGCATAGGTGGATCTACGGTTTGCTTGCCTCCTCGAGTGGTAATTGCCATACAATGCCCATCATTCTTCGGATTCTGGATGGTGTTGCTAGGAAGAGTGCCAGGTTGACGCGGGTTCACTGTAGTAGACAACTGCGTCATCTGCTGCTCTAGATGCTTTATTGACACTGCATGGGCATCAACCTTTTGACCAATACCAGATAAGTCGTTTCTCATCTCCTTCACATTCTCATCAGTGGCATCAAACCTTCTCATCATCTTCTGCAGCATATCTTCAATACGCGTCATATTACCTCCAACTTCCCTAGCACCAGATTCCCGATTTTGAGGGGGAACATAGGGTCCAACCCGATCGTTTCTGTTGCCATAGTTGTTCCTGTTGTAGTTGTTGTCGCGATTGAAGTTCCCATCTCGGACATAGTGACCCTCTCGGTTGTAATTTCCATAGTTCCGACCTTGGTTCCCTTGACCTTGGCGCCAATTTTCCGTGTTGGATCCTTGGGCGTTTGGTCGGAAACCCCCCGTCTGATCATTCACCGCATAAGTGTCCTCTTCATAGTAACACTCCTCAACTGGTGGTGGAGTTCTAGTTAAGTAATTTACAGCATTTACCTTTTCTGCTCCTCCACTCACATGCTTCAATACCAACCCCAACTCTGTCCTCATCTGAGCCATCTCCTCACGAATATCATCTGCAGAGTTAACAGTAGCATTATGAACAGCAAATGTGTTTCTCCCAGTATCTGACCTTCTAGTGCTCCACGCTTTATTGTTGCGAGAGATCCTCTCCAATTTTTCAGCAATCTGTGCGTATGTACAATCACCATATGAACCTCCAGCAATAGTGTCAAGTACTGCTTTATTGTTATCATCCTGTCCTCGATAGAAATATTCCTTCAGTGACTCATCATCAATACGGTGATTTGGGACACTTCTTACGAAAGCAGTGAATCTGTCCCACGAGCTACTCACAGACTCTCCAGGTAATGCCACAAAATTGTTGACCCGATCTTTGTGATTGAGCTTCTTAGATACTGGATAGTACTTTGCTTTAAATACCTCTGCTAGTTGGTCCCATGTGAAAATTGAGTTATAAGGAAGCTCAGTGAACCATACTGCAGCATCGCCTGTCAGTGACAGAGGGAACACTCGTAACCCAATGACGTTCATATCCAAGTCTGGTCTGCCTACACAACTTTTGCAAACCACCCTGAGCTTGGCTAAGTGAGCATGTGGATCCTCCGATGGCGATCCTGAAAATAAGCCTCTTGCTGTAAGCATCTGCATCAAACTACTAGTCACCACAAATGTGTGCCCTGGCGGTAGAGGAGGTAGGACGATGGGTCCATCGGAATCTGCTATGTCGACGTTGCCCCGATAGTTGTCATGGTGTTGTGGGCCTGGTGGACCATGCACTCTCATTGCATCTCCCAATTGATTTTCAGCTAGACCCCGGTTTTCCCCACCAACTACTCTTGGCTGCTGTAACTCAACTGCTTCATCTAGATTTCCTCCGATAGGATGAACTGGAAGTCCTTGATTGTTCATTCTTCGCAAAGTTCTGTTCAACTCTGGATTGTACGGAGTAAGTGGTTCGCCTTGGCTCCGTGTACTTGGCATACACTAGAGTCTGAACCTGAGAGAGACAAAAACAAAGAAAAAAATAAAATTAGGAAATATTTGACTAACGTTCAATATTGTAGTTAAAACTAAATCTAAAAGCCAGTTTCCCCGGCAGCGGCGCCAAAATTTGATACGCTCAAATTACACCTCCTTTCAGAAGCATAAGCGATCATTATCAAGTAAAGAACCCAACTTGTAGGTTGGGATCGATCCCACGAGGAAAATGGTTTAGACTTTACTTTTAACCGACAACTATATTCGATTAGTCAAATTATTTCCAGAAACAGGTAATAAAAAGGGGGGTTTGTGCTTGTGTAAAACAAATAGTAATAAGTAATATTGTAATCAATAATTAAACTCAACTTTGGTTGTTATCAAGATAAGAGAAATAACTAGGGTATACGTGTTCCCCATAATCTCATAACGCAGTAATCCTAGTAATAGCAATCCTTTTCTAGTGTATTACATGCAAAGTGATAAGTTAGGTATCTCTAAATCCTTGGTCCGGCATCTAGAGAATTTCACCCCGCACCTTGGTCCGGCTACGTGTGTATAATTTACTAACCCTTACCTTTACCTCATATTAGACATCATAATCGATGTTTGGCTTAGTTATTACTTCGCACCAATCGACACTAGCCTATTAGATAGTATCACACTAAATCTATGTTGATAATTCTTTTCTTGTTAATTACCTCCTTGGTCCAGCAAGTAGTAACAAGGCGAGTTCTAACGTTGGCCACCGTTAAAAAGACTTCTAAACGAAAGAATTATCAATGCATGCAAAATACTAGTCAAGAATTGCTGATTTACTATTCATACTTTGTTATTCGATCATGGTTCCCACAACCCTAGTTGTGGATTTAGTTACTCATATTGGCAAGAACACAATTCATAATTGTAGATGAAGAAATCATGAACTTACGTAAAGAGAATAATAAACCCAAAAAATTAACTTGAATTGCAAAGCCAAAATCTTCAAAACGAACTTGGGAAATCAATAATTGCTAGGGTTGCAAATTAATCTCCAAAGTTACAAAGCAAAAATAGAATAATAGTGTCTAACCCCCAAAAACGAGGTTTACATGTCCTATTTATAGAAAACAAATCCTAAACAAAAAAGGAAACAATTTAAGGAAAGTTTTGTTCAGGTACGCGTTTTCGATCCACGAGACTGACTTACGGACCGTCAATTGATCACGGTCCGTAAGTCCCTTCCGTCACTCGGGACTTAGAAAATATTTCAGCATCCAACAATCAGCTTCTCTGAAGCAAACGACGGACCAGCAGCACGGACCGTAGATCGACTTACGGTCCGTCAATCCCTTCCGTAGCTCCATACTTAGAATCTTCAAAAATCAGGTACTGGAACCCTCGCAGTCTCACTCTACAGATTAACAGTACGGTCAGTAGATCAATCTACGGACCGTCAATGGGCACCGTGTTTCCACACTTGGTCAGATTTCCCTGATTTGTCCTCAACACTATGCCTGCTGATCTACGGTCATCACCTACGGACCGTGAATGGACCTACGATTCGTAGATGACCTCCGTGGATGCCTTTTTCTGCATTTCCTTCAGCTGTCTCTAAACTTCCGCGCCTGAACACCTTTCCTGCAAAACATGATAAAACACCTAAAAACTAATATAAACAGGCCCTAGACACACACAACGTGTAAGTGAAATGTATTAGAAATACCGTAAACTCACGGTATATCAAACATACATCACAAAAAGATTTAGCGCAGAGTATGTATCCGTACTTGAAAGGTACTGAGAATGCAGGATAGGTTTGAGTTAAATACACATATAAACTGAACAAAGCATATTGAGCAATGATATAATTTGAACATGATGAAGATACTAAAATATACTAAATATGAACTAAACTTAATGCAATGACCAAGTACATAACATACTGAAACTGAATACTGAAATATAAATAGAAACCTGGTGAAATGCACTAGCGTGATCAGTAAATATGATGCCCACAGAGGGGGCTTATAAACCTACGGGGGCACATAGTTCTGGACTATGAGGGTGACTGACCATAGTCCAACTCGGTATTAAGCCTACTCCCAATTGAAAATGTGTATGATACACCATAACTGAAATATACTGGGTAGCTCAACATTCTAACATGCTAACTGAAAATGCAACATTTAAGTACTGATAATGAAACATTTAAAATTTGAGGCATGTATATTTGTTTATCTGTCCTAGTTAGTGTAATTCATAAACTAAACAAATCTATACCAGTAGGGTTCTAGGTTTCATGCAAGGAACTACGCAACAATGTTATGAAAACATGATAACCTGAGTAAGAGAACTACAACTGCTAAATCACAACAATTCTCTAAAGTTAAAAAACACTAGGTCTAAACAATATGTATGGAATCAAGAATCTGACTGAATTATAGAAACCTAATGGGTGAAAGGAACCCACTAGTTAAATCCCATATACCTGGTGACGAATTTCATGGAGAAATCTTCTGATTTCGGGGCTGGAACCGAAGAAAAAATGTTGCGTTCTTGGAGGGGTTGGGTCACCTCTTGTCTCTTCTTTTGCTCTAAGTTTGATGAATTCTAGTGAATGAATCGCTTAGGGTAAGTTCTGACTAAGTCACTAGGCTAAAACTGACCAAAACAATGTAGTTTAGGGATTAAATGACATAGTTTAGGTGTCCAACGCATAGGGAAAAAGACCAAAACGACCCTAACTTAAAAGTTGTTGGGGCCAACGACGGGCCACAATCCACGGACCTGGACCACGGACTGTGGTCCCACCTACTATCCGTAGGTACGGTCGTTGGTCGAGGTTTTTCTTGGTGGCCTGCCACGGACCCTTCCTACGGTCCGTGGTTCAGACATGGGCCGTGGATGGGTCCATTGGTGGCACCTACAAGTCCTAAAGTTTCGCATTTTTTGGCCGTTTTCGAATACGGGGTGTGACATTATCTCCCCCTTGGGAACATTCTTCCTCAAATGAAGTATTAACTAGCTAAATATGGAGGTAAGGAGCTGCAATACCTACCACTAAGTACTAGAAACTGATTTCTGACTGAACTGAGTTCCAAGAACATGCAAATAAATTGAAAATGCAAGAACAACTAAAGGAACAAGATATCTCCCTCTACAGACTGACTCCTCCACAAAACCATAACTGAAACAACTTCTTTATTTCTCAACCTATGAACCTGACGATCAAGAATTTCAACTGACACCTCCTCATAAGTGAAACTATCTTTCACAGCCACACTTTCTAAAGGTATTATGGATGCCGGTTCACCCACACATTTATTCAACAATGAAATGTGGAAGATTGGGTTGACTGCTGCTATTTATACTGGCAATTCTAACACATAAGCCACTTTACCAATCCTTTTCAAGATTCTGTAAGGACCTATATATCTAGGACTGAGCTTCCTTTTCTTGCCAAATCTCATCACCTCCTTCATAGGTGACACCTTCAGGAAAATCCAATCACCGATTTCAAATTCTAAGTCCCTTCTCCTCACATCTACATCGGACTTTTGACAACTCTGGGCTGTCTTTAGTCTATCTTTGATGAGCTGAACTTTTTCCATAGCATTATGAACCAAATTTGGTCATATCAAGGCTGATTCACCTACTTCAAACCAACCAACTGGAGATCTACATCTACACCCATACAATGCTTCATAAGGGGCTATCTGAATACTGGAATGGTAGCTATTATTATAGGCAAACTCTATGAAAGGTAGGTGATCATCCCAACTTCCCTTGAAATTGATCATGTAAGCTCTCAACATGTCCTCTAAATTCTGAATGGTACACTCTACCTGACCATCTGTTTGTGGATGAAATGTTGTGCGGACATTTACTTGAGTACCAAGACCTTTCTGAAAAGATCTCCAGAAATGAGAGGTAAACTGAGGACCTCTATCTAAGATGATAGACAAAGGAACCCCATGTAACCTGACTATCTCATTTATGTAGAGTTTAGCATAATCCTCCACTAAATCTATAGTTTTGAAAGCCAACAAGTGAACGGACTTAGTAACTTTATCAACTATCACCCAAATGGAGTCATGTTGTCTGCGAGTACGAGGTAAACCCGTGATGAAGTCCATGTTTATCACTTCCTACTTCCATGTAGGAATGTTAATCTCTTGAGTCTTACTTCCTTGTTTCTGATGTTCTACCTTAACCTGCTCACAATTAGGGCACTTAGCCACAAATATATGCTATATCCCTCTTCATGCAATTCCACCAAAAGACTTTCTACAGATCACGGTACATCTTAGTGGCACCTGGATTAATAGAATACCTGGAGTTATGGGCTTCTGTAAGGATCTACTAGCTCAACTCACCCACTTTAGAAACACATAAGCGACCTTAGTAATGAAGCACACCATCTCCCCCTTAAGAGAAAACCTCTACTTTCTACTAATGAACTGCACCCTTCAACTAAAGGAAAATGGGATCAGTATCTTGTTTTTCCTTAACCCCTGCTACCAATGAAGATTCTGATCTATTCTGAATTATCACACCGCCATCTAACATGTCCGTAAGACGAACTTCTAAGTGATCAAGTCGATAAACATCTTTTGCTAATTCCTTCCTTTGTTCCTCAACATGTGTTACACTACCCATGAATAGTCCACTAAGAGAAACATCTACTACATTGGCCTAACCAGGATGGTAAAGCACATTCATGTCATCGTCCTTTTTGAATTCAAGCTATCTTTTCTGGCAAAGATTCAATTCTTTCAAGGTGAATACATATTAGAGGCTCTTATGATCTGTGAACACATCTACGTGAACACCATTTATGTAATGTATCCAAATCTTTAGGGCAAATACTACGGCTACAAGCTCGAGGTCATGAGTTGGGTAGTTCTTCTCATGTACCTTAAGATGTCTGGAGGAATAAGCTATAACCTTACATCGCTGCATCGACACACAACCTAGGCCAACTCTGGGTGCATCACAATAGATCACATAAGCATTTGAACCCTTTGGTAGAGTCAAAACAAGAGTTGTAGTCAACCTAGTTTTCAGTTCGGAGAAGCTCTTCTCACACTCATCTGACCACTGAAACTTAACCTTTTTATGAGTCAACTTGGTCAATGGGGAAGCTATGGACGAAAATCCTTCAATGAATCTCCTGTAATAACCAGCCAAACCCAAGAAACTTTTGATATCTATTGGAGAGGTGGATCTGGGCCATTGCTTCACTTCCTCTATTTTATGAGAATCCACTCGGGTCCTTTCGCTAGATACGAATGACCAAGGAAAACAATTGATTGTAACCAAAACTCACATTTGCTAAACTTAGCGAATAACTTACGATCTTTGAGATTTTGCAGAACAATTCTCAGATAAGTCCCATGTTCCTCCTCATTCCCTAAGTAAATGATGATATCATCAATAAAGACGATAACAAACAAGTCCAAATACTGCTTGAACGCCCTGTTCATTAAATGCATAAAAGATGCAGGAGAATTGGTTAGTCCAAAAGACATAACTACAAATTCATAATGACAATAACGAGTTCTGAAGGTTATTTTCGGGAAGTCACTATCTCTGAATCTGAGCTGATGATAACCTGATCTGAGGTCTATCTTCGAAAAATGACTAGCACCCTAAAGTTGGTCGAACAAGTCATCAATCTTAGGGATATAGTACTTTTTCTTGATTGTGACTTTGTTTAACTATCGATAGTCAATGCACATCCTGAGAGAACCATCTTTCTTTTTCACGAATAACACTGGAGCACCCTTTGGAGAGATACTAGGTCTGATGAAGCCCTTATCCAGAAGGTCTTTCAATTGTTCTTTCAATTCCTTGAGCTCATCTAGAGCCATTATGTAAGGAGGAGTCAAAATATGTTGGGTATCTGGAAGGAGATCAATTCTGAAGTCGATTTCCCTTTCAAGAGGAACTCTGGGAAGATCTTCTGGAAACACTTCTGGAAACTCATTTACTACTGGGACTGACTCAAGAGTTGGGGTTTCGGAGTTTAAACCCTTAACCCAAACAAGATGATAGATTTACCCTTTAGAGATCATTTTCCTGGCCTTAAGGTACGAGATAAATTGACCCATAGACACTGAGCTACTACCCTTCCATTCTAAGACTGGTTTGCTTTGAAACTTAAAGCGAACGATCCTAGTTCTACAATCGACTGAGGCATAACAAGAATGTAACCAATCCATTCCTAGAATGATATCAAAGTCTACCATTTCTAACTCTACAAGATCTATTGAGGTGACTTTCTAAGAAATTGTGACAGGGCAATTTTTATATACTCGTCTAGTTATAACTTGGTCACCAACTGGAGTAGAGTCTGACAAAGGTTCTGAGAGAGTTTCTGGACTGACACCGAAGTTTACTGCTATATACAGAGTTACAAAGGAAATAGTAGCCCCTGGATCTAACAAAGCATAAACATCTAAATGAAAGACTCATAACGTACCAGTGACTACATCATGAGAATCTTCCTGATCATAGTGAGCCTAGAGAGCATACAAATTGTTCTGGCGCTGACCGCCACCTGTACCAGATGAAGTACCCTACTGAGTTGGGCGACCTACTGGTGCTGCTGGAGCTTTAGACTGAGCCCTATTATTGTTACCTCCTTGTCCTTGTTTAGAAGAAGGGCAATCTCTCAACATGTGACCAAACTAAACCACACCCAAAACATCCTTCCTTCCTGCAAGACACTCGCCCAGATGGTTACACTTTGGACAAGTCGGGTAGGTCCTGTTACCTGAAGTACTCCTTTGAGACTTATAGCTCTATGCCCTACCTTTATGATCCTGTTGAAACCTGGGGGGTGGAGCACCAACTAATGAAGGTGTTGGGACTGAAGATTTCTACTGAAACTGTGAGTGATTTCCACCACCCGATTTCTGCTGAAAGTACTTGTAGTTTCCTATTCTAGCTTTCTTGTTGTCCTTAGCTAGTTCTCTAAGATTACCTCCCTCAACCTTCTGAGCATCAGTCATGAGCCTAGAGATATACATATTCTCCAACAACATAGCATTTTTGCGCTCTATCTTCACCAAGTCAAATACCCCAAATAGGAACTTACTCATTTGGGCCGTAGGATCGGCAACCATATGTGGAGCATACTTGGAGAGCAGGGTGAACTTAAGTCCGTAATCTTGAACTGACGTTGAACCTTGTCTCAAATTCATAAATTCATATGCCTTAGCCTCCGTAAATTCTCTTGGGAAGAACCTGTCCAGAAAAGCTCCGGTAAAATACTCTCAAGTCACAGGAGCTGCATTCTCACCCATATTTTCCTTCCACTGTGTGAACCATATGTGAGCCACATCCTTAAGTTGGTAGGACGCCAACTCTACCCTATCATTTAAAGTCACTTGCATCACTCCAAAGATTTTCTTGACCTCATCAATGAAGTTTTGGGGGTCTTCACCAATCTGCGACCCAAGAAACTCAGGCGGATTCATCCTAACAAAATCTCAGACCCTAGTTGCCACTGATCCACCACTAGTATTTGTAGGAACTGGAACCTTCTGATTGTTTTGATGGGCTACACTCTGAGCCAAAAGATGGATAACATTACGAAACTATGCATTTTAAACCTCATTGTCTGGAACTAGAGGAACTACATTACCATTGCGGGCATTAGTATTCCTTGTGTAAGCTCTACGGTTGATCTGAAATGCAATACGATGAATTAGAAATGAGAAGTTGGATTATACCTTACCCACGATAAGAGTATCAAAAAAATTGAAATTTTCCTTAAACACTTCGCAGCCTCCCCCTCATAAGTGTTGCACGCTTCACACTTATGAAAGGGACTCTACTTAGTGCGGTTTTTCAGACATCATAGGACTCTTAAACCTAAGGATATGATACCAAGTTTGTCATGCTCCGAGGCTACCCCCTTGACATAAACACGGGGCTTAGGATCAGGAGTGACCCCAAGCTAACCTTGAGCTGGCATATCATAAGCATACTTAAACAACTGAACAAAAGATACTATGCGGAAGTTTAAAACATGAGATAAACTGAATGATGTGGAATACCCAATACTGCTCTAAATTTATAAATACTAAATAAGAATTAATGATACTGGACTATAACTCAAAATACTAAAGATGAATCTAACTATGTCTGAATAAAGCCTCTAACAAACTAGAGATGTTGGGAAATGCCCCGAACTAACTCTAGGAAAACTAAAACTGAAATGAAAGACTAAAATACGAAAACATGTCTATTGTCCTTGAAGTATGAAGACTCACCCTTGATTCTGCTGAGTGTGGATCGGGAAACGATCTACACGTGATCTGAATGCTGCGGACCTGAACCTACATCACGAAAAGATGTAGCGTAGACTATGCATCAGTACCTGGAAAGTACTGAGCATGCATGATAGGATAAAGTTGAACAAAGCATATTGAGCAATGATATAATTTGAACATGATGAAGATACTAAAATATACTGAATATGAACTAAACTTAATGCAATGACCATGTACATAACATGCTGAAACTGAATACTGAAATATAACTGGAAACCTGGTCAAATGCACTAGAGTCTGACTGTGGCAGCTACTATTAATTGATATAAAACCACGTGAGCTAAACGTTGAGTCCGATGTATACACCCTATTGAAAGGACCCAATATACATTGCCAGGGGTATAAAGGCATGACTGGTGTGATCACTAAATCTGATGCCCATTTAGGGGACTTATAAACCTACAGGGCACGTAGTTCTGGGACTATGAGGGTGACTGACCCTAGTTCAACTCGGTGTTAAGCCTACTCCCAACTGGAAATGTGTACAATACAGCATAACTGAAATATACTGGATAGCTCAACATTCTGACATTCTAACTAAAAATACAACACTTAAATACTGATAATGAAACATTTGAAATCTAAGGCATGTATACATGATTATATGGCCTAGTTAGTAGAATTCATTAACTAAACGAATCTACACCACTAGGGTTCTGAGTTTCATGCAAGGAACTAAGTAATGATGTTATGAAAACATGATAACCTGAGAAAGAGCACTACAACAGCTAAATCACAACAATTCTCTAATGTTCAAGAAACCCTAGGTCTAAACAATATGTAGGGAATCAAGAATCTGACTGAATTCGAGGGACCTAATGGGTGAAAGGAACCCACTAGTGAAATCCCACCTACCTGGTGATGAATTTTACGGAGAAATCTTTCGATTTTTGGGCGGGAACTAAAGAAAACTTGTTGCATTCATGGAGGGGTTGGGTCGCCTCTTTTATCCTCCTTTGCTCTAAGTTTGATAAAGTCTAGTGAATGAATCGCTTAGGGTAAGTTCTGACTAAGTCACTAGGCTAAAACTGACCAAAACAACGTAATTTAGGTGTCTAATACGTAGGGAAAAAGACCAAAATGACCCTAATTTAAAAGTTGTTGGGACCAACCACAAGCCTGACCGACGGACCATGAATGGACCTACGGTCCGTCCCGTCATCTCATTGTTTTTCTATAAGAAAGGGGTGTTGCGGGCCACGATCCACGAACCATGGTTTCAGCTACGGTCTGTAGGTTTGGTCATTGGTCAAAGGTTTTCTGGGTGACCAGCCATAGACCCTTCCTACAGTCCGTGGTTTAGACTATGGGTGGGTAGGTCTCGTCGGTAGCACCTGCAAGTCCTGAAGTTCTACACTTTTGGTCGTTTTCGAATACGGGGTGTTACAGTAATGGAAGTTTTGAAAATTATTAATCTACTTGCTTGATTAAGGATACTATTTGTTTTGTTTTTTCTTCCGTTGTAAATTTTGATATTGTGATATTATTTTGATAGAAGGTTCCTATTTCACTTTATTACTCTGTTGGATGTTGGAGATATTTCCCACTGACCTTATACATTCATGTTTGTGTTGACAAAAAATAGAAGAGGCCGAGAAGCAGATTACATGAAGCACTTGTCATCTTTGTCAGCATTTAAATGGTTTTCCTATATATATATATATATATACTCCGTCTGTCTCTAATTACTTGTTCACTTTTGAATTGATACATTTATTAAGAAAACAATGGTTGTCATATCGAGTTTACTATTTTATCACTGTTAATTATGAAGTGTGATGAAATAACAATGTAATGTTATTATACTGCCATTGATATAAAAATGTATCACTTATCTCGATTCATCTGAGTAAATATTTACTTCAAATTTGTAATACTCAACAGTTAGCCTGCATTTCTTCAATATTTTCTTCCATCTGAGTAAAATATTCACATTGCACAAAAATGTAGCACCAATTTTGATAGTGTTGGGCCTGTGCTGGCATAGGCCATATTCCCCCATTATTATATAATAGACAAATTAATGAACATAAATTGCTTGCAAAATTGTTGTGATAAAATTATTATGTTATGTATTGTATTGTTATCTTCTATTTAAATTATTATGTTATGTATTGTATTGTTATCTTCTATTTAAATTATTATGTTATGTATTGTATTTTTAATTATTTTTAATTTATTTTTTGTTTTTTCAAATTAAGGTTTTCATCTTATCATTTTGATTTTTGTGCATTTTTCAAAGTGAAAATTGATAATAATAGCAAATTATATTAAGGTGATGAAAATTAAAAAAGTTGAAATATTATTAATTCGGGATGAAAATAGTTCATATTTAATAACATTTTAAAAAAATGTTATTATTACATTTAAAGAGAATTGTGTATATTAAGGATTTAATAAATGGCATTATATAAAAAATAATATGTTTATTATAAAATAGTAGAAATAATAATAAAATAATCAAAAAGTAAAATAGAGATGTGAATAGTAGTTCTCAAAATTTGGAGAACGACTATTCACCTCTCTATAAATGGAGGATAAAGAGTGAATTAGAGTGTGGTTGGAGAGTCCATTCTCTATTTTACTCTCCAAATATAGAAAATTGAGAGTAAAATAGATTGGGTGGGAGATGGTCTTAGCATTTGTGTTGAAGGATGTTTTGGTAATTATTTAATAATATTAATTCTATTAGTTATTAGGCATTTCTAAGTAGCCTCAATAAAAATTTTCAAGTGTCTTTGACAAGTTTTTCCTCTACTTACATCATTTGTCCGAGCCTTTTAACTGTTCTCTCATAATCACATCATTTGACTACACAAGCACATGAACCCCTTTCCTTCTACTCTTTATAATTTCTCTTGTATTTATGCATTTGGATATATTGCTTGCCAACTTGTTATTCCTTTTTATAATTGGTATTACCATAATAAATTAATAATAAGAATATGTGAATTAATTTTACTTTACTGAAGTATTATCTATTTTTTAAAACTTTTTCCCTTTTAATCGTTTCTAAATTTGTTGAATATTAAAAAATATTATAAATCCTAATAATTAACAATTTAAAATGTTTAAAAGAGATTTATAAAATTTGATTGAAACAAGAAATATTAATCGTGTAAAATAAATTAGAATATGAGAATTCATATATTATTTTTGAAAGAACTAGAATTAGAAATAGTAAAATTGGAAATTTTGGCAAGTTATGCTAAGTATGAGTTTTGGGTCAACTTCAAACGATCATAACTTTCAATTCAGAATGATTTAGGTGGCCCATAAGATATCAAATGAAAGCACTTGGAATCCTCTTTCTAACGCCACCGAGTTTGCTAATTTTTGAACTTGTATAAGGGAGATATGCCCGTTTGAAATTGGGCTGTCTAATTAAGAAAAGCTACCCAGAATTAGGAGGAGTATTTTGGTCACTTATTTACCCAATTAACTTAAAACGAAATTTGGAAATATTTGTTTAAACTGACTTGGTTCAGTTGCACAAATCCAAATATACGCTAGGGTTTTGAGAGAAGTTCAAGAAGAGGAGAAAAGTCAAGCATTTGTCAAGTTCTTGAGGATTTCGTTGTGGATTTCGCCATGGGTTTGAACCCTAAGAGGTATGTGAGTTAGAAAATTCATCAAAATTTCTAGGGAAAGGGGTGGGGTGCCGTGCCACTCAGTGCGCCCCAAGACATAGTCTGTAGGTTTGGCACTGGGGCACCGCGCCACTCAGTGCCCCCCCACCCAGAGTATGCAGTTCAATGTCTGATGGCCTGTGCCACTCTGTACGCTAGGGTCGCCAGGTCCTCTACCCTTTCCCACTTCTTTCCGTTTGAGTTCCCTCAAATCGTACCTATGTTTTCTAGTTTATTTGTACACTCTAAGGTACGTCTTTACATCATGAGATCATCCATAAGATGAGATCATAACCCTTGAATCCATAATTCAAATTCAAGGTAAAGCTAAGAGTCAAATCTAGAGAGTTTCTTGGAGTCTTTTCAAAAGTCTTTTACAACTATTTTAAACTTGTTTTAAGACTTAAGTATTGAGTTTGAGGAACAGTAGAGTCGAGTTCATTCTCTTTAAAATGATATATGGGAAATAAGTATTCCCAAGAATAAATGTTTTCACATTTAAGATGAGAGGAAACGCCAAATTCCAAAAGAGTTTTTCATGAGCTGTTCTGAGTACCATCTCTTTTAAGAGATAGATTTTGATTAATAATCTCAAACCATAGAGAAAGTCATGTTTTAAACATATGAGCTAGTTACATTTTGGGAGTAGTATTGAGCACCGATATGGGGACAAGTTCAGATAACTCAAAGTCTCCATAAACCATAGCCAACATGGGTAGAAAGGGTCATACTTTTTAGATGATTCCTTAATGCTTTTTAGCATAGACTAGTGGATCCACTTAGTTGAGGAGTTCTATACCACGGTGAAGAATAGGACAGTTCTCACAGCATGGGCGAGACAATGTATCATCACATAGCTCATAGTGATGGTTGCCGGTTAGAGAATCTCCCACAAAGTTACTTGTATTTTCATATACAAAACGAAGTTATTATTTTGTCTTTCAATACATTGAGTTGTTATCTATATGTTTTAAAGCTTTTCTATATATTGCATCTTTAATTACTACTTTATATTGAGATGAGGTGAGTTTAGACATGGTAAGTGTTTTCTTTCTGTTCCAATTCTAGATCATATCTTGCTTAGATTTCCCCTCACATTCTCGTACACTCTATGTACTGACGCCATTTGGCCAGCATCATTTTATGATATAGATACAGGTAACCAGGATCAACATCCAGCTCTTTGTTAAACCAGTTGAGCTTCAGAGTTGTTGGTGAGCCTTCTTGCTTTCCGAAGGATCACTTGTTTACTTTATTCATTCTAGTTTTATTAGGACGTCCTGGGTCTTGTTCTGACGTTCATATCCGTTATAAGAGGGTTCATAGATAGATAGTTATATTTCATTAGTCTTGTTCATTTCGGTTATTGATGTGTGAGACTTGAGTTGCCACTTTGGCTAGTGAATGTTTCCCTTAAATATTCTTAGTAGTTATCTGAGTTAAAGTTTTCATTTGAGATATTCAATGTTGAGTAAGTCTTCCGCTAAGTGTTAATCTAGGCCAAGGGTTCTCTTGAGGCCAAAAATGGTTCTGGGTGCCAGTCTCGTTCGGGGTGTAGTCTCGGGGTGTGACAAACTTGGTATCAGAGCACAGAGTTCAAGAGTCCTAGGGTATCTATGAAGTTGTGTCAGTAGAGTCCTAGTTATCGGTGTGAAGCGTGTCACATCTATAATTAGGAGGCTGCAACATTTAGGAATTTTCTCGCTTCTTTTATACTCATTTCGTGCGATAGAGTTCATCCCTATAAATTTCTCCTTCTAACTTGTGCTTGCGTGTATCTTTCAAATCATGCCTCCATGAAGAGCTATCAGAGGTCGTCCTTCTAGGAGGAATATTGAGGATCAAGGGGTACCTAATGTACCAGAAGTGCAACCCCAAGGAAAGGTCACTAATGCTGAGTTCCGTGAAGCTATTCGGATGTTAAGCAAGTTGTGACCAACCAAGCTAGGTAACAAAGAGGGAATCGAGAGGATGTGGCTGATACTTCTAGGATCCTTGAGTTCTTAAGGATGAATCCTCCAAGCTTCACTAGTTCAAGTGTCACTGAGGATCCGAAAAACTTTGTAGAGGAATTGCAAAATGTGTTTGAGGTTATGCATGTTGCTGATGTTGAGTGAGTGGAACTAGTTGCATACCAACTGAAGGGTGTTGTTAGAATCTGGTTTGACCAATGGAAGAAGTGTAGAGCTGAGGGTGCACCGATTGTGAGTTGGGCTGTGTTTGAGAGTGTCGTCATGGGGCGATTCTTTCCCCGTAAGCTACAAGAAGCAAAGGTAAGAGAATTCCTCACCCTCTATGAGTGTGCATGAGTATTGTCACGACCCAAGCCTAGGGCCTAGACGTGACATGGCGAATGAGGAACCCGAAGGAACCCCAAACAAGCCTCTCAAACTTGTCATCACACTTCATCGGTCGCGGAAGTACAATCAACATTAATTAACGGGAAATAGGGACTAAGGGCAAACCATTTCAAAATGACATCATAGAACAAGAGTCAAGCTCATTTACAAAATACTTGTCCAACGCACACCTCTACATACATAGATAGGACGGGGGCCATGACATACTACCGGCTCCCCTCATAGTCAAAATACAATTGCAAGCTAAAGTCTCAAAACATAGGAGTAGGAAACATAACATAGCCCTCGAATCATTGAGGACTCACCAACAAACTCGGATAAGCACCGTACTAGCCACGTGAATGGAGAGAAGGATCAAGAGTAGCTCCGGTCCCTACATGGTGACATCATGTAGGCAAAATATGCGTTAGTACTTGGAATGTACTAAGTATGCGGGGTGCAACACAACAATAGACAAGGACACAATCGAAATACAAGAAATAGTTTCATAGGCATTATGAATAACAATATGAGGATGCATGATCAAAGTGAAGTCAAAACATGTTTAAGTAAATCTATACTAATAGTAGATATCATATGTGTATGCATGATCCAACCAATCTATAACCCCAACTTAGGATGGGGGATGCCGTTCACACCCGGACACCCTGGTGGCAAGGTATAAACCCCTCACATGGTTGATGTTGGTCACACCCCAAGCATCCTAGGTGGTGAGATATAAACCTCTCACATGGTTGATGTTGGTCACACCCCAAGCATCCTAGGTGGTGAGATATAAACCTCTCACATGGTTGTCCGGTTCTTTTCCCCCGGACCGGGCATGGTCATGCAACACTTTATATAGGAAATTCCCATTAGGCTCTAATGCAATCTCACGTATGGAATGAACATATACACAAGCTTAGTTTGTCATCAACACATCTCTGGATTGCCATACATCTCATAACTCAAGCTTTAAAGCATCGATTCATCAATTCTCCATAGTTGGACATTTTGTCAAACACCTTGAAGGCATGTAATGGAATCAAAGAGCATGGAAAATAGGGTAGTAATTATGCAGCCAAACCAGTGAACAACCTACAACAACACCTTTTAACACCCACAATACCACATGAAAATCTCCACATCCATTCCAAATTTAGATTCAAGTTCTAGAGTCACAACATGCTCAAAACAATCACTTTTCATGTTTAAAATTCAATGTGCAGGAAATTATTACAAAGAACAAGACTAATTTATGAATCTTAACTTAAACCATGAATTAGTGAGTAGAATAGAGTCTAGGCACTATGGGTGGAAGGACCCATGAGTTCAACACCACATACCTTGAGTTCTTATGAAGGTCTTGAGAGTGTCTTCAATGGAAGCTTGGAACTTGGAGCAAGAGTCTCTTCAATCTTGAGGAAGGTTTTGGATTAGGGTTCTTGAGAGAACTTGAGAGAAAATGTGTCTAAGTATGGGAGAGGTGTTTTGGGAAATGTTTTAGAGATGGGAATTGAACTAATGGTATATAGGAAATAACATATGCCCTTTGGAAAAATGGTCCAACACTTAGAAAAAAAATGAGGCGGGTGAACAGTAAAAACGCTCACTGGAAATTGCATTTCCTGCCGGACAGATTTTACGAAAATGGGCATAACTTCTTCGTCCGAACTCCGAATGAGGTGAAACGAAGTGCGTTAGGTAGCTAACTCAAAGGGCTTTCCATGGATATGTTATGGGCCACCCAATTATTTTTGTTCTCGGAGATATGACCCTCCAAATTATACCCTCGAAAAAGGCTTCACTTGGAAATTTCGAATTTTGATACGGTTGCTCTAAAATTTGGGTTAGACCCATTTCCCACTCAATTTGACCCCCTAAACAAGAATATGAATTCGGATTTTCGAAAAATGAAACAAAATTTTTTTTGATATAGCTAAACAAGTTTCCGGTAACTTCCGAAGCACATTTTTAAGAACCTTTTGGGTCATTTCAAGTATAACTTTAAGTTCACCCAACTTTCCTGTTATGCTCCAGAAATGGTTGCTGATAGGAGGAGTAGGATGAGTCTGTTTGTTGCTGGGTTGTCTCATCTGTTAAGTAAGAAAGGCAAGGCAGCTATGCTAATAAGTGATATGGACATAGCAAGGTTGATGATCCATGTTTAACAGGTTGAGGAAGATAAGTTGAGGGATAGAGAAGAGTTTCAGAACAAGAAAGATCGGACAGGGAATGAGTCCGGATAACAGAAGAGTAATGCAAACTGGTCATCTATCAAACATAAGCAAAAGGGACCTGCTCCATCATCTTCTAGTGCACCTGCACCAAGAAACATATGTGAGTTCAATAACAAGAATTCACAAAATTTCAGAGCTAGACTTGCACAGTCTCAAGGTAGTGTGGCACAAGGAGGTAATTAGACTCCTACATGTACTAAGTGTGGTAGGAACCACCTAGGAACATGTCGCGATGGTTCCACTGGTTGTTTCAAGTGTGGTCCAAAATGGTAACTTTATGAAAGAGTGCCCTAAGAACAGGCAAGGTAATGGGAATGGGGGCAATAGAGCTCAATCTTCTTCAGTTTTCCCACCAGAGCTGCACTTAGAAGAGCTACTTCAGGGACCGGTGGAGGGGCAAACCGTCTATATGCTATCACTAGTCGCCAAGAGCAAGAGAATTCTCTAGATGTTGTCACTGGTATGATCAAAGTATTTACTTTTGATGTTTATGCTTTGCTAGATCCAGGAGCGAGTCTATCTTTTGTGATTCCTTATGTTGCTATGAATTTTGATATCCTTCCTAAGAAACTTCTTGAGCCCTTCAGTGTTTCTACACTTGTTGGTGAGTCTATTCTAGCTGAGAGAGTTTATCGTGGTTGTATCATTTTTTTCAATCACAAGGACACCATGGCTGACTTAGTTGAGTAAGATATGATAGACTTTGATGTCATTCTAGGTATGGACTGGCTTCATCCATGTTATGCCTCAATCGA
The DNA here is from genome assembly GCF_019186545.1 of Solanum stenotomum. Taxonomy (NCBI): domain Eukaryota; kingdom Viridiplantae; phylum Streptophyta; class Magnoliopsida; order Solanales; family Solanaceae; genus Solanum; species Solanum stenotomum. The sequence continues at coordinate 32,097,111 of NC_064285.1, read as the reverse complement.
TTGTAGAACTCGAGTTATTAAGTTCCAGTTTCCTAATGAGCTAGTTATTGAGTGGATGAGTTGTTCAACAGTTCCTAAGGGTCATTTCATTTCGTACCTTGAGGCCAGAAAATTAGCTTCCAAGGAGTGCATCTATCACTTAGTCCGAGTTAATGACTCTAGTGTTGAGACAGCACATTTGAAGTTAGTTCAAGTTGTTAGTGAGTTTCCAGAAATCTTTCCAGATGATATTCGCGGAGTCTCTCCTGAGAGAGAAATAAATTTTGGTCTAGATATTCTTCTTGATACTCATCCTATCTCTATTCTGCCATATAGAATGGCTCCAGCAGAGTTGTGATCATTGGCCAGACGACATATATAGGTCATAGCCGCCCGCCAGCATCAGAAACTCTTTGATCTTCCACAAGTCCCACTATGGTCATTATGAGTTCCTAGTTATGTACTTTGGTTTGACCAATGATCTTGCAGCATTCATGGAGCTTATGAACATCGTATTGAAGCCTTATCTAGATATGTTTGATATCATATTCATTGATGACATTCTAAATTATTCGTGGAATGAGGAAGATCATGCTAGTCATCTTAGAATAGTTCTCCAAACTCTGAAGGATAAGGAGTTATATGGTAAATTTTGGCTTGAATCTGTGGGATTATTAGGCCATATTGTTTCTGGTGATGGAATTCGAGTTGACACTCAAAAGATAGAGGTAGTGCAAAATTGGCCTAGACCCATGTCTCCAATCGATATTAGGAGTTTCTTGGGATTGGCTGGTTATTATAGAAGATTGATCGAAGGGTTTTCCTCGATTTCATCCCCATTGACCAAGTTGACTCATAAAATAGTTAAGTTTCAATGGTCTGGAGCCTGTGAGAAAAGCTTTTAGGAATTGAAAAAATGGTTGACTACTGCCCTAGTATTTACCTTACCAAGGGGTACGCAAGGTTTTATGGTATATTTTGATGTGTCTAGAGTTGGACTGGGTTGTGTGTTAATGTAGAATGGCAAAGTTATAGATTATGCCTCCAGACAACTTAAGATTTACGAGAACAATTACCCAACCCATGATCGAGAGTTGGCTGATATAGTATTCACTTTGAAAATATGGTGTCACTATCTTTATGATGTTCATGTGGATGTGTTCATCGATCACAAGAGTCTTCAGTATGTGTTTAGTCAGAAAGAGCTTAGTTTCAGACAAAGGAGGTAGTTGGAATTACTCAAGGATTATAACATAAGTATTCTCTATCATCAAGGTAAACCTAATGTCGTTGTTGATGCTTTAAGCAGGTTGTCTATGGGTAGTACTTCCCATGTTGAGAAGGACAAGAAAAACTTAGCAAATGATGTGCATTGTAATACCCCGACTTTTCAAAACATCTAAATTAACTCGTATCTTCGTGGAAAGACAAGGAGGGTGAGTAATAAATTAAAAATGATGTGTTATGTGATATTTTAAGTGTTCAAGTTTTGTATCTCAAGTTTGGAAGTTAGATAAGTGGCAAAATAAAAGTTGGCGAAAGTTACAGTAAATTCATTTTTAAAGATTTGTCTGAAATTTGAGTCAAATGTCTCGCACGTTTTCTCCCAATATATTAAGAGTTGTGGTCCCCGCAAGCTATGAAATCGAAGGTCTACGAGTCTAGTTTCCAACGCATTAAACCGTTCATTCATACGACTTCAGAATAGACAGATATTCACATTTTCGTGGGACTACGCAAGCAGGCACGTGAGGTGGGGCCCTAAGTCGGTGGAATGTTATGTATATCTTCTCCTTCGACATTTTTCTTCATTTTTAAGCTAAAATCAGAGAAATTAGAGAAACCCATTTCTAGGATCAAGTGAAGTATAGATTTTCTCGACTTAAGTCCTTGACGAAAGTTGTTCTACACGTTGGGCTCATCATTGTGGTATAATTTGTTTTATAGATTGCGTAGCATATCACACTTTAGTGTTGGAACAGCAGGGGTTTGAATATATTTGAAGGTTTTGAGGTGAATTACGAACTTAAGATCGAGGTAAGACCCTTCTTTCATCGACTCTAGCTTTTATAAGCAGCAAATAGCAATTTGCGACAGAAATACATATATTTTATCGTATTGTCATGGTATCTTTTATTTTGTGTGTTGATTATGGTCCTACCTTGTTGTAGTATCGAGGGAGTTATGAATTAAAGTCTTTAGGCCACGTGAATTTAGTGAAAAAGGTATGTTAAGGCTGTTCTCTTCCTGTGGCATGTTTCCTTAAAGCTTAGGAGCAATGTAAATAGGTTGTTATCGTTATTATACTTGTAGCCATTATTGTTGATTGTTGGCTGCTCAAGTACGTATAATCCTCTCTTATCGGTATTCTTATTCAGTAGTAGCATTCGTATGTTGGACACGACTTAGAGGCTATTTGTATAGGTTGCCTATAACTAAATTGCTCACTTTTAGCTGTTGGATTGTTATTGTTGCCTTTGGGCTATTGTGATTAGCTGCAGGAATGTGATCTATGCCTAGCAGGGTTATGTTCTGCCTACAGGGCTATATGGATGCCTAAAAGGGCTATGAGTTGCCTACCGAGCTTATGGGGGCTTGGTTAGGTTGTTGTTTTATTATTTTTGATAAATTTAGATTTAGAAGCAGGTCAGTACAATTATCTTATCCTTAATTTATTTATCAGATTATTCTAGTATATCAGGATACCTTATCATAGTCTATTGCCTTTCATACTCTGTACATTATTTTGTACTGACGCCCCATTGCCTTGGGGGTGCTGCATTCACGCATGTAGGTCCTGACAGACGACCGAGTAGACCTCCTTATCAGCAGGATTGACTTTTATCCGGTTGGTCAGCCCCTTTCCTCCGAAGCTGCCAGAGTTGGGAGGTTTGTTACCTTTTGTTGTATATATTCTCATGGGTAGGCTGGGGCCCTCTCCCACCAATCTTTACTACTCTTAGAGGCTTGCAGACTAGTGTGTGGGGTTTATAGCTATGTTATGGCCATACTGGCCTATGTTTTTGGTTTGCTGAAGCTTGTGAGCTGTTTGATGTATTGTACTGATATTTACCTGTTTTTAGTTTTGGTATAGATATCATGGTGGCCTTGATGGCCCAACCAGGACTTCTGTGCTAGTTGTCTATTTATTTATATGATTTCCTGGGAGTAGCTGTTTCCTTTATAGATTAGTTGACAGGGGCCTTACCGGCCGAGGGCTTAATTTTAAGCCAAGATATACTTATTTGTTTTCTTGACTGTTTGTGGCTGCCATGCGCTACTAGCAAATGGTTCAGCAGGGTCAGCTCGAGCCTGAGTTCTGGCATTATGAGCCAGTTGAGCCCTTGAATCTGGGGCGTGACATGCATAGACTTGCACGATTAGAAGTTCGACTAATGGAATTCTAACAAAGGAGTAGTAGTGATGAATGGTGTTGAATCATCATTAGTGTCCGAAGTGAAAGAGAAACAAGACCGAGATCCTATTTTGCTTGATTTAAAGGGAAATGTTCATAAACAAAAAGTGATGGCTTTTGAACAATGGGGAGATGGTGTATTGAGGTACCAAGGTAGACTGTGTGTACCAAGGGTGGATGAACTCCAAGAGAGAATCTTGGAGGAAGCTCATAGCTCCAAATATTCTATCCATCCAGGTGTCACAAAGATGTACTGCGACTTGAGAGAAGTCTATTGGTGGAGTAGTATGAAGAAGGGCATTGCAGAGTTCGTTGCTAAGTGTCCAAATTGCCAACAAGTCAAAGTAGAGCACTAGAGGCTCGGTGGTATGGCTTATAATATAGACCTTTCAGAATGGAAACGGGTGATGATCAATATGGATTTCCTTACAAGTTTACCACGGTCTCGCAGGCAGCATGATTCGATTTAGGTGATTGTAGATCGAATGACTAAATCAGCCCATTTCTTACCAGTAAAGACTACACATTCAACAGAAGATTATGCCAAGTTATACTCTCAAGAGGTAGTTATACTTCTTGGGGTCCCTATGTCGATTATTTCAGATAGAGGTGCACTATTTACTGCACAACTTTATAAGTCAATCCAGAAAGGTTTGGGTTCGAAGGAAAATTTAAGTATAGTGATTTTCATCTATAGATAGATGGTCAAACAAAGTGAACAATTCAGACTTTAGAGGATATGTTGAGGACGTGTGTGATCGATTTCAAAGGGAATTGAGATGATCACTTACCTCTCATAGAATTTTCTTACAACAACAATTATCACTCTAGCATACGGATGGCTCCTTATGAGGCTCTTTATGGGAGAAAATGCATATCTCATATTAGATGGTTTGTTGTTGGTGAAGATGGGTTGATAGGACCAGACTTAGTTCATCAAGCTATGGAAAAACTGAAGGTTATTCAAGAGATATTGAAAATAACGCTGAGTTGTCAAAAATCCTATGCACGTGTTAGGAGAAGAAATTTAGAGTTTGAAGTAGATGATTGGGTTTACTTGAAATTTTTATCCATGAAGGGTGTTATGAGATTTGGTAAGAAAGGGAAGCTTAGTCCCCGATATATTGGTCCTTACAAAATATCCAAGAGGATCGGCAATGTAGCTTATGAGTTAGAGCTACCATAAGAGTTAGCAGCGATGCATCCGGTATTTCACATTTCCATGTTGAAAAAGTGTATGGGAGATCCCTCACTTATCATAACTACTGAAGATACTGGTATTAAGGATAACTTATCTTATGGGGAGATTCCTGTTTAGATTTTAGACCGCCAGGTTCGCAAGTTGAGAACCAAGGAGGTAGCATCAGTCAAGGTCTTATGGAGGAATCAGTTTGTTGAGGAAGCTACTTGGAAAGCTGAGGAGGACATGAAGAAGAGATACCCACATCTCTTTCAGTTCGGAGAAATTCCAAATTAAGGTAATAATCCTTTTCTTGGAATTTATTTTAAGTTGACATGTTGTGTTATATATTGCTTGTTGGTTGTTTGAGTTGAATGTTAGATTTTACACCTTTAGGCTACTTAGAGTAATCTCATTCGAGGACGAATATTCCCAAGGGGGAGATATTGTAACACCTCGGTTTTTGAAAGAACTAGAATTAGAAAGAAACTAAATTAGAAATAGCAAAATTAGAAATTTTGGCAAGTTATGGTAAGTATGAGTGTTGGGTCAACATCAAACGACTATAACTTTCATTACAGAATGAGTTAGGTGGCCCAAGAGATATCAAATAAAAGCTTTTGGAATCCTCTTTTCAACGCCACAGAGTTTGCTAATTTTTGAGCATGTATTAGGGAGATATGCCCATTTGAAGTCAGGATGTCTAGGTAAGGAAAGCTACCCGAATTTAAGAGGGGTATTTCGGTCATTTGCTTACCCAATTAAATTAAAACGAAATTTGGTAATATTTAGGGGTCTAAACTGACTTGGTTTAGTTTTATAAATCCAAGTATACGCTAGGGTTTTGAGAGAAGTTCAAGAAGAGGAGAAAAAGTAGAAAAGTCAAGCGTTCATCAAGTTCTTGAGAATTTCGTTGCGGATATCGCCAAGGCTTTGAACCCTAAGAGGTATGTGAGTTCACAAAGAGTTGGGTTCTTTCACCCATGTTCCAATCATGATTAATTCAGCGTAATTTCTTTCATGAAAGTAAAAGATTTGAGTTCTTGATGAGTTTTGTTGAAGTTTCTTTCGAAATCTTGATTGTTGAAGTTTTGGTGAGTTCTTGAGATAATCGTATGAGTTTTAAGGTTGTTTTTTGGTAGATTTTTGTACACTAATGTTGGGTATTAGAAACAAAGTGATTGGGGAAGAAACCATTCGATTCTAGGTGAATTAGGGTTAGAAAATGAGTAAGAAAATTCATCAAAATTTATGGGGAAAGGATTGGGGTGCCGCGCCACATAGTGTGCCCCAAGATAGAGTTTGTAGGTTGGGCACTGGGGCACCGCGCCACTCAGTGCGCCCCAACCCAGACTCTGCAGTTCAAGGTTTGGTGCCCTGCGCCACTCAGTACGCCAGGGTCACCAGGTCCTCTACCCTCTCCCACTTCTTTCTGTTTGAATTCCCTCAATCACACCTATATTTTCTAGTTGATTTATACACTTAAAGTTACATCTAAACATCATGAGATCATAACCCTTGAATCCATAATTCAAATTTAAGGTAGAGAAAAGAGTCTAGTCTAGAGAATTTCCTGGAGTCTTTTCAAAAGTATTTTACAATTGTTTTAAACTTGTTTTAATACTTAAGCATTCTGTTTGAGGAAGAGTAGAGATGATTTCATTATCTTTAAAATGATATATGGGAACTAAGTATTCCCAAGAGTAAACGTTTTCACATTTAAGATGAGAGGAAACACCGATTTCCAGAAGAGTTTTTCATGAGCAGTTCTGAGTACCATCTCTTTTAAGAAATAGATTTTGAGTAATAATCTCAAACCACAGAGAAAGTCATGTTTTTAAACATATGAGTTTGTTACATTTTTGGAGTAGTACTGAGCACCGATATGGGGACGAGTTCAAATAACTCAAAGTCTCCATAAACTATGTAGCCAACGTGGGCAGAAAAGGTCATACTTTTTAGATGACTCCTTAAGGTTTTTTAGCATAGACTAGTGGATCCACTTGGTTGAGGAGTTCTATACCCCGACAAAGTATAGGAAAATTCTTGCAGGGTGTGTGAGACGATGTATCATCACATAGCTCATAGTGATGGTTGTCGGTTAGAGAATCTCCCACAGAGTTACTTGTATTTTCATATACAAAACTAAGTTATTATTGTGTCTTTCAATACACTGGGTTGTTATCTACATGTTTTAAAGCTTTTCTTTATATTGCATCTTTAATTACTGCATTATATTGAGATGAGATGAGTTGAGACGAGGTAAGTGTTTTGCTTCAGTTCTAGTTCAAGGTTATGTCTTGTTTAGATTTCCCCTCACATGCTCGTACATTCCATGTACTGACGCCATTTGGCCTGCATCATTTTATGATGCAGATACAGGTAATCAGGATCAGCATCCAATGCTTCATTGATCCAGTTGAGCTTCAGAGTTGTTGGTGAGCTTCCTTACTTTTCGGAGGACCCCTTGTTTACATTATTCATTCTAGGTTTATTAGGTTGTCGTGGGTCTTGTACCGACGTCCATCTCATTTAGTAAAGGCTTCATAGATAGATAGTTATATTTCATTAGTCTTGTTCATTTTGGTTATTGATGTCTGAGACTTGAGTTGTCACTTTGGCTAGTGAGTGTTTTCCTTATATATTCTAAGTAGTTATCTGAGTTAAAGTTTTCATTTGAGATATTCAATGTTGAGTAAGTCTTCCGCTAAAAGTTAAGCCAGGCCAAGGGTTCGCTTGGGGCGAACATGTGTTTTCGGATGCCAGTGCATCTAGGATGTAGGCTCGGGGCATAACATAACAAGTACTATGAATTGCAATAATTCACAACACATTTAATAAATTTAAATGATTCTCAAAATTATATAAGTGCCACATAAAATGGGACAAATGGAGTAAAATATATTACTTGAAAATTACATAAAAGATACTAAAAATTATAATAATTAATAACTTAAAATATTCAAAGTTATATAATAAATTTGGTTAACTCTCAAATTTTTATCAGTACCACATAAATTGGAACACTATAAGTAACATATATTATTTGATTGAACCTTACTTAAAAAGTACTTTAAATCACAATAATTAACAACTTAAAAGTTTAAAAGTCATAGAAAGTTCGATTGTTCTCCATATTTTATCAATGCCACATAAATTGGAACGGATAAAATAACACATATATAATATTGAATATTATATATAAAAATATATTATAAACCACAACAATCTAAAAATCATATTGTAAAAAATTATTGACTCTCCAAATTGTATTTATAGAGCATAAATTGTAAAACAAAAATAATACATGTTGGGCCCGTGCTAGCACGGGATTATGTGTCTAGTTTAAATAGAAATAAAAGTTACTATAAGTTTATTTATTTAAAATAAAATACATGTTTTATCTTATACCTTATATATTCTATTTATAATATACTCAACCACACATGTAATAAAAATGTGTGTCCACTAAATAATTTCGTTATTTGTTTATTTTGTGTGATCTCAAATGAATGGAGGTCAATACTTAGAATGAACAAACAATGAATAGATAACAATAATGATTATTGAACTAGAAGTGTAACACCCTGTATTCTAAACAGATCAGAAATGCAGAATTCCAGAAGTTTCAGGTTCCACCAACGGTGCCACCTACGGACCATAGGTTGACCCACAGACCGTAGGTAGGGTCCGTGGATGGTCACCTGCAGCTCCCTCCCATAATCCAGAAAATTTTTTTGCAAGTCTGGACCTACGTCAGGACCTACGGACCATAAGTGGGACCATGGTCAGTGGTCTAAGACGTGGTTCAGACCCCCTCAATCCATCTCTCTAAAGCCAAACAACACCTTACCAGGACGGACCGTCGGTCAGTCCACGGTCCGTCGGTGGCTTCGTCAGATTTTAAGTTAGGGTCGTTTGGGTCTTTTCCTTATGCGTTGGACACCTAAACTACACCGTTTAACCCCTAAACTACGTCGTTTTAATCAGTTTAAGCCTTGTAACTAAATTATACTTTATGAAAGTCAACTCATTGTCCAAAATTCATCCATGTTGAACGAGAAAAGGGAGGAAGAGTCGACCAACCCTCTCCAAGAACACATCAAGGTTTTCTCTGGTTCCAGCCCTGAAATTGAAAGATTTCTCCGTGAAATTCGTCACCAAGCATGTGGGATTTCACTAGTGGGTTCCTTTCACCCATTAGGTCCCTAGGATTCAGTCACATTCTTGATTCTCTATGTCATGTTTAGACTTAGGGTTTCTTGAACTTTAGACCAATGTTGTGATTCAACTGTTAGATTAATCCAAATGGTATTATCATGTGTTTTAGGAATTATTGCTTAGCTTCTTTTATGAAACTCAGAACTGTAGCTGTGCAGATTCGTTTAGTTCATGAATTACACTTGCTAGGTCAGTTTATTAAGATATGCATACCTTAGTTAAGAATGTTTCATTATAAGTATATAAATGTTTCATTTTCAGTTAGCATGCCAATATTTTGAGCTATTCAGTATTACACAATTCAGTCATAAGGTGTTACTTACATAATCAGTTGGGAGTAGGCTTAATACCGATTAGACTAGGGTCAGTCATCCTCATAGTCCTAGAACTACGTGGCCCCATAGCATAAGTCCCCTCTATGAGAAATATATTTAGTGATCACGCCAATCATGCCTTTATACTCCTTGCTTGGTATATTGGGTCCTCCCGATGGGGTGATACATCAGACTCCAAGGATAGATCTCGTGGTTTTATGTCAGTTAACAGTAGCTCCCACAATCAAATTCTAGTGCTTTGACCAGGTTATCAATTATAATTCAGTATTCACTCTCAGCATGTCATGTACTTGGTCATTGCATTCAATTCAGTTCATTTTAGTATATTTCAGTATTTACATCATGTTCAGATTATGTCATTGCTCTTATTGCTTTATTCAGTTATGTATATATTGTTCAGCTTTATCCTATCCTACATGCACAATACTTTCCAAGTACTGATGCATACTCTGCGCTATATCTTCTCGTGATGTAGGTTCAGGTCCTCAGCATTCAGATCACACAGAGATCGGTTCCTGATCTCCATTTCGCAGTATCAGTGGTGAGTTCTCGTTCTTCTAGCACGATTGACATGTTTTCTATTCAATCATTCTTTCTTTTTAGTTTCAGTTTTGCTAGAGTTAGTTAGGGACATGCCCCAGCATCTCTAGTCAGTTAAAGGCTTTATTTTAGAGATTGTTAGATTCAGTTTCTATTTGAGTTTGAACTCTCAGTTGTTATATATTAATACTTAGAATGGGTATTCCCTATCATTTCACTTTATGTCATGTTTAACCTTCCGCAAAGTATTTCTACTTTCAGCTTATCTTAGTATGCCTATGTTATGCCATCAGGGTTAGCTTGGGGTCACTCGTGATCCTAAGTCTCGTGTTAAGTCAAGGGAGTAGCCTCGGGACGTGCAAAACATGGTATCAGAGCACTAGATTCAAGGTTCTAGGATATCTGAAAAGCCGCACTAAGGAGAGTCTATTTCATGAGTGTGAAGAGCGCCACACCTATGAAGGGGAGGCTGCAAAGTGTTTTAGGAAAAACTTCATGACTTTCTTGATTTTTAACATGCGTGGGTATGATCTTGTTTTTAACTCGACGTTATGCATTTCAGATCATGCCTCCTCGTAGAGATTACACAAAGAATGCTAATGCCTGCAACGCTAACATAGCTCATCCAGTCCCAGATCATAGTGTTTTGAATGCTGAATTTTAAAATGCGATTTAAATTTTGGCCTAGAGTTTAGATAACCAGAACAATCAGCAGGTTCTAGTTCCTACTAATGGAAATGGCGGATCAGTGGCAGCTAGGGTTCGAGGTTTTGTTAGGATGAATCCGCCTGAGTTTCTAGGGTCGTAAGTTGGTGAGGATCCTAAAACTTTATTGATGAGGTAAAAATGATATTTGGAGTGATGCAAGTGACTGGAAATGATAGGGTAGAGTTGGTGTCCTATAAGCTTAATGATGTGGCCAATATATGGTTCATAATGTGGAAGGAAAACAAGGGTGATAATGCAGCTCTTGTAACTTGGGAGTGTTTTAGCGGAGCTTTTCTAGACAGGTTCATTCCAAGAGAGTTAAGAGAGGCAAAAGCTCATGAGTTAATGAATTTGAGGCAAGGTTCCATGACAGTCCAAGAGTACGGACTCAAGTTCACCCAACTCTCTAGGTATGCTCCACAAATGGTTGGGCCGATCCCATGGTGCAGATGAGTAAGTTCTTATTTTAGGTGTCTGACCTGGTGAAGACAAAGTGCAGAAATGTGATGTTGTTAGAGGATAGGACTATCTGTAGGCTCATGACCCATCCTCAACAGGTTGAGGGAGTTAAGCTTAGGGAACAGGCTAAGGACAACAAAAAGACTAGGACAGGGAACTATGAGTACTCTCAACACAAATCGCATGGTGGAAATCACTCGCAGTTTCAGTAGAAACTCTTCAGCCTCAACATCTTCATCAGCCAGTGTTCCATCCTCCATGTTTCGACAGGATTTGAAAGGTAGGGCATCAAGCTCTAAGTCTTAGTGGAGTGTTTCAGTTACCAGAACCTACCCAACTTGTCCAAAGTGTGGTAAGAACTATCCAGGGGAGTGTCTTACAGGAAAGGATGGATGTTTTGGGTGTGGTCAGACTGGTCACAGATTGAGGTATTTCCCTTTTTCTAAATGTGGACAAGGAGGTAACAATAGTAGGGCTCAGTCTATAACTTCAGCAGCACCAGTAGATCACCCGAATCAGTAGGGTGCTTCATCTGGTACCGGTGGCGGTCAGCGCTAGAACAGGTTGTATGCTTTCCAGGCTAGCCAGGATCAGGAAGATTCTCCTTATGTGGTCACCGGTACGTTGCGAGTCTTTCATTTAGATATTTATGCTTTGTTAGATCTAGGGGCTACTCTTTCCTTTGTAACTCCATCTATAGCAATGAACTTCGATGTTAGTCCAGAAACTCTCTCAGAACCCTTCTCAATCTCTACTCCAGTTGGTGACCCAGTCATAGCTAGAAGAGTATACAGAAATCTCCCTGTCACAGTCTCTCAGAAAGTCACCTCAGTAGATCTTGTAGAGTTAGAAATGGTAGACTTAGATATCATTCTGGCCATGGATTGGTTACATTCCTGTTATGCCTCAGTCGATTGTAGAACTAGGATCATTCATTTTCTGTTTCCAGACGAGCCAATCTTAGAATGGAAGGGTAGTAGCTCAGTGCCTATGGGTTGATTCATTTCTTACCTTAAGGCTAGAAAAATGATTTATAAGGGGTATCTCTACCATCTAGTTCAAGTTAAGGATTTAAGCTCTGACACCAGAACTCTTGAGTCAGTTCTAGTAGTAAATGAGTTTTTAGAATTGTTTCCAAAAGATCTTCCTAGAGTTCCTCCCGAAAGGGAAATTGACTTTGCAATTGATCTCCTTCCAAATACCTAGCCTATTTCTATTCCTCATTCTAGAATGGCTCCAACTGAACTTAAGAAATTGAAAGAGCAGTGGAAAGACTTTCTAGATAAAGGCTTCATCAGACCCAGTATTTCCCCATGGGGTGGACTAGTGTTGATCGTGAAAAATAAAGATAGTTCTCTCAAGATGTGCATTGACTATCGGTAATTAAACAAAGTCACAATCAAGAAATAGTACCCTATCCCCAGGATTGATGAATTGTTCGACCAACTTCAGGGTGCTAGTCATTTCTCGAAGATAGACCTCAGATCTGGTTATCATCAGCTTAGAGTTAGAAATAGTGACATTCCAAAAATAGCCTTCAGAACTCGATATGGTCATTACGAATTTGTAGTTATGTCATTTGGACAAACCAATGCTCCTGCAGCTTTCATGGATTTGATGAACAGGGTGTTCAAGCAGTATTTGGACTTGTTTTTTATCGTCTTTATTCATGATATCCTTAATTACTCTAGGAGTGAGGAAGAACATGTGACTCATTTAAGGGTTGTCCTGCAAACTGTCAAAAATTGGCAATTATTCGCTAAGTTTAGCAAGTGTGAGTTTTGGTAGAATTTGTTGCTTTCCTTCGTCATATAGTGTCTAGCGAAGGGATTCGAGTGGATTCTCAAAAAATAGAGGCAGTGAAACAATGGCCCATACCTACCTCTCCTACAGATATCAAAAGCTTTTTCAGTTTAGCGGGTTATTACAGAAGGTTCGTGGAAGGATTTTCACCCATAGCTTCTCTATTGGCTAAGTTGACTCAGAAAAAGGTTATGTTGTAGTGGTCAGACGAGTGTGAGGAGAGCTTCTTCGAACTGAAAACTAGGTTGACTACAACTCATATTTTGACTCTACTAGAGGGTTCAAATAGTTATGTGATCTATTGTGATACATCCTGGGTCGGCCTAGGTTGTATATTAATGCAGCAAGGTAAGGTTATAACTTACGCTTCTAGGTAGCTTAAGGTGCATGAGAAGAACTATCCGACTCATGACCTCGAGCTTGCACCTATAGTATTTGCCTTAAAGATTTGGAGACATTACTTGTATGTTGTTCATGTAGATGTGTTCACAGACCATAAGAGCCTTCAGTATGTGTTCACCCAGAAAGAGTTAAATCTTTGCCAGCGAAGATGGCTTGAATTCCTCAAGGATTTTGATATGGCTGTGCTTTATCATCCTGGTAACGCCAATGTAGTAGCTGATTCTCTTAGCAGACTATCTATGGGTAGTGTAGCGCATGTTGAGGAAGAAAGAAAAGAACTAGCAAAAGATGTTCACCGGCTTGCTCACTTAGGAGTTTGCCTTATGAGCATATTAGATGGTGGTGTAACATTTCAAAATAGGTCATAATCTGCATTGGTAGCGGAGGTTAAGGAAAAACAAGACAGTGATCCTATATTGCTTCAACTAAAGGGTGCAGTTCATCAGCAGAAAGTTGAGGTTTTCTCCCAAGGGGGAGATGGTGTGCTTCGCTATCAGGGTCGTTTATGTGTTCCTAAGGTGGGAGAGTTGAGATAAAAGATCCTTACAGAAACCCATAACTCCAGGTATTCTATACATCCAGGTGCCATTAAGATGTACTGTGATCTGCGGGAAGTTTTTTGGTTGAATGGCATGAAAAGGGATTTAGCAGATTTTGTGGCTAAGTGCCCTAATTGTCAGCAGGTGAAGGTAGAATATCAAAAACAAGGAGGTAGGACACAAAAGATTAACATTCCTACATGGAAATGGGAAGTGATAAACATGGACTTCATTACAGGTTTACCTCGTACCCACAAGCAACACAACTCCATTTGGGTGATAGTAGACAGGGTTACTAAGTCATCTCACTTTTTAGTTGTTAAGACTATAGATTCGACAGAGCACTACGCCAAGCTTTACATTAATGAGACAGTCAGGTTACATGGGGTTCCTTTGTCTATCATCTCCGATATAGGTCCTTAGTATACTTCTCATTTCTGGAAGTCATTTCAGAAAGGTCTTGGTACTCAGTTTAATCTCAGCACAACATTTCATCTACACATGGATGGTCAGGCAGAGCGTACCATTCAAACCTTAGAGGACATGTTCAGAGCTTGCGTGATAAACTTCAACGGTAGTTGGGATGATCACCTTCCTCTTATAGAGTTCACCTACAATAATAACTATCATTCCAGCATTTATATGGCCCCTTACGAGGCACTATATGGGTGTAGATGTAGATCTCCAGTTGGTTGGTTTGAAGTAGGTGAAGCAGCCTTGATAGGACCGAATTTGGTGCATGATGCAATGGAAAAAGTTCATCTCATCAGAGATAGACTTAAGACAACACAGAGTCGTCAGAAGTCATATGCAGATGTAAGGAGAAGGCACTTGGAGTTCCAAATTGATGATTGGGTTTTCCTGAAAGTGTCACCTATGAAGGGGGTGATGAGATTTGGCAAGAAAGGGAAGGTCAGTCCTAGATATGTAGGCCCTTACAGGATTTTGAACTGAGTTGGTAAATTGTCTTATGAGTTAGAGTTGCCAGCAGAATTAGCAGCGGTGCATCCTGTATTTCACATTTCGTTGTTGAAGAAGTGTGTGGGTGATCTAGCATCTATAGTACCATTGGAAAGTGTGGTTGTAAAGGATAGTCTCACTTATGAGGATGTGCCAGTTGAGATTCTTAAACGTCAAGTTCGAAGGTTGAGAAACAAAGAGGTCGCTTCAGTTAAGGTTTTGTGGAGGAGTCAGTCCATAGAGGGAGCTACATGGGAAGCAGAAGCAACCACGAAGGCCAAGTATCCTCATCTCTTTACTTCTGATTCTATTCCAGCTTGAGGTAATAGTTCCTCCCTAGTCTTTCAGTTACTCATGCATGAAATCAGTCTTAGTATCATGTTCCTTCAGTTATATTTGCATTTTCAGCGTATTTGCATGTTCTTGGAACTTAGTTCAATTATATTTCAGTTTCCAAAACTTAGTGGTAGGGTTCGCAGCTCTTTCCCTCAATATTCAGCTTGTTTAGTCTTCATTCGAGGACGAATATTCCCAAGGGGGAGATAATGTAACACCCCATATTCTAAATAGACCTGAAATTTAGAATTCCAAAAGTTTCAGGTGCCACCAACGGACCATAGGTTGACCTATGGACTGTAGGTGGTGTCCGTGGATCGTCACCTGCAGCTCCCTCCCAGAACCCAGAAAAAAAATTGGCCAAGTCTGGACCTACGCCAGGACTTATGGACCGTAGGTGGGACCACAGTCTGTGGTCGAGGCCGTGGTTGAGAACCCCACAATCCATCTCTCTAAAGCCAAATGATGCCCTACTAGGATGGACCTTCGGTTAGTCCACGGTCCGTCAGTCAGGGGCCGTCGGTGGCTTTGTCAGATTTTAAGTCAGGATCATTTTGGTCTTTTACGTATGTGTTGGACACCTAAACTATGGTGTTTAACTCCTAAACTACGTCATTTTCGTTAGTTTTAGCCTACTAACTAAATTAGACCTTACACAAGTCAACTTGTTCTCCAAAATTCATCCAAGTTGAACGAGAAAAGGGAGAAAGAGTTGACCAACCCTCTCCAAGAACCCAACAAAGTTTCCTCCCGTTCTATTTCCAGCCCCAAAATCGTAAGATTTCTCTGTGAAAGTCATCACCAGGTATGTGGGATTTCACTAGTGGGTTACTTTTACCCAATAGGTCCCTGGAATTCAATCAGATTCTTGATTCTCTATATCATGTTTAGACTTAGGGTTTCTTGATCTTTAGAAAAATGTTGTGATTCAGTTATTACACTAATCCAAATTGTATTATCATGTTTTTGAGGAATCGTTTCTTAGCTTCTTGTATGAAACTCAGAACCCTAGTTGTGTAGATTCGTTAGTTCATGCATTACACTTGCTAGGTCAGTTTATTCAGATATACATGCCTCAGCTAAGAATGTTTCCTTATCAATATATAAATGTTGCATTTTCAGTTAGCATGTCATTTTTTTAGCTATTCAGTTTTACATAATTCAATCATAAGGTGTTACTTACATAATTAGTTGGGAGTAGGCTTAATACCGAGTGGACTAGGGTCAGTCACGCTCCTAGTTCTAGAACTACGTGCCCCCGTAGGGTAAGTCCCCTCTATGGGAAACAAATTTACTGATCACGCCAATCATGCCTTTATACCCCTGGCAAGGTATATTGGGTTCTCTCGATGGGGCGATACATCGGACTCCACGGATAGCTCTCGTGGCTTTATTTAGGTTAACAGTAGCTCCCAAAGTCAGATTCTAGTTCTTTAACCAGGTTATTAGTTATAGTTCAGTATTCAGTCTCAGCATGTCATGTACTTGGTCAATGCATTGCATTAAGTTCATTTCAGTAAATTTCAGTATTTACATCATGTTCAGATTATGTCATTGCTCTTATTGCTTTGTTCAGTTATGTATACATTGTTCAGTTTTATCCTATCATGCATGCTCAGTACCTTTCAAGTATTGACGCATAGCTTGCGCTACATCTTCTCGTGATGTAGGTTCAGGACCTCAACATTCAGAACACGCATAGATCGGTTCTGGATTTGCAGTTCAGCAGTATCAGTGGTGAGTCTTCATTCTTAGAGGATGATTGACATGTTTTCTATTCCGGCATTCTTTCTTTTTAGTTTATGTTTTGCTAGAGTTAGTCGGGGAAATTTCCCAACATCTCTAGTTAGTTAGAGGCTTTATTTCAGACATAGTTAGATTTAGTTTCAGTTTGAATTTGATTTTTCAGTTGTTATATATTCAGACTTAGAATGAGTATTCCCCATCATTTCACTATATGTCATGTTTAAGCTTCCACACAATATTTCTACTTTAAGTTTATCTTAGTATGCTTATGATATGCCAACAGGGTTAGCTTGGGGTCACTCGTGATCCTAAGTCCCGTGTTACGTCAAGGGGGTAGCCTCAGGGAGTGACAAGAATAGTTGTGATTTTTAGTTATTCTAGAATGGAAAAACTAACAATATTTTAATACGGAGGTGGCAATGAAGAAACATGATGAATCATATAAATTTAATAAAAATAGAATGAGAATAATATTGAAGAGTAAAAATGAAATTAATGTTGGTCGTGATAATTTGTTGATGAAAAAAATGAGTTGTGTGTATGGTTTGTGAAATTAAAAATGATTATGCATTTTAGTTTACTTATCCCACCAAAACTTTCCTTTCTTTGTGGCAACTGGTTTGTCATCTGTTTTGTTTTTCTGAGCATCAGAATTTAGATTCTCCGCAATTGCTGGCTTCTCGTATGTTTTATTTTTCTGAGCATCAGAATTAAGATCCTCCTCAACATCTAGCTTGTCTTCAATTTTGTTATCCTCAAATGCAAGTTTTACTTCTTCTATAGTGTTGTTTGTAGGAGCTTCTTCTAGTAATTTCTCTTGATCATCCTTTTTATTTTCACTCTCCATAGATGGTTTTACGACTTCCTCCTTAGGAGTTTGTGATTTCACATGTTCTATTTTCTTGTCATAATCAATAGCATCAATTTTTGGACCATCATCAACAACCTTCTGAACCTCTGAATATTTATCTTCCTCACCGCATGCTACTTCATTAGCTTTTACTAATGTCTCCTCTTTCTCTTCTATTGAGCCCTTTCCTTCTTCATTCTGTCACATAAATGTTGAACTAATTAAAATTCTACTATCTCTTTTTTATATATATATATAAACATAATTATTATTTATGTTATAGCCTTTTTACTTTCGCATTTAACATTTCACATTTATATGGTTTGTTCGTTGAAACTTCTACATGGTAACAACACTATTTGTAGCTTTTGACATCTTCATTTTGACTTATACTTAATAAAATAAAAAGTGCAAAATGAAATTGTTAAATTGTTTTTCTATTTTTTTCCATAAGAAATTCTATTTTTCTATAAAAAAAAAATTATTGCCGTTAATTTTGCTCAACGTCACTTAAAAAGGTAAGCAAGTTTCCTTTTTATTTTTATGGTGTGCCTCTAGTATTACTTCTTTTTTAATGTTCAAGATTTTATTTATTTTTATTTGAATTTTAATGTTACAAATCAAACAATTGTAATTATTTATTCCCATATTTTTGTTTGTAAAGTTTTTTTTAAAACATGTTTATTATCAATTCAACAAATATTTTTCTGTCAAAATGACATATGAGTCTTATAATCTTGAGTTAAATAAGAGGTACCTATACATACATCTATGATTGATACCTATTTGTAAAAAAATTTATGTCAGTAATATAATGTATATTGATGTCACAAATAATTAATTTTTCTGGGATACACCATAAAATAGACAATGATCTACTAGACAAATTAAGAAACACATAAGTTAATCAAAATTGTGTAATGCTTCTACAAAATACTAGTTTCATGTGATAATATTATCTTGATATGTATGCAAATGTAAAAAGAAGGAAGCTAACCGAAAGTTACGTTCAAACCTTAAGATGTGAAACATTTTTACTATAAATTCATTACTCATATTAATATCTAAACTATTTATAATTGAGTTGATAGACTTGCAGGAAAAAAGATCTCCAAATTCAATTGATTGTGTACAATTAAAAACGACAATAGTACAGACAATTAAATTATTCAAATAAGCTTATTATTGAACAATTTCAACTTTTAGGTTCCCCTTCAAATATTCAATTGCCCATTACTTATATCTTATAACGATATTTATATTACTTTAAAGAAGTTCAACTCATTGATATGGACATACATGCCTAAAGATTATATATATGTGTGCGCACGCGCGCACATATGTTTATCTTATTTGCCAATTTTTAGTTCTTTTTTAAACTTGTGTAAAGTAAAAAAATATTGACCTAAAATTAATAGAGTGAAAGAAACATAAGAAAATAGGCATAAAATTAGGGGGAAAAGGTAAATAGAGAATAATATCTATAGATTGTGTTTTGAAATATGAATACATACATTGAGTAGGTTATCGACAGATGAGGTATGGTCGACATCATCATCATCGACAATGACAATATCTTCCTTGTTAACCAATTCTTCCTTGGCCACAACCTCCACATTCTTAGCAACTATATTGTCTAGTGCGTCTTCAGGAGCATCGCCATTTAACACATTAGGCTTGCTTGCGCATGCTCCCATGCTCTCTCTCTCTCTTTCTCTCAAGTTGTTTTGTTTTTTTCTTTTTTCCGAGAGAGAAAAGAGGAGAGAGAGGAAAGAATGGTAAAAAAAATACTGAGAGGAAAGGTTGAAACAAAATGTTTAGGATTATAAGTCTTATATAGAAAAATGGTATCACATGTGTTCAAATATTCTACGACCAAGAGCAAATTTCTCTCAACCTTCATTTTTTTGTTTGGGCTAGTTTTATGTTTTAATATTAAATTATATTAAAAATTATAATATCATGTCATAAACAGATATTCAGGATCAAGAGGGCTAGTGATGATCTCGATGATAACTATTACTTCGTCCGTCCCATTTTATGTGGCATTTTTTGGATTTCGAGATTCAAACAAGTCTAACTTTAACCGTAAATTTTCATAGATCTTTTAACATTTTGAATTATCAATTGTTGTGACTTATAGTACTTTTTACTTAGTTTACAAATATATAAATTTCATTTCAAAAACATTGAAGATTTCATGCGCAAATTCCCAGTCAAACTTAAACCGTTTGACTCTCGAAAAATGAAAAGTGCCACATAAATTGAGACAGAGGGAGTAATATTTAATAAAAAACTAATAAAGCAATATTGAGAAAATGAGATCCACTATTGTGTCATGTCATTACCAAGGAAGTAGCATTAAATTAATGACAAAGATAAAAAAAATATTCTTTGATAGATTCAATTAGATTGCATTATTTGATTTTTCTGGCACCTCATAAGATCCTTGAAACATATTTAGTGGACATAGTGATAAATAACTTTTATTGGTTAATTAATAAAAACAAAGTTTAGCTAAAATTGATTTTCATGATTAAAAAAGAATAGCATATGAACCAAGTTCCTTGAGGATTTTGATATACAAATAATTTGTTCTAATAACTTGTCCATAAAAAATAAATGAATCATGCCGACCTATGTGATCATTGACCAGGAGTTGCAGACACATTCCAACTGCAAGTAGAAATCTTCAGTAATGTTATTTTACGAAAGGTTTGACGTTTGAGTAATAAGGATTGAACTGGCTAGAAGATCTCATGTTAAAAGGGATTAGATTGATGTGCACACTTGATTAAAAGCAAAGATATGTGAAGTATAGTCTTATTTAAGTAAACAAAGTAAGTGCAACTATTTGTACAGAAAAAAAACTTCTCACTAAAATAACCTTTACTAACTTCTCTCTACCATACCTCAATAGAAATATTTATTTAACAAATGGTTAAGCAAGCTCTCCCTTCACTAGTCTGTATTGACCATCCATGTCATTCCCTCTTTATTGCAATATTTTTATTTTATATTTAGAGCTTTTAGGTAGTGATCTAGAGTAATGTATGTCTTGTTGGCACTAACACTTCAGTCATTTGGTTGTTCATTTGGATTTTGTGGGTGTCATACAATTATGACTCTTATGTTAGGTCTTGAACGTCGAGTTTTGTCTAGAAGCACGTTCAGTTTGGATTCTAGGTCTTTTGAGCTTATTCCAAGCTATCTCATGAATTTTTGCTAAGACTGAACTTTGGGTGTGGGACACACTTTTTATTGAGATAAACTCGATTGGAAGTTTCAAAATCTCTATTGAGTTTGGAATGCTGAATTTTGTGGGGCAACATAGTTCATTTGCATTAACGGGATTCTGAACGAATCTCAAGCCTTGTCGGGTCAATTTTTCCAAATTCCCAATGAGGACTCGTGTAACACATGAGGTGTAGCACCTCTTGTTCTTCACTTCCATGCGTCTAACTCTGCATTCATAGAGGCAAGTGATTTTGGTCTCCATGTTTGCAAATCTAGTATCACTTTTTTAAAGATGAGGGGATTCGATAATCGCATTTATGGGTGTCAAAGGAGTTGACCCTTCACATTTCCAAGTTCGGCGCCATAATTGTGGACATATTAGGACCCTACCCTTCACTTTTGCAGACTAGTCCTGCTTTTGCAAAGTTTATTTAACTGGTTTTTAAATCAGGACCATTCCCAATTTTCACACTATTTCCATATATTAGAGGATTGATATGTTGGTATAGAGAGGTATGATTATGCTCATTTTGTTGCATTGAGTCGAGAAGGTGTGGGGAATTGTATTGAAGGTAAATTTATATCCCAAAATACCCATTTTCCCTCTCTAATGGTGATTGTTAATTAATCAAATTGTATGTGATTTTTTTATTAGTTTCCAAGCTAGATTTATACCTTTTTCGGGGGACGATTTCCTTGAGTTATTTAGGACAAATTGACGGAGTCAACTTCAAGATTCTCAGTCCTACATTTTTGTTTTGACTTATTTTTTGGTTTGTCTTAAATTATTTTTATCTTTGTATTAAAATTTATATATTGACATTGTAATCATCTATTTGATAGCGTCGCAGCGATCAAAGGCCTTCAAAAGGAAAGAGCTTTGATATAGTGGACTTTGAGCAATCGCGGTCAGCTATAAGGTGGGATATGGCTTATCTCTTTTAGACCAAAACTTTGTTGATAAATTCATGTTTAATAACTAGTTGTGAGATGATTTTGTTGTTGATATGATGATTAGTAACTGGAATTCATGTGTTAGCTTCCTTGTAAGATAGTTTCATGTTTATTGAGCATGCCTTTCATGTTTCTGTTGATTGTATTATGCCTTGTAGTAGTTGCAATGTAATTTATATTGTTTGGTAGCTAGATATTTTCCTTATATTAGGCGTAGGCTTGTGATTGCATTAAAGTTGCGATTTGGCGCCCTTTTGCTTTAGAAATTATCAGATTTCACTTCAGATAGCTTAACTCCATATAGACCTGTATAGCAGACTTTGGTAAGATAATATGGATTTGAAGCTGGGTAAAAAGTTGGCTATTATGGATGTTTATCTATAATTTCCCTTATGTTTCACTCCTGATATGTTCTTTGGCAATTTGGGCTATGTTAGTTATATTGGATCGGGTCATGGATTTTTAGCTTTTGTGGGTCCTTGGTGATTATGAAGCTAGTTTTCTCTAAGACTCATTTCCATATGAAAAAGAGCATGCAGATTGGAGGTTTCAGAGTCTTTTATCCATGATTTATGGTTTTGTCGTATCTCTTTTAGTCGCGGTTTGAGGCCTCGACACATCTCTATTATCCTCTGTTTAAATCAAGGCACACTTCTTTTGGTCGGATCTGAGCTCTGCCATGGAGGTTCTTTGTTTATATTCAGGGTGCCCTTGCCATGATTTAATTTTGGGAATACTTCTACTCTTAGCTTTTCCTATCCTTTAAGTCTTCAGTGTACTCATCAGGCTTATGGTTTCGCGTTTGAGATATTTACTTTTGAATTGCACACGAGTGTACCTTCTTGGCTTTTAGGAGTACAACTTGTTTATAGCTATTTGGTCTTCTTTATCATACAATCCTTTTCTAAACTCATGACCTATATAATTATGCTTTCCATTATCGTTTTGTCTTATAACCTCTTGTTGACTTTACTTTCTTCCTTTTCATATTGGCTTTACTTTTAAAGCCCATTGGGCCAATTATGCCTACTGAGTACCTATTATTTTGGTACTCATATTGCACTCTGCATCTGTTTTCTTGATGCAAATCCTAACGCTAGCCAACAACATTGATTTGGGCCAGTTGTGGAGATCTTTGGATATCGAGGTAGAGCCTATGGAGTTCTAGTTCGACCTATCTCCTTCTGATTAAAGTTTTTTGCAAGTCATTTGAGTTCAAGACAAGTATGTACTTTTTGGTCTGCTACTGGACTTGTACTCGTATAGTAGCTTTTTAGTGATGTCCACTAGGTCGTGGGATTGGATCTCTTCTACTCCTACTTTTGTATATTTGTTTCTTTTCTCATTTCAACTATGTATCTTGTTTTAACTCTTTAAATTGCTCATTGTTTATTATTTCTACCCAATATTCCTATTACTTGTTGTTTCAGGATACGGATTTGCTTACCGACTTGTGGATTGTGGTAGATTCCATCATGACTCGAGTTTTCGGATCATGACATAGTCCCAAAAGATCCGGCTAACACTGTCAATTATAATTCCACTAGCAACACTACCACTCATTCCTAAAACAACCAAGTAAATGGAAACTACAAAAAATAGTCAAATCAATCCATACATATCCAACAAAAGAAAACTCCAACTTATGAATTTCAAAGCAAGAATCATATTCAAGATTTCAGCCACAATAACCTCAATATTAAAGGATTTACCATAAAAAAAATCATCAATTTCCTAAAAACTCCTTAAATTTTGAAAAAGCCAACAATAGTGATGGTGAATAAAGAAACACTTTTGGCACAACAATGAAAATTCAAAATTTTGTTCCTAATCAAGTTATCACAAACCTAATAACCCCATCCTCCTTTATAGATGTATACCCCTAAAATATGCTTCATTTCAAATATAACCTCTTGTCACGACTCTTAGTAGGGCCATGGTAGCGTCCACTACAACTCACGGGGTGGACAAGCGTAAAACTCCATTGATAAGATGCAGAAGACACAATTGTTTATAAAACATAATTAATAACGAACATAAGACAAGGATAATGTATATAGAAAGAAGGGTCATATCATAGAGAGTATTGAAAGCTTAGAGTACAAGAATATAAAGGGACATTGTTTGATTGAGAACAATATTTTCTAGGATTAGCTATTCGGGATAAGTAATCCCGTCATGTAAATAATTCTGAGACTACCTAATAGCCCTTTAACCAAACACAAAATAAAATAATCCTATTTTTTATCCCTAGATTATTATACTTTATACGTCACTCCTATATGTACATTTAAATGGTATTATATTGTTTAGTATCTGATGCTTTAAAATTGTTATTGAAATTAAACAATAGAAAAGATCGATTAAGCATAAGTCTTTTCTATCTTAAGCCACTGAACTTCCACCTCTTTAATTTCTTGGTGATGACCATCCCTCGATCTCAATAACAAGTCAAGGTTGATTCAACTCAAATACATTTGAAATCATCCATGTCAACAAACTAGTTTCCTTGAGCATCTTTTGTTTATTCCATGTGTCCATCATTTAAATACTTTATTTTATTTTATATTTACTTAATCTTCGATTCTATCATTTTCATATTCAAATTACTTTAACTTGTGTTATTAGTGTCATTTTATATAATTTTTTAATTTTAAAATTTGTGATAACTAATTATCTCGTTAATATTTTGAATTGAATAAAGAAAAAGATTCCAAATAATAGATATTTAAAGGTAAGTATGGAAAAATAATAGTTTTTCACTAAATCTATAGCTAGCAAAATCTCAAGAAAATTTTTTGAGTCACACAAATCCTACATAAATCCCAACGAAACAATTTCCAGCTAAATTCATAACAACAAAATCCCCCAATATTTCCTCAAGTAATAAATTTCGTGTAAATCCCCATCAATAAGTCCCTATCTAAATCCATAGTAAACAATCCCCCAATATTTCCCCAAGTAATAAATTGCGTAGGTAAATCACTAAGAATATGACCCCAGCTAAATCCCCAGCAAATAATCCCCAAATAATTTCCCAGGTAATAAAATTCCGCATAAATTTCCAACAGAATATCTCCATGTAAATCTGTAGGATAATTAGAGTTTTTATGGATAAATGAAGGATTTAATATATATATATATATATATATATTTGTCCATGTACATGCGGATTTACCTAGAGATAATGTACCTGCCAATATATTTCCCCAGGTGATGTCACAAGTACAAAGTTTGTGCAATATGGCACCAAATTAACCTACAGAACTTGTTGGGAAAATACAATTTACTGGTAATATATCTTAATATTAAGGAATTTAAAATATTTTCAAGAAAATCCACATCTATTTCATACGAAATATATTCCTAGGTAAGATCCCCATGTAATTCATTATTTTCTTGTAGTGTCAAGAACATTGGAGGTGAACCTCTATATGAAACTTGGTTGCGATTCAAGAAACTACTGTTACAATGTCCAGCACATGGTGTTCCGGATAATTTGTTGCTGCAATACTTCTATTGTAGCCTTGATTCAGTCAATTAATGTGTGGCTGATCAGTTAGTCCAAGGAGGATTAATGAGACCTCTGTATGATGAGGGTGCTTTGTTGCTAGATAATCGAGCATGGCATACTAGAGAGGATCATGTGCCTACTCTATAGCTGAGCATGATAAGGAACAAATCGAGAAGGACAATGAACGAGATGAAAATATGGACAAAATGATGACCCTACTCAATTTGTTCTCTAAACATGTCATGGAAGGTGGACTTAGAATTGTGATAGTGATTGGAACTAATAGTGGGCACTGCCCAGATGATGCCAAATTTGAGGCCTTATATAATGAAGAAGTTCAATATTTAGGAAACCAAAGGGGGAGGGGGGGAGGTTCTCACACGAATTATCAATGACAAGGTAGGAACCAAGGTTGGAACAAGGATCGAGATAATGGTTGGAGAGATTGGCGAGGTGGAAATTGGAAATATCGGCAGGCTAACAAAGATCGATATGTTCCTCCTTATGATCCAGTTGTGCCAGAAGAAAATCAAACCGAGCAAATGCTTACAAGGGTCTTCAATAAGGTTGAAGGATCCGAAAAAGTGTTGAAAGACTTGAAAAAAGACTTCCCCACCTTATCTCAAATGGTAACCTCTCTTTCTATATCGATCAAGCAGCTGGAGACCCAATTAATCTAGATCTCCACTCATCTTAATCCAAGGAAAAAGGGAACGTTGCCTAGTGACACCATTCCAAATCCTAAAAATGAATGTTGAGGAATTAAGAACTATGTCATGACACGTGTTAAATAAGGCTCTTCTTGGAAGGAAGCCTATGTCGTTAATTTTGTTTTTATTGCTTTCAATAATGTATGTTATGAGCGTAAGTTGAGAAGAAGTTGAATAGTTTGAAAATGGATCATTAGGCGAGGCCAAGACCAAAATGGTGATCCGTCGAAGGTGTTGTGCGAACTCATTCTTGTCCGTCTTCTAAGCTTGAACATGTGGAAAACGTGTACTTTATTTTTAGGCAATCAAAGCTCCAAATGGAGATCCACCAAATTGCACTATGTGGATGAAACGACCCCAAAAATGCCCGAAAATGTGCTTCGGAAACACCTATAATTGTAATTTCCATATATATCAAAATCCGTGCATGATTTCGGAAATTCGGCTTCATATTATTATTCAGGGGGTAAAATTGAGTGGGAAATGGGTCTAACCCGAATTTTAGAGCAACCGTATCAAAATTCGAAAATCGCAAAAAATGCGATTTTCAGGGTCAACTTTAAAGGGGCATATCTCTTAGCACACAAGGAACTGGAAGGGCCACTACCTATTAAATTAAAGCCCTTCGAGTTATCTTTCCAATGCAATTGGTTTCACCTCATTTCGAGTTAGGATGAAGGAGTTATGACCATTTTCGTAAAACCTGTCGGAGCAGATTTGCAAATTCCAGTGAGCTACGTTACTGTAGCGGCTGGGACGTTTTTCTTTTATAAAAAAGAGGATTGTCCCATACTTAGTTATATTTCTTTCTAGCTTCAAAACACTCAAAAACACTCACTAATCCCTCTCCAAAATTCCACCAAGATCTTCAACCAAATTCAAACATCTCAAGTTCTAATTCCGGATTCAAGACTCAATCTCAAGCATCAATTCTCCATTCCAATCTTCATCAAGGATTCTCCAAAGTTGAGGTATGTGGGTTGATTGTGGAAACCTTCCTTTCCACAAGTCCAACCATTTATCCTCTATTTTACTTCAAGTTTATGGGTCCTTATGATCATTTATGAACTCTTGAATTATGGAATTACTACTACACATTCTATTATGGTCTATTTTTGCATATTATCATGAAATGGAATTATTATGTGATGTTTATGGTTTTCATGCTTCCATGATCAAATTATGAAGGTTGATATATATATGTATGTTGTTGGTGGGCTGATTTATATGTATTTCGGAATTGGTTGGACTTAATACTCTTGAAAGACATAATTTTATCTACATGAACAATAGCCCACCATGTGTTTGATAAAATGCCATTGATAGAATTCTTAGGAAATGGAATGTCCAATGTACATCCTATGAGTCGGATGATTATATAATTATTGAAATGATGATGAAAGGGATACATGTATATGATTTTCTCTATATAAGTGTTGTGAGTCGACCAAGCCTAGCTCGGGGGGTTGTAGGCCCGGGTAACCGTATCAAGGGGTTGGTACCTTGGTTGCCTAGTACGGGGGGTAGTAGGCCCGTATAACCACATCGAGGGGTTTGTACCTTGGTCCCTAGCTCGGGGGGTGGTAGGCCCGGGTAACCACATTGAGGGGTTTGTACCTCTTTCGCCTCTCCAAGGGGGTGGTAGGCCTTGGAAAATACTATATTGATGGTCACTCACCACACATGTACTACGTCCCACTAAATATGATTTTTATGTAAGCGTCATTATATATATCATTTCATTAATGTGCTATCTATCGGGTATGATTATGCATTTTTCCTATGATGTCCATCTATTGTAGCATTGCATTGCATCCCATATACTTAGTACATTCAAACGTACTAATGCATACTCTATGCCTACATGATGTCACCATGTAGGGACCGGAGCACCGCTTGACCATCCTCCTCCGCGTGGCTAATACGATTTCCTATCAAGGTTATTGGTGAGTCCTCCATTCCGGGGACGTTGCTCATGATCTTTTGCTATGTATAAGACTTTTTCTTTTTAGTTATGTTTTGACTATGAGGGTGAGCCCGGTAGTTTGTCTTGGCCCCCGCTAAGTACTCATGTTTAGAGGTGGTGTTGGACAAGTTGTGTATTATGCTTGAGCTTGACTCATCTATGGTATTTATGTATCATTTCTTCTTCTTTTTTTCTTGCTCCCTTAGTCCCGATTTCCCCCTTTGATTATGCTTATTGCTTATGGTCATTTTAATTGCTTCCGCGACCAAGGATATGTAATGACACGCTATGAGGCAAGTTTGGGGTTCCTTCGGGTTCCCCATTCGCCGGTCACGTCTAGGCCCTAGGCTTGGGTCGTGACAGTGGACTACATTGGGTCCACCGGATCGACCTTCAGGTTTGGTATTCTCTCATGCATGTTTGGCGAGCTTGAGCTCCAATCGGCGATTCTCCAAACACGATCAACAATGTTAGTCGTGACCGTCGAATGGTCCTGACATAAAAAGGAAAACGGTCTTTTCAAATTTAAAAAGAAAATCCTTTGAAATCTTGAAGTCATTTTATCTCCCTTCTCTTGCATTTTTAATTTTAGTGATTATGAATCTTTAGTGTGTGATTTATAAGTGCGAGGGGTGCATTTGCTTGTGATACTAGTCAACCAAGCCCCATTTTCCTATTAGTTTCGATTTTTGCTTCATATTACGATTGAATTAGATTTACATTGTACATTTTGATCTTTAAATTGCATTGTGTGTATATGTTTGAAGCCATTTGATGCATGTGATTGTCTGATTTCATTGGGTACTCCTATAATAAGCGTATTAAACTGCGCCTAGGAATTAATTGAATGTGTGTTGCCTATAAATTGCTAATATTGCATGTTTTGGTTAATACTGAAATTGAACTTGTTAATTTAGTAGGTCTTAACTTGATTTGATGTAGGTGAAGTTTGAGTAGCCCAGTGTTGACCCAATTGTATGATTTTTCCCAGTGATAGACAAAGTGACGACTTTCTTCAGGGAAAATCATCAATTTGAGCAATACTTTACAAAATTTGGGGGAAGTCTGAGTACCTATGGGTAGATAAGAATATAGGAGGATTGTAATGATGTTGGGGAACTCATTTTGTTGTGTATATTGGGTTTAGCTATAAAAATTAGGCATTGGGTTGCGCATCTTCTATTCGGCAGGCTTGTCTTAGCTCGCCAAGGAGGTTAGGTGAATCACCAAGTAAGCCTCAACTCACATTTTTTAGTTAATATGTGACATTGGGCACTGTCCCATTCGACAAGCTTGTCTTAGTTCACCGAACACACTTGACAAATTGCTGAGTGGTAGTAGACATCACCCTTGATGCCTGTATCTTTTCAAATTGCACTGTCAGTTTCGGTGAACTTGTCTTAGCCCACCAAAACCAACTTGGTGAATCGCCCAATTGGAACTGACTATGCCCTTTGTGCCTGAACACTTTGATTTTTGCTTATGTCTAATTCACCGAGCTCACCAGAGCGTGCCTATCCTATTTGGTGATCTGCAATCCCGTTAGGTGAGCCTCAAGGTAATTTTTTAACTATTCTTCAGAATGAGTTTTATTTCAACTAACCTTCACCGATTCTATGTCTAAATGTGTATACTTTGCAGGTCATAGCTAGAACAAAAGGTAAAAAAGTGGTGACATCAGACACACAGAGTTAGACAGAGACTCTCTTTCTCCCCCTCCTCTAAAAAAGCATAGGGGCATCTCTATTAATGAGCCTTAGGAACCCAACAAACCATCTTGCATACTATAACAAGTGTAGGTAAAAAGCCCAGGAAGCACATTGCCAAGAAATAAATCAATTTTTGCTCCAAGCTAGTATCATCTCCACAGGATTCAACCCCTGCTTCTCATGTTCTCCCGATCATAGATCCAAGGGCCTTAAATAGGCTCAAGAGAGAAGTAAAAAGAACTATTTTTGAAAAGCGTAGGCTCTCAACTGATGGGGTGATGAGCGATCACCCAGCTATGTGGGAGACAATCAAGTTCCATAAATTGGAGTAGTTCACAAAGCTCGGGAAACCCTATGTACCAAAGTGGGTTAGGGAATTTTACGATGCCTATGGCAAGGCCCTACCTAAGAACAGAAAGAGAATTTTCTGGAAACCCCTAGATAAAGTAGAAGTGCAGGGAAATATGGTTCAGTGTCATGCGGGTAATATCAACACAGTACGACGCACCCCATCCACTCATGTCGATACATATCATATTCGGATGCGCAGGGAGCTTGATGCCTTGAAAGGGTGGTTGGCCCATTGATATCGAATGACTTTTTTCCACCATGGATGGCTAATGGTGCAAAGACTGAGAAGAAAGACTTAAACATTGTAGCCCAATATATGTTCGGGATTATCAGAAGTAACATTATCCTAAAACAGTGCTAGTGGGCACTATCATCGACAAGGAGCAAATTAATGTTAGTGTGATCATTGTCAAGGAGATGTTGCTACGATCAAGGCAAGGGCAGACCTTTCTCCCATTCCCAATTCTTATTACTCAGCTGTACAGGAGTGAAAGAGTTCCCTTAAGGGAAATATGATGTACGAATCACACCAACCTCTTCCATTGACATCAGGAGGATTTGGGATTAATATTTACGAGACGATGTGGCTCACAGGAATCTTATACCACCAGATACTGCACCCGTAGTTGATCCAGAGACTCTAGCATCTAAGGCTAGCACAACTGCACTTTTTATTGAATAGGCAGGTATACCTTCCTTTTCTGATGTGCCTTCTTTTACTGCTACTACTTCATCTGTTGTTGTTGCTATTGTTGTACCTACCCCAGTCTTATTACCCGTCCTCCTTGATCAATGCCTTGATATATCAAATGGGTATTCTTGCCCGATCGACCGATGTTAGAGCCGTGAAGGTTGAGAAGGACATGCCCAAGTTATTGATAGGACAATTGAACATGCCTTCACTCCTTTTGAGGGACGGGGTTACTAGGTGTGAGGGGCTGATTGAGGCCCATGTTGTGAGGTTTGACAACCTCACTGCAAGATTAGAGGGTTTGGAGAAGGCCGATGGTAATTCTGGTGCACTAGACACAATGAGAGGTGAGCTTGCTACTATGTGAGAGGATGTGACTTAGCTGCAGTGTACATACCTCTCTATGATATGGGATGATTTTCCCCTACCAGATGCACCAGCCTCTGTACCACCACAGATGCCCAACACTAGCCTACATCTAGTGTTCATCCTAAGATAGTTGTCAGTGTTTGTGATATTGATGTGGATGCAGAGAGGGTCGATGATTATTTGGCCGAGGAGACAAATGAAGAAGAGTTGAGGAGTGAGGAGGATGAGCATGTGATTGAATAGACTCTCACAGTACTGCAGGAGATAGAGAAGGTGATTTTTCAGGCCACTCCTGAGAGATCCCTTTCGGAGACTTCAACAGTTGGCACTAGTGGAGTCTCTTTAGACTCCACAATCCCTTCAGTGATGTGATGGGCACTAATGCCCTAGTTTACACTACATTGTTGCCTCTAGTGATTTTATTGGTAGGCACTGATGCCTAGAGTGATGTTTCCCTTCCAGAGATTCTAGATGAGAGTGCTTCACAGGCATATCCTGTTTGGGAGACCTTCCTACTCAGCCTCACATACATTATTATCTTTACATTTCTTTTTTGTGGGGTGAGGGCCTTTGAGCCAATATTCCTATTTTTTCTTTGTATTTTGTTACTTTCCGGTTTTGGATGATTGTATTAGTTTACTTTTGTTTATATTATAGTGTTTCATTTGGTTTAGTGTATCTCTTTTATTTTTGTTTTCTCTCAATTTTGTAACCCCCCATGAGTTTTGTAAATCGTAATATGCTTCAGTTTTCATTAATAATGATTCGAGAATTGATTGTGTCTATATCGATATCTTAAATAGTATTCATGATGTGCATACTGTACAATGTTGGTGTTGCGATGATGTGGTTGCAATTTTGAGCGATCTCTTTGAATCTTTTGTTGACTAGCATCATTTTGATATGAGCCTTGCAATAAACATTGTACGTACGCTTTTGATCTTTTGAGATGTGCTAATGAGTGTATTTTGAAGTACCATGGGTTGTGAGGTCTTACTTGAAAGCTTGTGTGTCTCGTCCTAGAATTTGTCTTGTTAGTCCAATTGTCTAAACCTTGGTAAATGTAAGGTGTAATCTTGGGCAACAATTAGAAAAGGGAACACTAATATTTATAATCCTTTGTGACTACTATGAGAGGGTGTGCATCCATGTTGGCACTATTTGAGCCTAAAACATTTGTTGACAAAAAAACAAGCTAAAACCTCTTGAGCCAAAATTGTCCCTACATTCTCACCCAAAATCCTTTTTGAAGCAGTTTTATCTTATGTTTGCCAACCTGCCTTGAATATTTTCAATTTTGAACACTGTTAACTTGGGTAAGGTCAGACCAATTGGGTGATCTGTGATTTTGGTTAGGCGACTACTTGTTGGGAGTTTGTACTCCTTTCATTGTTTTGGCTTCTTTTTCATGTCTTCATCATTGCCTTGTCCTTCAATCCCCATAGCTACAAAACATCAACATATCATAAGAATAAAAGATAATTAGGCATTGCGGACACTAATTATTGAACTAAAAAGGCCTAAAATGAGTGGAAATTTTACCACTCATTAGAGGTGTGGGTTCATT
Organism: Solanum stenotomum; assembly: GCF_019186545.1. Classification (NCBI taxonomy): domain Eukaryota; kingdom Viridiplantae; phylum Streptophyta; class Magnoliopsida; order Solanales; family Solanaceae; genus Solanum; species Solanum stenotomum. The sequence continues at coordinate 32,064,570 of NC_064285.1, read as the reverse complement.
CATATCCAACCCCAAAAAGATAGATATTGATTTGAAGAACTGGGAAAATTCTCTAGCTACACCATTCATTAGGGACACACCAAAAGTTGAGTTGAAAGTATTACACTTACATCTCCAATGTGTATTTTTTGGGCTAATAATACACTACCAGTAATTACTACAAATGAATTGTCAGAAAGCCAAGTAGAAGACTTAGTTGGGGTTTTGAAGAGGTATGTTAAATCTTTTGACTGATCAATCGCCGATATTTTTGGGATCCCTTCGGGTATTTGCACTCAAAGTTTCAACTCACTGATGATTATAAACCGAGCATTGAGCATCAAAGGAAGCTAAACCCTTTTATGTAAGAAATGGTGAAAAAGGTGATCGTCAAGTGTTTAGATGTGGGTGTGATTTTTCTCATTGCGGATAACAAATTGGTAAGTGTAGTACAATGCATTCCCAAGAAAGGAGGTATGATCGTGGTGTTGAATGCTAAGAATGAGCTTGTTGCTATTCTTCCCATCACTGAATGGAGGGTATGTATGGATAACCATAAACTCAACTCATTGACTAACAACCACTATTTCCCAATGCCTTTTATTGACCAAATATTGGGTCGTCTTGCCGGTAAAGGATGGTGTTGCTTCTTAGATGGCTATTCGGGTTATAACCAGATTTTCATAGCCTCTAGACCATCTTTACTTATCAATATTGGATGTTTGCTTTCAACCAAATGTCATTTAGATTGAGTAATGTTCCAACGACTTTTCAAAGGTGCATGTTATCGATATTTGCAAATATAGTAGAAAAATCTATGGACATATTCATGAATGACTTTTCTATTGTGGGTGACTCATTTGAAGAAATGCTTGAGCCATTTGAGTGGAGTGTTGCAACATTATGTCTAGACTAATCATGTTCTTAATTTGGGAGCAATGTCATTTCATAGTGAAAGAAGGGATTGTACTCGGATATAGAATTTTGGGTAAAAGGATTAAGGTTGATCAAGCAAAGATAGATGTGATTGCTAAATTGCCTCCTCTAATTTCAATGAAAGGTGAAAGGTGTAACGAGTTTCTTGGGACATGTCGTATTATTTCGGTGATTCATGAAAGATATCTCTTAGGTGGTTGTTCCTTTGTGCAGATTGCTCTAGAGGAAAGTGTTTTTGAGTTCGATACAAATTTTGTAAAGGCATTCTTATGCTTGAAAGAAAAACTTGTTTCGGCCCAAATCATTATTGCTTCGAATGACTATTGATGAGTCTGAGATTTGGACTCATTTAAGGCTTTAATTAAAATGATTTAGTGTCCTCAAATGTTTATTTTGTGCCAAAGCAAGGACACTAATTTGCAAAAAGGAACAAAGTTAGCTGAAAGAATGAAGAAAAGAAAGCCTGGTGATCGCCAAGGCTACTTGGCGAGTCGCCGAATGGCTATTTGACCACCTAAACTTCCAATGTGCTAAGCCCTGAAGGAGAGAACCAAGTTGGCGAAAGAAAGAAGCAGTCAGCGGATCGCCAAGTGGTTCCGTGATACAGAGTTGGATCGCACAAATATACAGACCTTGAGGATGTTGAAGGCGAAGGCAGAAGGGCGATGAAATTGGCTAAATGGTGAATCGTCGAGTGGATAGGCGAGCCTGACTTACTGCACCAAATGGATCTTCGCAACATATTTTTGGCGACTATAAATACATTTTTGAACATTTAGTTTAGTATCGAATTTTGGACAGAATTTTCATAAAATTGAATTCTGAGTATTGAAACAAGTTTTCCCTAGTGTTTTTCTAAGCTTTGAAGAATTGAAGTTTTTCACTTTTGAGAAATTAGAAGTGGGTCTTTGAGATTCTTCGACTTGGAACATTGTCAAGACAAAATTAATCTTACCAGTTGATGGAAACTCAATTTGGTAATGGCTTTATCTTTTTATGATATCTAGCTAAAACCCCAATTCTTGGGGTGTGATTATGTGATTATGGGCTGATTTAGTTTATGGGTATTGCTGATTGTTGGTTTAAATGTTGTTTAGAAGTGAGTTCAATCATTAATTGTCATTTAATTTAAGAATTATAGTTTCAAATGCAATTCTACCTTTGTGTTTTTGGCTTGTTTGAGAGAGAGGTTTTAATACTAAGATTATTGATTGATGGTCTGTGGGTGTTGGGTTGTCATGGGTTCAGCTCTAGAGAGTGAATCCTAAACCCAATTCCATACATTCAGCTCGAGAGAGTGAATGGACTAAGGTGTGGGATGTTCTTATTTTGCATGCTTGTCGATGTTCGAGAGAAATCGACTTGATTTGGGGTAAATTATTCGAGAGAAAGTTTACCGTCTCTATAGTCTAGCTTACTCACTAATATCTAGCTATTTTTAATAGTTGCAATTGCACATTTGTCTACATTAGCCTATAATCGAATCACATCCCAAGAACCCGTCTCGTTATTGTTATTTCGTATTGTTTTCCACTGTTTGTACCTGATAATTAAAACCAAAACCCCCTTATCTGGCATTCGTATCATCCCCTGATTTGAATTATGTTTTTATTCAATAATGTCTATTCCTATGACTGATTTGACCATGTTCACACTTTGCTATTGAATCTCAAACATGTACCGCTCCCTGTGGGATTCGACCCCAACTCATTTAGTTGGGTTTTATACTGACTAGCAATCATTGACACTTAAGAATTGTATGAAGTGTCCTTGAAACGTTAATCAAAATGGCGCTGCTTTCGGGGAGTGGTGTTGTTTAAGATTCTTTTCGTGAAGTTGAATTCTGTTCTTTTTGGTCATATTTGAATCTACTTATTTTTACTTTTGGTTTGTGTGTTGATATTTGAAACAGACGAAATGAGTGTCAATGGAATCAATGGTAGCCAAGTGTGCCACTTAGATGACATCGACAACCTCAACGATGTCAATGAGCCGAATGTTAATGACCCTCATCTAATGGGTGGAATTGGTGTCATTCGCTTGCCTCCGGCTGAAGGGAACGTTGTGTTCCACATTACAAGTACCATGTTGTAGTTCTTGCAATTGAAAGGGTTGTTTGGTGGGTTGATCATGAGGATCCCCATGAGCATATCAGAAACTTTGTTGATGTTTCCGTGTCGTTCTCCTTCAAAAATATATCTAAAAAGTCGGTCTGGTTGAGGTTGTTCCCATTCTCTTTAATGGGAGAAGCATCTAAGTGGTTGGCTGAATTGCCAAGAGACTCCATCACTTCGTAGAAAGAGCTTGTCAGCGCATTTCAAGTGCGCTTTTTCCCTCCTTCGAAGATGATGACACTTCGGGACAGCATCCAAAGCTTCAAGCGTTTGGAGGGTGAGCCAATTCATAAGACTTGGCTAAGATTCAAGAAGTTGGTGCTACAATGCCCAACTCATGGTTTGCCCGACAACTTTTTACTGCAATATTTTTACTGAAATCTTGATTCGGTGAACAAGGGCGTAGCTGACCAACTTTATCCGGGAGGTTTGATGCAACAACCTTACATTATAGCAGCCCAACTCTTGGATGGTATGACCAAAATTAACCAGGCATGGTACACCCGTGAGTATCAGGTCTCTCCTTTCACTTTTAAATTGACCAAGAAGAAGGTTGAGAAAGACCAAGAGAGGGACTAGAACATGGAAAAGATCATGACCCAACTTGACATTTTGTCCAAAAATGTCATGGGAGCTGGTGCTAGAAATGTCAATGTTGTGGGTGTCGGGTGCGTAAACCCGAAGAGGCCAAGTTTGAAGCGTTGTATAACAAGGAGGTGAACTTGCTAGCCAACCAAGGAGGTGGTTATCGTGAAAACTACCCAAGGCAGGGTGGTACCCAAGTTGGAACATGGATGAAGGTTGGAGAGATCGTGATAGAGAGTGGAGGGATCATAACCCCACTTGGAAGGAAAGAGATGGGGAGAAGGACCGGCACATTTCTCCCTACGAGCATGAAAAGCCCAAAGATTCTGAGGGTGGCCAGTCTGAGGATATGCTTTCTCGTATTCTCAACAAAGTTGAGGGGTCTGATAAAATTTTAAAAGAGATGAAGGAGGATGTATCGACCCTTAGCCAGACGGTGACCTCTCATTCCGTCTCTATCAAGCAGTTCAAGACCCAAATGAGACATATTTTGTCTTATTTAAACCTGAGACATCAAGGGGGTTGCCTAGTGACACTTTGACCCACCCCAAGAACGAAGTTTGATTGAGGACTTTCGTCGTGCCGCGATGTTAACTAATACGCCTCTTTGGAGGCAACCCAAGTTTTACCGCATTCTTTTTGTTTTTGAAATAAACGTGTGTTGATTTTGCAGGTTGAAGTGTAAAATGTGTTTGAAAAATGCTGGTTGGTGAGAAAAGGGCCCAGTCGGCGACTCGCTGAAACGGTTGGTGAGCCCGACTTCGATCGCCGTTGGACTGAAGTAATTTTGAATTGGAGTCTGTAAAACTCAGCGTGCCTAGGAGAAAATTGTCATGTCACTGAACAGGTCAGCGATCATGATTTTGTCCGCCGTTTGGACCCCCACATTATGTGGGGGTCCTGTAAAACTCGGCAAGGTAAGTGCCCACTCGGCGTATCGCCTAGTGGGTCGGTGAGCAAAAGAAATGTCACTGAAAGGGTGAGAACTGGACGGTTTTTAAAGGCCAAAGGTTTAAAATTTCAAACTCTTTCACATTCCCTCACTTTTTAACTTCCCAAGATCACACCCGCACTATATTTTTCTATATTTTTGCATTTTTACCATTCGTTATTCGTTGAATGTGTGTTCGGACTTGAAAATCTTTGCCGCCTAGCATTTCAAATCTTGTATTCGGCATTAAAGGTTGGTTTTCCGAACCCCAAACTTGTATTTAGCTATTTTTACTCAATTGCAATTGTTTTAATCTTAGTGATGTGTGTTGGGCCTCTCTGAATCTATGATTTTGTGCTTGTGTGCCTGTTTTAATTTCGTATTCTTGCCTATATTGCCTATATTGTTGATTTCCCAAATTTTCGTGCTTTAAAATTGATCTAAATTATTGGGTTGTGCATAATCAATGTTGGGTCTAGTCGGGTGAAGTTTGAGTGGCCCATAATTGTACTAAATGACGCATTTGGCCCAATAATGGACGTTTGACGTCATTCTTAAGGGCGTAAGTCGTCAAATGGCCAATTTTGGCCAAACCGGGAAAGTCTGAGTACCCCGGGGAATGGGTCTTATTGGTCTGAGTCGAATTGAGTTAGTGTATTGTTTGATTTTGTTTTCGGGGGTTGCGGGGTTGATTTTGGAAGTCGAGGTACAAAGTAGGCACGTTGGACAGTTTGGGGAGCTGAGTCGAGCTCACCGAACCACTCGACGGTTTGCCGAATTTCCCTTTGATCACATTTAATTTCATGAAATGTTAAGTTTTGGTTTTGTACCTTTCGGCTAGAGGCCTGAGTTCGCCGAGTGCACTCGGCGACTCGCCAAAAGTCTTCTTTGATCGCCCATTATGCGCCCCTAACCCTTCAAATATACTATAACTTTCAGTGGGCTAGTCTGTACTAGCCGAATGTTGTCGGTGATTCCTCGAAAGTCCCTTCCCATCGCCGATATGCCAATTTTTTTAGAAAATTTTGAGCCAATCCTTTCGGCAAGCACGATCTGGCTCGCCAAAGTGATTCAGTGAGTCTGTCTGTAACTTTTTTTTCTACAATTTTTCTTGAATTGTTCCTAACTTTCTACGATGTTTTTGCAGATATGGCTAGAACCAACCTCGACATGCCGCCCAGTAAAAGAGCACAGTGTATAGTAATCAATGAAAGGGCAACAAATCTCCCCAAAAAGGGAAAGACGAAACCTCCCAAGGGAGGTAAGGGCAAGGGCAAGAGACCCATATCTGAGGTTCCGAAGTACAACTCCCACAGCGAGGGAGAGTCCTTTGACTCCCAAGCTGCACTCTCCGAGCCCGATGATGACCAATCTCTACAATCCAGGCGAGCAGAGATCCGTGCTAGGTCTTGCCCAGACTCATTGAGAGCTCCAAGGGCCACTCCTCCTACAGTAGATACAGTGCCAACTCCGACACCAACTGTGGTCCCAGTGCCACCAGTACAGGATTAAAAGTTGATGGGTTGCGGACTATTCTTGAGGAAAAGCTGTTATCCATGGAGGGCTTAGTGGGTAGATACTCCGTCGTAAGGGACACACTCCAGTTTCACCGGTTCGAGCAGTTCACCAAGCCCCGAGGCCCTTATATTCCTACATGGGTTCGGGAGTTCTACACATCATACGGTGAGCTAGTGTCCAAGGGAAAGAAGAAGGCCAGTGCCTTCAGACCGGTTAAGTACGTCATGGTTCGAGGGAAGGAAGTATGGTGCAGCAGCGATCACATTAATAATGTACTCGACAGGGCTATGGGTGCTACACATGCATATGAGGGTCTGGCCACTACTCAATCCCTGGATGACTTAAAGGGATGGCTCGCCCCTCTGATGATTTCAAATACCACCCCGAGGTAGATAGAGGAAGGAGCTCCCATTGAGAAGAAGGACTTGAATGTAGCCACTCGGTACTGGTTTGGTTTTATCAACAACGCCATTATGCCATCCCAGAACGAGTTCATCCTCCGCCATCCTAATGTGGCCTTCCTCGGGTCAATCATATCCAAGAAGAGCATTGACATGGAACTCATCATAGAGCAGGAGATGGCCATAAGGGCCAAGTAGAGCCAGACGTCCCTTCTATTCCCGATGTTGATTATAGAGCTATCTCAGCGTGCTGGAGTTCCTCATGATGAGACAAGAGATATTGAGGTCACTCCCACATCCTCCACAGACATCTGACGTATAGAGGCCGAGTACACTCAGGAGGAGGCAGACAGGAGGAGTGCAGCCCTAATAGATGCATCCAAGAGGTGGATATTGACTCTATACCTGCAGAGGCATCTTTGCTTACTCCTGCCTCTGGGACTTTAGGTACATGTGCTTCTACTTCCTCCCAGGCTCCTGGTGCTTTTGCCACTTCCTAGCCCGCCAGGATTACTCAGGCTATGATCCTGAAGATAGGGCACTTAGTCCTTTCGGCATATGTGAGGGCTACTCGATTGGAGGCTGCGGTACCATCGATGATCAATAGTGCTATCCTAGCTGCACTGACACCCCTACGAGCATATATTGACACTCTCATGGTGAGAGTTTAGACTTGTGAGATTAGATAGGGGCGACTTTAGAGGTGACTACTTTAAAAGCCGAGGTTGCTGATTTGAGAAAGGATGTGCACTACTTTAAGTCCACAGACTTCACTTCACTTCTGGAGGTAGCGGATGATGTGGATGCCCCAACGACTTCTGAGATTCACCCAGCCACCACCGGAGATGTACAGATGGATGACATAGCAGCTGATGAGTCATAGGTAGTGCCCAACGAAGAGTAGATAGAGGTGCCAAAGGAGACTATCTATTGAGACCTGCTTGACCTTAAGGAGACGATTGTATAATCAGTGATTCAGACATCGCTGACAGAGACATCCATGGCAGGCCCTAGTGGTTCGACTGCATCTGATCTACCACCAGGCACTGATGCCTCGATAGATGGAGCAATTGTGTAGACAACATCTTCTTTACCTCCCTCTCTGTCATTACTATTGATTTTTAGTGTTTTTATTGCATTTAAGGACAAATTGCTTTTTGTTTGTAGTGGGGTGAGGTATTTCTATACCTACCTCTTGTGATTGTTACTTTTGTTTATATATATTGGGTTTTGTGATGTAAATTGTGTTGTGACACTATTGTGTGGATGTTTGACCTTGTGGCTCCTTGTTTTAATTACAAAGGATTTTTTGACCCTTCCAAAAAAGTTTGCCACCTCTTGTGTGTTTATTGTGGTTGTTCTTGTGCAAATTTGAGTATCGGTTATGATCAATATCGATGACTTGAATAGTGCTCTTCATCGAACAAAACTGAATGTACGGTTACGATGAGGCCAATTGAATTTGCATAGGTAATATGTGAACTTTTTGCATCTCGTTATGACTAACCGATTATCGAATAGAGTCTTTTGTGATGAACATTGCACACTAGTGAAAGTGTGGAGCCTTGTTTGATATTGGTGTCAATGCCTTGTGTAATGAGCTTACCGTGAACCATTTATGATGACACCTAGAATTTTCCCCAGTGGTCCAGTTGACTAAGTGATGTAAGCTCTTGAAATGATCTTAGACAACAATTTTAAAGAATGAAACAATTTGAGATTATACCACTTTTGTGGCCAACCTTGTGAGTGTGTGAACTTTGCTTGAACACCCTTTTAGCCTTACCCTTTTTCTTGGAAGAAACTTGATGCAATTGTGACATTTATTTATCCATTCACCCATAATCCTCATGAAGTGTGTTTTGTTTGAATAGCCAACTTAGGCCAAAAGCCTAAGTTGGGGTGTGGTGAAAAGAGAAGGTACATCAAGAAGTGTGAAGAAATCCCCCTTTACCTATGGTTTTGAAAAAGATGGAACCCCTCCATACATAAAAAAAATGAAAAAGTTTTGAAATAAAGTTGTGAAAATGCAAGAGAAATGGGGTGTCCGGTATTCCATAAGAAGTAAATAATGGGGTGACTTTTGAGGATGGGTGAAAATGTTGAAGAAAAGGAAAGAAAGTGTTGTTCATACCACATTTCATGAGGATAGCAGCCACTGAGCCTAAATGACCATACCTTTGCACTCAGCTCCATTACAAGCCTTGAAAAGACCTTTTTGATCTTGAGTGAGCTGAAACAAATGTTGGTTGGAAAATAAGGGAAAACCTATGGGTGAAGTCATGCATGTGTTCATCTTTGTGAGTGTGAGAGTTGCATGTGATTCCGGAACTATAAAGTGTTGAACAATTGTGTGTGAATATGGAATCATTTTTGTGTGAGGGCATTTGAGTACCTTTGTTGAGATTGAACTTCCATTTGAAGCAAGTATTGTGAGCTTGAGAATCTTTGGTACTGGTGAGTCACAACTTGAAGCTTTGAGTGCACAATTGATCCTTGCATAAGTAAGTTGAGTCTTTTTGTGTGCATTCATGATTGAGTCTTGGGTAGCACTGTTTGAGACATCCTTTTTGAACTACTGAACTTGAGTTTTACTTGAGGACAAGCAAAAGGTTAAGTCGGGGGTGTTGATAAGTCTGACATTTGGACTTATTTAAGGCTTTAATTATAATGACTTAGTATTCTTCAATGCTTATTTTGTGCCAATAATTGATGTAAAACCCTTGATTTCCAGGTATATGGATTGAGGAACAAAGCAAGGACACAAATTTGTAAAAAAAAAACAAAGCGAGCTGAAAGAGTGAAGAAAAGAAAGCATGGTGATCGCCAAGTCTACTTGGCGAGTCGTCGAATGGCTATTTGACCGCCTAAACTTCCAGTGTGCTAAGTCCTGAAGGACAAAACCAAGTTGGAAAGAGAAAGGAGCAGTCGGCGGATTGCCGAGTGGTTCCACGATGTAGTATTGGATCGCCCAAAGTTACAGACCTTGAGGATGCTGAAGGCCAACGCAGAAGGGCGATGAAATTGGCTAAAGGGAGGATCGCCGAGTGGATCGGCGAGCCCGACTTACTGCGTCGAATGGCTCTTCGTAGCATATTTTTGGTGACTATAAATACATTTTTGAACATTTAGTTTAGTATCGAATTTTGGAAAGAATTTTCATAAAATTAAATTCTGAGTATTGAGACAAGTTTTCCGTAGTTTTTCCTAAGCTTTGAAGAATTGAAGCTTTTCACTTTTGAGAAATTGGAAGTGGATCTTTGAGATTCTTCGACTTGGAACATTGTAAAGACGAAATTAATCTTACCCAATTGATGGAAACTCAATTTGGTAATGATTTTTATACTTTTATGATGTCTAGCTAAACCCCAATTCTTGGGTTGTGATTATGTGATTATGGGCTGATTTAGTTTATGGGTATTGCTAATTGTTAGTTTAAATGTAGTTTAGAAGTGAGTTCAATCATTAATTGTGGTTTAATTTAAGAATTGTAGTTGCAAATACAATTCTACCTTTGTGTTTTGGCTTGCTCGAGAGAGAGGTTTTGAAAAGAAAGATTATTGATTGATGGTCTGTGGGTATTGGGTTGTCACGGGTTCAGATCGAGATAGTGAATCCTAAAACCAATTCTACACATTCAGCTCGAGAGAGTGAATGGACTAAGGTGTGGGTTGTTCTTATATTGCATGTTTGTCGATGTTCGAGAAAAATCAACTTGATTTGGGGTAAATTGTTCGAGAGAAAGTTTACCTCCTCTATAGTCTAGCTTACTCACTAATATATAGCTATTTTCTCATAGTTGTAATCACCCATTTGTCTACATTAGCCTATAATCGAATCACATCCCAAGAACCCCTCTCATTATTGTTATTTCGTATTGTTTTCTGTTGTGTGTAACTGATATTTAAAACCAAAATCCCCTTATCTGACATTTGTATCATCCCCTGATTTGAATTATATTTTTATTCGATAATGTCTATTCCTATGACTGATTTGACCATGTTCACACTTTGCTATTGAATCACAAACATGTACCGCTCCCTGTGGGATTCGACCCCAACTCATTTAGTTGGGTTTTATACTAACTAGCGATCGTTGACACTTAGAATTTGATGAAGTTTCTTTGAAACGTTAATCAAGTATTCCCTTTGAGATGATGTGTGATTCTAGTGGTTTGGCCCTTGGTTCTTTCCTTAGGCAACGCAAGAACAAGCTCTTCCACCTGGTCTATTATGTTAGAAAGACTCTAAATCGTGCCCAAAATAACTATACTATCACTGAACAAGAATTTCTAGTTGTTGTGTATGGCTTCGTGAAATTTAGAACTTATTTGTAAGGAACTAGGGTGATTGTGCATACCGACCATGCTACTCTTAGATACTTGATGGCGAAGAAAGAGGCAAAGACACATTTGATTTGGTGGTTACTTCTCCTTCAAGAATTTGACTTTGAGGTAAGGGCCCTTGGGCCACTTGACTGTAAGGAGAGGAAAAGTATGGATTAGTTGAAAGAGCTACTTCTTCGAGCTGAGTGGGGTCGCGCCCCTTCCTTCTTCTAATAAGAGAGAGCGAAAGACGCTAGGCACACTCTTTTTTAAACCTTTCCAATCTCTCTTAGCTCCCGACCAAATTCCTATTCTAGTTCTTATTCACAGGAAATGCTTCCTTTACTGGAGCAGGTAATGGAAATGCTGAAGTTTGAGCTTAAACTGAATGTTGCATTGGCTAAAGAAAGGGCGATAGATGAAGCCTTTCCCAATGATTTGGTTATGATGCTCTCTCGTGGTTTAACGCCATGGTATGAAGACTATGCTAATTATTTGGTTTGTGGGATTGTGCTTGACATGCTAAAACATTATTAAAAGAAGAAGTTTCTTTTTGGGGAAAAGAAGGATTTCTGGGATGGACCCTATTTGTTTGGGGAATGTGTTGATCACATCATCCAGAGATGTGTTCTAGAAGTTGAAGTCAAGCGAGACTTGATGCTTGATATGCATCACTGGTAGGTGGGCACCATGGTGGTGTTCATACAGCGTCTAAGGTGTTACAATCTGGATACTGCTGGCCAACGTTGTACTAAGATGCAAATGCTTTCTCAAAAGTGTGTATTCAATGACAAATACAAGGGGGTATCTCTCGAAAACATGAACTTTCTCTCTCACCAATTCTTGAAGTTTAGATCTTTGATGTGTGGGGGGTAGATTTCATGGGACCCTTTGTAAGTTCTTTTGGTAAAAAGTACATTTTGGTGGTTGATTACGTGTTGAAATGGTTGGTAGCAGTGGCATTACCCAACAACGAGGGGCAGGGTGTAGCACAATTTCTCAAGAGGTATATCCTTATGATATTTGGCAGCCCTCGGGCTATCATAAGTGATGGTGACTCTGATGATTTTAAGATTTTGACTCACTTGAAGCATTTTTAATTCAACAATTAATGTCCTCAATGCCTTTTTAACTCAATATCTAATGATTTATTGTGTTTTGTAGCTATGAAGGCTCAAAGACAAGGCAAGGATTAAATCACAAAAAAAGGCTAAAACATGGAGAAAGAGAAAAATTGCGACATTGATGTTCGCCAAAAGGCACTCGACGACTCGCCGAATGTGCCAAACCTCACCAAAATTTTCACGACCAAATTACACCCTAGACATGACATGGCGTATAGGACCCTGAGAGTCCCTACACAAGCCACTTAGCATACATCATACAAGATAATACAGAATCAAGAGATTTTAAGAGATAGTTCATATCAAAAGAGTTTGACAAAAAAATGAAGCGGAAAATCTAACATAGTCTCAAAGTAATCTAGTACATCAAGAGTGATTGGGACGTAACTCATGCATCACATACAATACTAAAAAGTAAAGACAATAAGAAATAAAGGATTTCGTCCTCAGAATATGACGACTCACCAATCTTCAAATCTATTAAAGTGGACACTAGCCACAGATATGTGGAGTGGGAACGTCAGACCCTACAATAGTGAAACAACATAGCTAAAAGTATGTGTTAGCACATAGAATGTACCAAGTATTAGGGGAATGAAATAAAACATGAGACATGATCATAAAGAGATATAATCAAAAATATGGAATGCATGACCAAGTTAAAACATAGTAAAATCATTTAAGAAGATTCATAAATCATGAACATAGTGAATGCATCTTTAAATCATAAAGAAAGCTTCATAAAACATTAGAAATCAAATTAGTTCTTTTTGTGGGAAGTTTACTGTTAACCAACATATAGACCATGCGAGCTATAATATAGAATCCAGTGTCTACCCCACACCAAAAAGGGGTGTCCTACTTTCCAAGGTAAGGACCATGAACTTCTAGCTTACGTGGATCAACTAGCGAATATCTATTCATGCTACGAGAGAACTTCCATCTTAATGTCTTCTCGGTTCTAAGCATAAATCCCACTAAATAATCATTAATCTTAACTCATCTTATCATTAGGGGACATAGGTATTCGGCTCTTGTCCTACCATTATGGGACATGGGTATTCGCCTCTTGTCTTATCATAAGATAGCTTCTTAGACCATGCCTGATAAAACATTTCACCATCCATGATCTTTTCGTAATAGCTTTGAAGGGCCATAGTAATTCACGCCATGCTAGAGATGCCCTACTACTAATGGAAATAGTTTTAAAAGCGTGATCTATAATCATTGATGGCATATCCGGATACCATACTAATCAGGACCTAATTTAGGAAAATAGCCCGAAAATCATTGAGGGGAAATCTAGATGTCATTCATGTCATATGCCAAAGCTTCATAGAACATATAGATACCTTTATTTTAAGATTACCTCAGTCATAAACATTGCTTACATGAAAACATGCATAATTTCATAAAACATATTCATAGATTCAAGCTTTTTCATAAATTCATGTAAATTAGGGTTCGTAGTCAAAATTCATAGGTAAATGCATGGGTTCACATGTAATTAGTTGAAAACAATTTAATTAAATCCAAATCATTAAAATAAGATCATAATAAAGCAATTGAATCCATACAAATAGAACTGAGTGAAAATCTAATCAAATCTTGAGAAATTGAAATGGAGAGTTGAAGAAACTTTGGGACTCAATGGGTGAATTGAACCCATTGATGAACTCCCTACATGCCTTGATTGTGTAACACCTTGGAATCAAGAAGTCTAGAAAAGGGAGTCAAGTGGGAGGTCACCAGCCCATAACTGAGCCATGGCACCCTTCATGGAGTCCTTCATAGGTCGTGAAGGGCACCACGGCTCGTGGAGCCTTCCAGTGCTTGTCCAAGAGGGTCTCCCCTCCCACGATCCCTTAGACAGCTCGTGGTAAGCCTCATGGCCCATGGTGGTGGCCATTGAGGGGAGGCAGAATCCACCTCAAGGCCAGCCTCCTCCCACGAGCCCCAAGACGGCTCGTGAAATGCCAGACGGCTCCTCAGGGTGGTCATGGAGGGGCAAGGCCACAAGGACCCTCTCCCCAGGACCTAATCAAGGACCACGGCCCGTGAGGGCCACCATTTGGTGGTTGCGTCAGTTGTAAGTCAGGGTTAGTTGGGTCTTTTCCTAATTATTTTTTCTTGATACTATGTCATTTTTCCCTTACCTAAAACCCCTATATAAGTGATTTTAAGACTAAAATCAACCCATTCAATTTATTCTCTCAAATATACAAAAGAAGAACAAGTTTTCCTCTAAACACATTTCTTTCTCTAGAAAATCTTGAAGAATAAGGGTTCAACCAAGGGTTCAAAGCCAAGTCTCCAATTCCTCCATTTAAGTTAAGAAATTGGCATTAATGTATGAGTGTTTTAATCCATGGAATCCTTTCATCCATGGAGTTCCCAACTTCTCCAATGTTCAAAGTTAGAATTTCTCAATTGAGTTAGAGTTTTTCTTCTTTGTTGTAGGTTCTTTTGATTATTGATTTAATTGATTGAATTATAATCCCATATGCATGAAATAAGTTAATTTCATATTTTCATGATGATCCCCCATGAAACCATCAAATTCCCATGTTTTCCAAGTTATGATTATATAATGTGGGTTTTGTATTATGAAAGAGAAGTTTATGAAATCAAGAATGTTCTCATGAAATGGATGTAAATATTTTAAGGATGCTTTGAGAGTGAGGTATCAATGATGTTGCTATTGTTGTGTTATTGAAATGATTTCTCATATACACATGTAAACATGAATTGTGAAAGGTTTTATCACATTATAAGGGCTATTAGGGTTAAAAGGATTTCTCACCTAAAATGAACCAATGTTAAGGAGCTATTCTAATGTTGAGGCAAAAGGCGATTACCCATGATCTCTAATTGAATGATAAGAGGCGATTACCCATGTCACATGATGAAAGGACAAGAAGCGATTACCATGTCACATGATGAAAGGACAAGAGGCGATTACACATGTTTCCTTTAAGAGCTAAGATGAATAAAAATAAAAACTATTCCGTGGAAGTTAGGCTTAGAACCGAGTGGACAAGTGTTGATTACCCGTGTCCCATAAACTATGTACCAACATTGGATTGTCTAGATAGACATTAGCTAGTGGATCCACATAAGCTAGAAGTTCATGGCCCTTACCGTGGCAAGTAGGATAATTCTTTTCGGTGTGGGAGACACCGGATTTGATGATGATAGCTCTCATGGTCTTATATGTCGGTTAAGGCTACTTCCCACAAAAAAGTTATGATGAACTAAAGTTACTTCGTATCTCATACATGTTTAAGATGATGACTATGTGCATTGACCATGTTTTACGACTCATGTTTACTAACTTTGTATTTCATGTTTATGCTTGGTCATTACATTTCATGAAGGTATCTATTTTAATCATGTTTTCAAATCTTTTATGCATGGCTATCATACTTGGTACATATTTTGTACTAATGCATACTCTTCCCTATATTTCCCAAAATGTAGGGTCCGACAGTCAGGGTTCCTAGTTTCGTAGATTGAGTTTGTTGAGGAGATTTCTAGCTTTGGTGAGTCCTCATGCTTCAATGATTGTACATTTATTATTTTTAGCCTTTCCTTACTTTCAGTTTTGGGACATGATGTACAAACTTTGCCCAGATTCATTCTTATGTACTAGATGGATTTGAGACTAATGTTTTAGACCTCCGCTTTACTTTTATAAAATTTTTTGACTTGAAATGTTCCTCTTAAACTCTTTTAGTCTATTTTTTGTATGAATGAGAGCTAAGTGGCTTGTATGGGGTCTCTCGGGATCTTCATGACAAACTTGGTAATCAGAGCATAAGGTTTAGAAAGGTCCTAGAAAGTCTCATAAGCCACGTCTAGTAGAGTCTTGTTCATGAGTATGAAGCGCGCCACACTTATGAATTAGAGTATATAAGATGTTTAGGAAACTCCACTTCTTTCTTTAATCTAAATTTGTGCCATAGAGTTTAACTCTATAAGGCCTCTCTCCTAATCTTTATCCGATGGTCTATAGGAGATGGCTACTCGAAGAGATTATACTAGAAGGAACGTGAGGGAGAATGCGAAATAAGAAGCTTCTCCTCAAGCTCCTCAAGCTCATATAAACCCTTTGGCCGAGCAAGTGACTAATGCGTAGTTTAGGGTTGTTTTTCAACTGGCCGAAGCCATGACGGCGCAAGCCAATAGGGAGGTTGCAGTTCCCGTGAACCCAAATGTGGGTATGGCGGCATCTAGAGTGAGGGACTTCACTAGAATGAATCCTCTGGAGCGTCATGTATCTATGGTCAAGGAAGATCCTCAATAGTTCATTGATGAGGTTTACAAGGTATTGATAATTATGGGAGTGACACCAGTGGAAAAGGTGGAGTTGGCCGCTTATCAACTTAAGGGTGTCGCTCAAATTTGGTTTAATCAATGGAAAGAAGGGAGACCAGAAGATATGGGTCCTCTCGATTGGGAAAAGTTTAAGGTTGCTTTCCTTAATAGGTTTTTTCCCTTGAGATGAGGGAGGCAAAGGTTCTTGAGTTCATGAACCTTCGTCAAGGAAGTATGAGTGTGAAGGAATATGCTTTCAAGTTTACACAATTGTCTCGATATGCTCCTACAATAATTAGTGACCGTAGGGCGAGGATGAGCAAGTTGGTTTCGAGTGTGTCCAAAATGGTGGTTAAGGAGTATCGTACCTCCATGATTGTTAATTACATGGTTATTTCTCGTCTCATGGTTCATGATCAACAAATTGAAGACGATAAACTTAAGGAAAAGTCTAGGGAGACAAAGAGGGCTAAAATCGGTGATGGTTATTTCTCACATGCATGGTCCAATGGACAAGGTCGTTCTAAGTTTCGACAAAGGTTTTCTGGCCAAGGTTCCTCCAATGCTCCTTCTAATATCAACAAAGATAGGGTGTCTAACCCAAAGCCTCAAGGAGGAAATTGAAATGGGTTTTTATTTCCTACTTGTGCTAAGTATGGAAGGAAGAATGATGGTAAATGTCTAGCGGGTTCCAATGTTTGTTTTGGGTGTGGTAAGAAGGACCACAAGATAAGAGATTGTCCTTAAGTTGCTAAGAATGAAGGAGATAATCGCTGAAGGGCTCAACATAACCCTTCATCCGGTCCAAGTGGTTCGGGTCCAAATGCTCCCATGCAAAATAGATTTTACGCACTTCAGACTCGTCATGACCAAGAGGGTTCTCCCAATGTGGCTACCTCTATGTTGAAAGTATTCCAACTTGATGTTTATGCTTTACTTGATCCCAGTGCTACTTTGTCTTGTGTGACGCCATATGTGGCTATGAAGTTTGATATTCTTCGGACGTGTTGTTAAATCATTTTTTTGTCTCTACTCTTGATCTGGTAGAGCTGGGATATGTTAGATTTTGATGTTATACTTGGTATGGATTGGCTGCACTCATGTTATGCTTCTATTGATTGTAGAACTCTTGTAGTCAAGTTTCAGTTCCCGAATGAGCCTGTCCTAAAGTGGAAAGGGGGAAATTATATGCCTAAGGGTCAGTTTGTCTCTTGTCTTAAAGCTAGAAAGATGATTGCTAAGGTTTGCATTTACCATCTAGTTATGGTGAGGAATGTAGATTTTGAAACCCATACTCTTGAGTCGGTCTCACTAGTTAATGAGTTTTCGGACTGATAGGGAAATAGACTTCGGTATTGACCTTCTCCCAGATATGTAGCCTATCTCTATTCCTTCTTACCGAATGGCTCCGAAAGAACTTAAGGAATTGAATGAGCAATTGAAAAATTTGTTGGGTAAAGGCTTCATCCAACTGAGTATCTCTCCATGGAGTGCTCCAGTTTTGTTTGTTAGAAAGAAGGATGGTTCTCTCTGTATGTGTATAGACTATCGGTAGTTGAACAAGGTTACCGTTAAGAATAAGTATCCTCTCCCAAAGATAGATGATTTGTTTGATTAACTTCAAGGAGTGAGTTACTTTTCCAAGATTGACCTTTGGTTGGGCTATCACTAATTAAGGGTAAGGGAAGATGACATTCCAAAGACGGCCTTTCAGACTCAGTATGGTCGTTATGAGTTTTTAGTGATGTCTTTTGGTTTGACTAATGCTCTGACAAATTTTATGGATTTGATGAATAGGGTGTCTAGACAATATCTTGGCATGTTTGTGCTTGTGTTCATTGATGATATATAGATCTATTCGAGAAGTAAGTCTGATCACATCAACCATTTGAGGATTGTGTTGCGAAAACTCAGGACCAACAACTCTTTGCAAAGTTTAGAAAATGTGAGTTTTGTCTAAGGTCCGTACCTTTTCTTGGTCATATTATTTCAAGTAAGGGTATTGAGGTAGATACTAAGAAGACGGATGCGGTTAAGATTTGGCCTAGACCTCTATCCCCTTCAGATATTAGAAGCTTCTTGGGTTTGGCTGGTTACTACAGAAGGTTTTTTGAAGGGTTTTCTTCTATTGCTTCTCCATTGATAGCATTGACTCAAAAGAAGACTAAGTTCTTATGGTCTGAAGCATGTGAAAGGAGTTTTCAGGAATTGAATGATAGACTTACTTCCGCTCCGATGTTGACCTTACCGGAGGGGACTGATGGTTTTGTTGTTTATTGTGATGCCTTAAGAATTAGGCTCAGATGTGTGGTTATGCAAAAGGGGAAAGTTATTTCCTACGCTTCACGGCAACTTAAGATTTATGAGAAGGATTATCCTACCCATGACCTTGAACTAGCGGCGATTGTTTTTGCCTCAAAGATTTGGAGGCATTATTTGTATGGGGTCCATGTAGATGTTTTTACCGACCACAAGAGTTTACAATATGTGTTTAATCAAAAGGATCTAAATCTTCTCCAAAGAAGAAGGCTTGCGTTACTGAAAGATTATGATATGATTGTTCTCTATCACCCCAGTAAGGCAAATGTGGTGGCAGATGCTCTTAGTCGGTTATCTATGAGTAGTGTTGCTCATATCGAGGATGATAAGAAGGACTTAGTTCAAGACGTTCATTGACTGGACCGGTTAGGTGTTCAGTTAGTGAACTCTACCAAAGGTGGGGTTACGGTTCACAATAGGTCTGAATCATCTTTTGTGGCGGATATGAAATCCAAACAAGGTCTTGATCCAACTCTGGTTGAATTGAAGGAAGTGGTGCTTAATAAGTCTATAGTGGCTTTCTCCCACGAGGGAGATGGGCTACTTAGATATCAAGGTCATTTGTGTGTTTCTAATGTTATTGACTTGAGGGAGCAGATCTTGTCAAAAGGCCATAGTTCTCGATATTTTGTTCACCCGAGAGCCACCAAGATGTACCGTGATTTGCGGGAGATCTACTGGTGGAATGGGATGAAGAGAGATATTGTGGAATTTGTGGCTAAGTGTCCCAATTGTCAACAAGTGAAAGTTGAGCATCAGAAACTGGGAGGTTTATCCCAATACATTAGCATTCCTACTTGGAAGTTGGAAGATTTGAATATGGACTTTGTTGTTGGTTTGCCTCGTACCCGGCAACAACATAACTCAATTTGGGTTATTGTAGATCGAATAACAAAATTGGCTCATTTCATTCCCATCAAGGTGTATTATTCGGTGGAGGATTATGCTAAATTGTACTTGGGAGAAAGGGTAAAGCTGCATAGAGTGCCTCTATCCATTATCTCAGATCGTGGTACTCAATTCACTTCTCAGTTTTGGAAAACCTTCCAAAAGGGCCTTCATACTCGTGCTAAGCTTAGTACGACCTTTCATCCAAAAATCGATGGGCAAGCGGAGCGTACTATCCAAACTTTGGAAGATATGTTGAGAGCGTGTGTGATTGATTTCAAAGCTAATTGGGATGATCATTTGCCTTTGATAGACTTTGCATAAAACAATAGTTATCACACAAGTATAGGTATGGCTCCATTTGAGGCATTGTATGTTAGGAAGTGTAGATCTTTTATAGGTTGGTTTGAGGTGGGTGAAGTTGCACTAATAGGTCCCGAGTTGGTACATGAGGCTATGGAGAAAGTTCTTCTTATTAGAGAAAGGTTGAAGACGGGTCAAAGTTGGCAAAATTCCTATGCCGATGTTAGCAGAAGGGACCTTTAGTTCGATGTGAACAATTGGGTTTACTTGAAAATTTCACCCATGAAGGGTGTAATAAGGTTTGGTAAGAAAGGAAAGCTTAGTCCCCGATATGTAGGCTCATATCAGATTTTGAGACGTATTGGTAAGGTTGCTTATGAACTTGAATTGCCTTATGAATTGGCATCGGTGCACTCAGTGCTCCATGTCTCCATGTTGAAGAAATGTGTTAGTGATCCTACATCTATAGTCCCCTTAGAAGGTTTTGGATTTTATAAGAATCTTTCTTATGAAGAAGTCCCAGTTGAGATTTTAGACTGGCAAGTCAAGAAGTTGAGAAATAAAGAAGTTGCTTCTGTGAAAGTGTTGTGGAGGAATCAGTTAGTTAAAGGTGCTACTTGGGAGGCTGAGGCCGATATGATGTCCCATTATCCTCATCTCTTTCCTTCTACCCCTGCTCTAGCTTGAGGTACTGAGTTCCTCATGGTTTACTCTTTAGTGTCATGTGTCTTAGATATTCCCATGATTTCCACATCTATGCATGTTCATGAAAAGCTCAAGTTTTGAGAAAATGACCCAACTTGATTGATTTCTACATGTTTATGTGCATTTGAGTATGAGTTGCATATATACTTCATGATATGATGTTTTGAGCATGCTTTCACTTGGAGTTGATGTTTCCTCCTCGAATATGTGCATTTATGTAGTAGCATGCATGTTGGGCTACTATATTTGAGTTCTTTTCTTTCAGGAGATGTCTAGAATCACATTCGAGGATGAATGTTCCCAAGGGGTAGATAATGTAACACCTCTGAATCAAGAAGTCCAGAAAAGGGAGTCATGTGGGAGGTCACCAGCCCATAACTGAGCCATGGCACGCTTCATGGATCCTTTTATAGCTCGTGGCGAAGCTCGTGGAGCCTTCCAGTGCTTGGCCAAGAGGGGATCCCCTCCCACGAGCCCTTAGATGGCTCTTAGTGAGCCTCACGGCCCGTGGTGGTGGCCATTGAGAGGAGGCTGAATCCACCTCAAGGCTAACCTCCTCCCACGAGCCCCTAGATGGCTCGTAAAAAAATAAAAGGCTCATCAGGGTTGTCATGAAAGGGCAAGGCCACAAGGAACCTCTCCCCAGCCCACTGGTCAAGGACCACGGCTGCCACTACAGCCCGTGTGGTCCTTGATGTCTCGTGAGGGCCTCCATCTGGTGGTTGTTTCATCTGTAAGTCAGGGTTAGTTAGGTCTTTTCCTAATTATTTTATCTTGATACTATTTCATTTTGCCCTTACCTAGAACCCCTATATAAGTGATTTTAACCCCAAAATCAACCCATTCAAGTCATTCTCTAAAATTTACAAAATAAGAACAAGTCTTCCTCTCAAAATATTTCTCTCTCTAGAAAAACTTGAAGAAGAAGGGTTCAACCTAGGGTTCCAAGTCAAGTCTCTAATTCCTCCATTGAAGTTAAGCAATTGGCATTGAGGTACAATAGTTTTCGTCCATGAAGGCCTTTCATCCGTGGAGTTCCCAACTTATCCAATTTTCAAAGTTAGAATTTCCCAATTGAGTTAGGGTTTTTCTTCTATGTTGTGGGTTCTCTTGATTATTCATTTAATATATTGAATTATGTTTTTTTATGCATGAATTAAGTTAATTTCATGTTTACATGATGATCCCTCATGAACCCATGTAATTCCCATCTTTTCCAAGTGATGATTATATAATGTGGGTTTTGGATTATGAAAGAGAAGTTTATGAAACCAATCATGTTCTCTTGAAATGAATGTAAATGTTTTAAGGATTGTTTGAGAGTGAGGTATCAATGATGTTACTATTATTGTGTTGTTGAAAGGATTTCTCATATACACATGTAAGCATGAATTGTGAAAGGTTTTCTCACATGATAAGGGTTGAAAGGTTTTCTCACCTAAAATGAACCAATGTTAAGGAGCTATTCTAATGTTGAGGCAAGAGGTGATTACCCACACTCTCTAATTGAATGACAAAAGGGGATTACCCATGTCACATGATGAAAGGACAAGAGGAGATTACCCATGTTTTCTTTAAGATATAAGATGAATATGAATAAGAACTATTTCGTGGAAGTTGGGCTTAGAACCCAGTAGACAAGTGGAGATTACTCGTGTCCCATAAACTATGTGCCAACATAGCATTGTCTAGATAGACATTAGCTAGTGGATCCACATAACCTAGAAGTTTATGGTCATTACCGTGGCAAGTAGGAAAACTCTTTTCGGTGTGCGAGACACCGGATTCCATAATGATAGCTCTCATGGTCTTATATGTCGGTTAAGGCTACTTCCCACAGGAAAGTTATGATGAACTTAAGTTACTTCATGGAAGTATCTCATACATGTTTAAGCTGATGACTATGTGCATTGACCATGTTTTACGACTCATGTTTTCTAACTCTTTATTTCATGTTTTAGCTTGGACATTGCATTTCATGAAGGTATCTCTTTAAAGCATGTTTTCAAATGTTTTATGCATGGCTATCATACTTGGTACTCATTTTGTACTAACTCATACTCTTGTCTACATTTCCCAAAATGTAGGGTCCGGCAGTTAGGGTTCCCAGTTTCGTGGCTAGAGTTCATTGAGGAGATTTTGAGATTTGGTGAGTCCTCATGTCTCGAGAACTGGACATTTATTGTTTCTAGTCTTTCCTTACTTTCAGTTTTGGAACATGATGTACAGGCTTCACCCAGATTCATTCTTATGTACTAGAGGGCTTCTAGACTAATGTTTTAGACTTCCGCTTTACTTTTATAAATTTTTTGGACATCAAATGTTGTTCTTTTACTCTCTTACTCTATTTTTTGTATGAATAAAAGCTAAGTGTCTTATATGGGGGCCTCTCGGGTCATATACATCATGTTATGCCTAGGGGCCACCTTGGGTCGTGACAGATTAGATTCCTAAGTAATGATAAAGAAAGGATACTTGAACTTGAAGAACCCTAGCTTATTCTTCTTCCTTGATCTAGAGATAAGATTTTTGAAGTGGATGAATTTGGTCAAGTTTAGGGAATTTAGGAGAATGGATTGAAATAGGCAGTTTTGGGGCTTCATTCACTTATATAGGCCTTGAAATAGGGTTTCAAAACGTAGTTTGGGTACCAAACAACTTGGAAAAAACACCACAATGACCCTAACTTAAAAACTGACGAGGTGACTTAGAAGAAGGGCTTCATGAACCGTCAAAGCTTCACGGGCCGTATAGCCGGTCATGAGGTTTTTCATGTCATACAATGCTTCACTAAATCAGGCATAACATTTTACTCCGGGCTCGGAATTAAGCAAACTTGGTGGCATTTGAAAGAAGACTAAAAGACCTTTAATTTGATAGTTCATGGGCCATCTAATTCATTTTGTGCTAAAAGTTATGATCATTTGAAGTTGACCCAAAACTCCAAAATCTTATAGCCCCTTTCACGGACGACTTCACGGTCCGTGTGAAACTCCACAGACTATTTAGGCGACTGTGGTCCTCCACAATAGCTACGAGGTTTTATGCCTCTTTTCACGAATGATCTCATAGTCCATATGACGTTTCACGAATTGTTTAGGTGCCCTTGGTCATCCATAGAGGCTGGGTACAACACCACAAGCAGGGTGACGGGGGTCGTGGTTCTCTTCACGGCATGTGGACCCCTTCATGGTTTTCCCTTCTCCCTTGATCAATTGTAGTTAAGATTTTTGAGGTGTTACAAAATTGGTAGGGTCCTAACTTGAAAAGATCAAGAAAATTCGGTGAGAAGAAGTGACAATCAGTGATTTGTGGAACGTACTCGGCG
This sequence comes from Solanum stenotomum, assembly GCF_019186545.1. NCBI lineage: Eukaryota > Viridiplantae > Streptophyta > Magnoliopsida > Solanales > Solanaceae > Solanum > Solanum stenotomum. The sequence goes on along the minus strand of NC_064285.1, from coordinate 32,040,798 downwards.
GAATGGCATGAGTTCACCGAAAGTGACATTGAAGGCCAAAAAGGCGAAATTTGGTGATATTGGTTACTCACCAAATGTGAACGGTGAGCTCCATTGGCTTACTAACTGTTGTTCAAACAACTGAAGCCTAAATCCAAGAAAATGTGAGAAGAGGAATTGGCCAGAAGCTCACCGAACGAGTCGGTGAGCATGACTAATGTTACCGACTAGAAAATTTGATGAAATTCTGGCAAATTTTTGAGGAGATATAAATTGTTGAAAGGAGAGAGAAAATGTATTTTTTGCTCATACAATTGAATCTGAAACTTTTATGAGGAGAGTACAATAGAAACTTTTATTTTGTAGTGCGAGAAAAAAGTGTGTAACCCATAATTTTTGAGATTTTTGAAGTGGTTCTCTTAAATTTGAAGTTACAAATCATTAATATGATGGCTGAGAATGTTTTTGGTATACTTTCTTGTACTCTTAATACGATTGGCTAAAATCCATGTTCTAGGGGTATGCATATGTAGTTGGGTTTTAATTAAATTGGTGGGATAATGTGTATTGTTATATTTTTACTTTGATTTCCATGGATTTAATTTTGTTACCGTGTTTTTAATCTATAATTAAGGTTATAAAGTTAATTCTAGCTTTAGATCTTTGTATATTGCTTGAGAGAGAATATATGAAGTGGGTAATTGAATTGATGCATGCATATTAGTTTTAAATTATTTAATTGCTTGGGAAAGGAATTCAGTATTTCATCTCTAATTGCTAATCTTGCTCGAGAGAAGATTTAGGTCAAGGTATTGAGTTGTTTAGTTGATTACTCATGAGAGACTTCGAGAATATTTCTTGTTATAAGCATATTCTGATTGAGAAATATGATATTTGTTTAAGATTGACCCATCCTATCCATGGGTAATTAAGGCTATTGAGCAATCTCAGTTACCCACCTTTCGAAATCGATACCCACTTTCACACACTCTTAGATTACAACCCCTCTTGCTTGTTAATCACTTTTTTCAGTTTGATTGATCGAAAATAGTTACCTAACAATCTTAATTTGATAATTGGAATTATTTCAACCCTAGTTACTATCTAGTTTCAATGAATTAGGACACAAATTAACTTTGTAATTGAATTTTTTCACATACCACTCCATGTGGGATTCAACTCCGACCTTACTTTGGGTAATTAGATTGATAATGACCGCTTACTTGTTTATTGGTTTTACAAGTTATTTGAGCGTTATCAAAAATTATGATATTGTCGGGTAGTGGTGCTTAGAATTCTTTTAGTGAAGTGTTTTTATGAACTCCTATAGTATGGTAGAATACTCTTATTGTTTGTTTCATTGTTTGCTCTTTTTAGATGACGACAGGAGTGTCATTGAAAACAATGATGCTAGCCAACATGGGAAGAATGATGATGTGGGAAATTTGGATGATGCAAATTTCAATGCCTAAGAAGTACATGAGTTATCCGGTTATCCCCAACTGTGGGGAATGTTATATTTCATGTAACCAGAACCATGCTTCAATTTCTCTGAATAAAGGGAATGTTTGAGGGTATGGCTCATAAGGTTCCCAATGAGCACATTCGCAACTTTGTGGATATATGTGGTTTATTCACTTTAAAGAACGTCACCCAAGAGTTTATTCGATTGAGGCTTTTTCCTTCTTTTTTGATGGGGGAGTCTTCAAAATGGTTGGTTGAACTACCAAGGTACTCGATCACTACTTGGGATGAGTCAACTGAGGTATTCTTTGAGAGATTTTTTCCTCCTTCGAAGATGGTGAAGCGTACAAGATCCAAAATTTTAAGAGAATTAAAGGCAAACCTATCCATAAAACATGGCTAAGGTTCCAAAAGTTAGTGCTACAATTCCCAATCACGAGTTGATGGATAAACTTTTGTTGCAATATTTTTACCAGAGCCTTGATACTATGAATAAGGGGATAGTTGATAAACTCATCAGAGGTGAAATCATGAGACAATCATTTTGTAACACCCTGGAAAATATTTGAGCTGGCACTGGATCCCCTCTTCGTTGAGAGTAAGATTTTGCCGAGGAATTTAAAATTTTCTTAAGTTTTAGAGTCGCTAGATATAGCACCTTGAGTTCCAAAACGAATTAAAGAGAATTCATTCAAGTCATTCCTGAAATGACCCAAAAGGTTCTAAAAAAATGTGCTTCGGAGTTACCGGAAACTTGTTTAGCTATATCAAAAATAAAAAATCCGTTTCGTTTTTCGAAAATCCGACTTCATATTCTTGTTTAGGGGGTCAAATTGAGTGGGAAATGGGTCTAACCCAAATTTTAGAGCAACCGTATCAAAATCCGAAATTTCCAAGTGAAGCCTTTTTCGAGGGTCTACTTTGGAGGGTCATATCTCCTAGCACACAAATAATTGGGTGGCCCATAACATATCCATGGAAAGCCCTTTGAGTTAGCTACCTAACGCACTTCGTTTCACCTCATTCGGAGTTCGGACGAAGAAGTTATGCCCATTTTCGTAAAATCTGTCCGGCAGGAAATGCAATTTCCAGTGAGCGTTTTTACTGTTCACCCGCCTCATTTTTTTTTCTAAGTGTTGGACCATTTTTCCAAAGGGCATATGTTATTTCCTATATACCATTAGTTCAATTCCCATCTCTAAAACATTTCCCAAAACACCTCTCCCATACTTAGACACATTTTCTCTCAAGTTCTCTCAAGAACCCTAATCCAAAACCTTCCTCAAGATTGAAGAGACTCTTGCTCCAAGTTCCAAGCTTCCATTGAAGACACTCTCAAGACCTTCATAAGAACTCAAGGTATGTGGTGTTGAACTCATGGGTCCTTCCACCCATAGTGCCTAGACTCTATTCTACTCACTAATTCATGGTTTAAGTTAAGATTCATAAATTAGTCTTGTTCTTTGTAATAATTTCCTGCACATTGAATTTTAAACATGAAAAGTGATTGTTTTGAGCATGTTGTGACTCTAGAACTTGAATCTAAATTTGGAATGGATGTGGAGATTTTCATGTGGTATTGTGGGTGTTAAAAGGTGTTGTTGTAGGTTGTTCACTGGTTTGGCTGCATAATTACTACCCTATTTTCCATGCTCTTTGATTCCATTACATGCCTTCAAGGTGTTTGACAAAATGTCCAACTATGGAGAATTGATGAATCGATGCTTTAAAGCTTGAGTTATGAGATGTATGGCAATCCAGAGATGTGTTGATGACAAACTAAGCTTGTGTATATGTTCATTCCATACGTGAGATTGCATTAGAGCCTAATGGGAATTTCCTATATAAAGTGTTGCATGACCATGCCCGGTCCGGGGGAAAAGAACCGGACAACCATGTGAGAGGTTTATATCTCACCACCTAGGATGCTTGGGGTGTGACCAACAACAACCATGTGAGAGGTTTATATCTCACCACCTAGGATGCTTGGGGTGTGACCAACATCAACCATGTGAGAGGTTTATATCTCACCACCTAGGATGCTTGGGGTGTGACCAACATCAACCATGTGAGAGGTTTATATCTCACCACCTAGGATGCTTGGGGTGTGACCAACATCAACCATGTGAGGGGTTTATACCTTGCCACCAGGGTGTCCGGGTGTGAACGGCATCCCCCATCCTAAGTTGGGGTTATAGATTGGTTGGATCATGCATACACATATGATATCTACTATTAGTATAGATTTACTTAAACATGTTTTGACTTCACTTTGATCATGCATCCTCATATTGTTATTCATAATGCCTATGAAACTATTTCTTGTATTTCGATTGTGTCCTTGTCTATTGTTGTGTTGCACCCCGCATACTTAGTACATTCCAAGTACTAACGCATATTTTGCCTACATGATGTCACCATGTAGGGACCGGAGCTACTCTTGATCCTTCTCTCCATTCACGTGGCTAGTACGGTGCTTATCCGAGTTTGTTGGTGAGTCCTCAATGATTCGAGGGCTATGTTATGTTTCCTACTCCTATGTTTTGAGACTTTAGCTTGCAATTGTATTTTGACTATGAGGGGAGCCGGTAGTATGTCATGGCCCCCGTCCTATCTATGTATGTAGAGGTGTGCGTTGGACAAGTATTTTGTAAATGAGCTTGACTCTTGTTCTATGATGTCATTTTGAAATGGTTTGCCCTTAGTCCCTATTTCCCGTTAATTAATGTTGATTGTACTTCCGCGACCGATGAAGTGTGATGACAAGTTTGAGAGGCTTGTTTGGGGTTCCTTCGGGTTCCTCATTCGCCATGTCACGTCTAGGCCCTAGGCTTGGGTCGTGACAATTCCTTAGTTCTTTTAAGTTTTGGGTCAACTTCAAATGACCATAACTTTTACACAGGATGAGTTAGGGACTCATAAGATATCAAATGAAAGGCCTTGGAATCCTCTTTCCAACGCCACCAAGTTTGCTAATTTTGGAGCTCGTATTAGGGAGATATGCCCGTTTGAAGTGGGGTTGTCCAAATAAGGAAAGTTAGCCAAAAATATGAGGGATATTACCCAATCAGATTTAAACGTTTTAGTAAGGTTTTAGGAGTCTAAACTGACTAGAATCAGTTTCATTCATCCCCAAAGCATTTAGGGTTTTAGAGAGAAGATTCAAGAGGAGAAAAAGCTCAAAGTTTCAAGCGTTCGTTCAAGAAATTCAAGATTTCACCAAGAACCTAGTTCTTTGAAGTATGTAAGCTTCCATAGTGTTAGTTTTGTTCGCCCACACGCCAATCATGAGTTTCTTTTGTGAATCTATCCATAAATATTGAGAAATATAATTTATTGATGAGTCCATGAAAAGTGTTCTTGAAGTTTCCTTATCGATTACGTTTTGATGTAACATTCTACTTGGGTCAACTTCAAATGACCATATCTCTTAGAATATAAACAGTTACGTAGGTCATAACCTATAAAAGTAAAGGTATTTGAATCTACCTTCCAACGCCACCAATTTCGTATCAATCCAATTTCTAAATAAAAATTATGGCTATTTTAGTAACCTGATACAGTGCTGTTACGAATTAGCCGACAGGAAAATATTAAAAAGCGTGGTTTTTGTCTTTTTACCTCCAAGAAAAACCTAAACGGATTTCTTGACTAATAAAAGGCTCAAAACTATCAGATTTTCATATTTTAATCCATCTTTCTCTTCTCTCTCAAACCCTAGGGCAAAACCCTAAGGAAAAATCAAAGAAGAAAACTCCATTCAAGATTCTTCTTTAAGGTAAGCCTTTTTCCAAGAATTTCATTCTTTTCAACTGAAATTCCACCATACAATTATGAATCACTAATGGAAATCAAAATTCTTGGCCATAGAGATTTCATTCAAGTCATTTTAAGTTTTGGGTCAACTTCAAATGACCATAACTTTTACCATAGGATGAGTTAGAAGACCCATAACATATCAAATGAAAGGTCTTGGAATCCTCTTTCCAACGCCACCGAGTTCGCTAATTTTTGAGTTCGTATGAGGGAGATATGCTTATTTGAAGTCGGGCTGTCCAAATAAGGAAAGTTACCCAAAAATATGAGAGGTATTTTGTTCTTTTCCTTACCCAATCGGATTGACATGTTTTTAGTAAGGTTAAGAGTCTAAACTGATTAGAATTACTTTCATTCATCCTCAAACCGTTTAGGGTTTTAGAGAGAAGATTTGTCATGACCCGAGTCTACACCCTAGACGTGGCCGGTGATGAGTCTAAAAATTGGACTCATTTCAGGCTTTATTTTGATAGAAATAGTGTCCTCGAATTTATCCGCCAACACTAATTTATGATGGCTATAAATACTAAACTTTTTATTAAGTTTTAGGAGCTGGAACCATTATTATTAATTAACAATAGAATAGTACGTTTTTGGAATATTTTTCTCTCAAGTTTGGAGAGGGATTTTGGGGAGACTTGAAAAAAGAAGGATTTCATCTTCCCCAAGTTGGAAGTGGGTCTTCTCCATTCTTCTTCCTTTGCTTAAATCAAGGTTTAATTTCTAATACCCAGTTGATTTCATTATCATGTTAGGTGTATTTTGTTATTTCTTGATGTGTGGCTAAAAACCCCATTCTTGGGGTGTGATTTAGCAAATATTTGTTGATATTATTGTTGGGTCTTGCTTGCTGATAGGTTAGATGTATTTTAATGGTGATTTCACCTAGTGGTTGTGGTTTAATTTAATGGGATTGTAGCTGCAAATACAAAACCACCTGTGTGTTTTGGCTTGCCTGAGAGGGAGGTCGCGAAACCAAGACCGCTAGACTGATGGCCTAAGAAGTGGGTCAACATGAGGTTCAGCCCGAGAGGGTGAGCCCTAGTCCTATATCCTAAAACTCAGCTCGAGAGAGTGAGTGGGGTAAGGCGTAGGCTGGCCTTCATGTGGCAAATGGGTGTCCGAGAGGAACCCATTCGAAACGAGGTAAGTTGCCTGAGAGGGAATTTATTTCCATTTAAAGCTTAGCCTAGTCATTATTGTCTTGCAAATTTCCTATCGAAAGCATGTACCCAACGATTTATCTCAACTTGTATTGCAGTCACACCCCAAGAACTTTCCCCCAGACTTGATTTTGTTGTTAATTTTTGTTGTTTTTACTTACTTGTGACAAAAAACCCATTTGATATTTGACACTTTCGTGTCACCCCCTTTTATTTACTATATTTTTATTCGTTAATATCTTTAGCTACGACTAGTTAGAGCTAAATTTTATTTTTCTATTAATTCTCAAAACCACTCCCTTGGGACGATCCCAATCCTTGGTTGCGTTATTATACCATTGCACGATCATAGACAATTAAATTGGAAGTTGTGTCATTGATTACAGCAAACATCAAAATTGTGCCGCTGCCAAGAGTGGTGTTATTTGAGAATTTTTGGATTAATAGAGTTTTTGTTCTTCTTAGTTGTAGTCTACTTACCTAATTTTCAGTTTTGTTTTGAGTATTTGTGTGCCACAACAGGACATATGAATACAAACGGGGAGAATAATTGCCAAGCGGGCCACTCAAGAGGTGGTGTTTTTCATCAAGATGACATTGACGATGCTAATAGTGTTTGCAACTCTGCCAATATGGGTGAAAGTTGCATGCCAGAAGCTGACGGAAAAGTAATGTTCGAAGTTACCATTGCAACACTCCAACTCATACACTCACGAGGTTTATTTGGAGGGTTAGAGCATGAAGATCCGCACGAACATGTACGAAGCTTTGTAGAAGTGTGCACCCCTTTATCATTCAAGAACCTATCTCAAGAATCCATACGGTTTTGCTTATTCCCATTATCATTGACTAGGGGAGCTACTAAATGGTTGGTTGAGCATCCCAACAATTCCATTAAATCATGGGAGGAGCTGGTTATGGCATTTCACGAAAGATTATTTCCTCCATCAAGAATGATAAAGCTAAGAGACGATATTCAAAATTTCAAGCAAAAGGAGGGTGAACCAATTCATGAGTCATGGATAAGGTTCAAGAGATGTTTGCGTAAGTTCCCAACGCATAGACTGCTAGGTGAATTGTTGCTCCAATACTTTTACTGCAGTCTGGACTCAGTTAATAAAAGGATAGCTGATCAATTGGCGCAATGAGGAATAATGTTACAATTTGAAGTGGCCTCATTTCTCCTAGATGGTATGACTAAAGTAAACCAGGCATGGTATACCAAATATGATCAAGTTTCCCCACTATGTTGCCGGTTAACACAAGAACAGATTGAAAAAGAAAGGGAAAGGGACAAAAACATCAAGAAGATGTTATCTCAAATGGAAATCCTACAAGAACATATGAACGGGACACGTGGAGTATTTTGAGTTGAGGAGGGTTCTTCTTCCGGTTACTCAAGATCGGGGGAGAATAAGGTTGGAACTCCAGAAGATACAAAGAGGGTTTACACCCACGCTATCAATCGCCAGGTGGAAATGAAGGTTGGAATTATTATAGTGGTGAAGAAACAAGGAGATGTTGGCAAGATGGGGCTGAGCGGGATGATCAAGAAGAGGACTATACTTATTTGAGTGAGAGCCCAAAATCTAAAGGGAGTGCAACTAGTCCTAGGGTAAATCATTTGTTATCGCGCATACTCGATAAAGTTGAGAGCTCTGATGATTTTCGAAAAGGGATGAAAGATGACTTTTCATCATTGAACTATAAAGTGAATTATCAAGTTGATGCTATCAAAATGTTGGAAGGTAAATTGAGTCTATTATCAGCTCAATTAACGTCCAAAACATCGAGGGACTATAGTGAAAGAGATATAGATATGGTTACCCGTAGCAGTAAAGTAGCAATAGGGAATGTGATGAGAGATGAGGATCCTCAAAAGCATGAAGAGGGTCAAGGTGTGGAGGAACAAGATTTACCTATTCTACGAAACCTCACTAAAGAACCATAGGAGGAAGCAGAGCAACAAGTTCAAGTTCCAAAAGTCATACACCCTTTACCCAAGATACCTCCACCATTTCCCTAACGTTTGAAAAAGAAGAATGAAAATGAGAAGTTCAAAAAAAATTATCAGTATTCAAGAGCTTATCTATTAACCTCCCTCTGGTAGAAGCATTGCTGGAAATGTCAGGATATGCTAAATTCATGAAAGAACTGGTTACAAAGAAAAGGAGGTTGGACTATGAAAAGATTGAGGTGCCTCGTAGTTGCAGTGCAATTTTGACAAATGATTCAATCACTAAGAGAGAATATCCTGGGGCATTCACAATCCCGTGCACAATTGGCATGCTCCAATTCACTACAGCCTTATGCAATTTAGGAGCAAGCATCAACTTGATGCCCTATACAATATACAAGCAACTTGGTTTGGGTGAACCAAAGGCAACCCCAATGAGGCTCATTATGGCTGATCGATCAATCAAGCACCCAGTGGAGATACTCTATGACATATTGGTGAAAGTGGATCGGTTCATCTTTCCAACTGATTTTGTGATTCTAGATTGTGAGATCGATGCTGAAATCCCCATTATTTTGGGTAGGCCATTCTTAGCTATCGGGAGAGCATTGGTGGATGTTGAAAGCAGGAAATTGATGTTCTTTATGAACGATGACGAAGTAACTTTCAATATTTGTAAATCCATGAAGCAACCAAGTAATATCCATGTGGTGTCTACTCAGGATGTGATAGATGAGGCAGTGGCAAGTGTAAGTCATTTAATGCACAAATATGAACCCCTTGAATCTGTACTTACCAATTATGAGGAATCCGAAGTTCAGGGTTACGAGGAAGGGGTAGCTGTTTTATCAGGATTAGGAGAATATTCAAGGAATCCAATCAAGTTGGATATCGACCTAAAAAATAGAGAAAATCCCCCTGCAAAGCCATAAACAGAAGAACTACCAAATCTGGAGTTAAAAGCCCTACCCTCTCACCTCAAATATGCCTTCTTAGGAGCCAATAATACTTTACCGGTAATTATCGCCGCCAATCTTCTTGAAGGGTAGGTGAAATTTCTCAACGAAGTACTACGGAAGCATATAAAAGCTATTGGATGGACAATAGCCAATATAGTAGGAATTCCTCCCGGCATCTGTACTCACAAGAGTCAGCTCGACAGAATGCAAACCTAGTGTAGAACATCAACGAAGATTATACCCTCCAATGCAAGAAGTGGTAAAAAAGGAGATCATCAAGTGGCTAGATGCAGGAGTGATCTACCCTATTGCAGACAGTAAGTGGGTAAGTCCGGTGCAATGTGTACTGAAAAAGGGAGGTATAGTCGTAGTCCCAAATGCAAAAGGAGAAGTTGTGCCAACAAGACCAGTGACTGGGTGGAGAGTATGCATGGACTATCGAAAGCTTAACTCATGGACCGATAAAGACCATTTTCCAATGCCCTTTTATGGATCAGATGCTTGACCGATTATCAGAATGAGGGTGGTATTGTTTTTTGGATGGGTATTCTAGCTACAACCAAACTTCTATTGCACCGAAAGATCAAGAGAAAACCACTTTTACTTGCCCTTATGGAACATTCACATTCAAAAGTATGCCATTTGGGCTATGTAATGCCCGAGCAACATTTCAGCGTTGCATGAAATCTATTTTTGCAGATATGGTCGAAGACTCTATGGAGGTGTTCATGGATGACTTCTCAGTCGTAAGGGATACATTCTAAGAGTGCTTGACTCACTTAGGATAGGTACTCCTAAGATGCGTGGAAATGAATCTGGTTTTAAATTCAGAGAAATATCACTTTATGGTAAAAGAAGGTATTGTTCTTGGGCATAAGGTGTCACAAAAGGGGCTGGAAGTTGACAAGGCGAAAATTGAGGTCATTGAGAAATTACCCCCGCTGATTTCAGTAAAGGGTGTTCGCAACTTCTTGGGCATACAGGATTTTACAAAAGGTTCATTAAAGACTTCCCAAAGATTGCACTACCATTATGCAAACTCTTGGAGAAGGAAGTGAAGTTCCACTTTAATGATGCTTGTGTAGCTGCATTTCAATGTTTGAAAGAGAAACTAATATCCACTCCGATTATCATCAGCTCTAATTGGTCCGAATCTTTTGAGTTAATGTGTGATGCTAGCGGTATGGCACTGGGGTTGTGTTGGGGAAAAAGCCCAACAAACTATTTCACCCAATCTACTACGCAAGCAAGACACTAAATAGTGCCCAGCAAAATTATACGATCACCGAACAAGAGCTGCTTGCAGTAGTTTATGCATTTGAAAAATTCAGGGCATACTTGTTAGGCACCAGAGTGATCGTGCACACTGATCATGCTGCACTCCGGTACTTGGTGGCAAAGAAAGATGCAAAACCACGATTGACTAGGTGGGTACTACTATTACAAGAATTTGATTTCGAGGTAAGAGATCGAAAAGGATGCGAAAATCAAGTAGCTGATCATTTATCAAGGTTGGAAGCAAGGGCAAACGTTGATCATGAGTTTGACATAAACGACTCTTTCCCCGATGAACGGGAGTTTGCAATATCCCTCAAACATATGCCGTGGTATGCAGATTTTGCAAATTACATTGTGTGTGGGCTGATGCCGGATGAGTTGACCTTTTACCAACAAAAAATATTCATGTTCGATGTTAAAAAGTACTTTTGGGACGAACCATACTTGTTCCGAGAGTGTGCTGACCATGTCATCAGAAGATATGTTCCAGAAGAAGAAGCGGTAGAAATTCTCCATGCTTACCATACATCTCCAGTATGAGGTCACCATGGTGGCATTCGCAACGCTGCTAAAGTTCTCCAGAGTGGATACTACTGGCCATCACTCTACAAGGATGCACATGAGTTTGCAAAGAAATGCTCTAAATGTCAACAGCAATGCGGAGTGTCCAGAAGACACGAATTACCTCTCACTCCTATTTTAGAGGTCTAGTTGTTCGATGTATGGGGGATCAATTTCATTGGCCCATTTGTGAGCTCATTTGGAAATAAATATATCTTACTGGTTGTAGACTAGGTTTCCAAATGGGTGGAAGCCATCGCACTTCCAAACAACGAAGGAAAAAATGTTGTCCAATTCCTGAAGTGCTACATCTTTGCAAGATTTGGCACTTCGAGAGCAATCATTAGCGATAGGGGATATTACTTGTGCAATAAGTTGTTCTCAATGACACTGAGTAAATATGGGGTGAAACACAAAGTGGCAACCTTATGTCATCCCCAAACAAGGGGCCAAATAGAAGTGTCGAATCGGGAAATCAAGAGCATCTTGGCAAAGACAGTAAATGTCAATAGAACTGACTGGTTTAGGAAACTCGATGATGCACTATGGGCATATCGAACTGCTTACAAAACACCTATCGGGATGTCTCCATATTAGTTGATTTATGGTAAAGCTTGTCATTTGCCTGTAGAGTTAGAACACAAAGCATTGTGGGCATTGAAAGCTTTAAATTTAGACTGGTCAAAAGCTTCAAGGGAGAGAGTAGAGCAGCTAAACGAACTGGATGAATGGAGACTCAGATCATATGAAAGTTCAGTCATCTATAAAGAGAAGATGAAGAAATGGCATGATGCTCGGATACTCAAGCGAGACTTTAAGGTAGGAGATTGGGTTTTGCTATACAACTGGCGACTTAGACTTTTCCCCGAAAAGCTCAAATCCAAATGGTCTGTACCATTTAGAGTCACGCGAGTGTTCGTCAATGGTGCCATAGAAGTTGAAGATCAGGAAGGACCTACATTTACAGTGAACGGTCAACGTTTAAAATTGTATCTAGGGGATTGTCAAGAGATTTCGTTGGTTGAAGTGGTATATTTGGAAAACGCCTGAAAGAGTTGATGTGTCGTGTCGCGATGTTAACCAAGGCGTTGTTTGGGAGGCAACCCAAAATCTCTTTAATTACTTTATTTTTATTATTGTCAGTACTTATTTCCTGGTAATAGAATGGTATGTTGTTGGTGCAGGTGAAAGTACGCAAATGTTTGAAAAAGGAAAATAAAGGATGGCAAACAATAGATCCTATCGACTAGTCGCCGTAGGTGTCAGCGAATCCGACCTTATCCGCCATTTGACTCGAGACATCGTCAACACTGTAGCCTGTAAAACTCGACGATATTTAGAGATTATCTGTGAATTGCCGTTTGGACCTTCATAATGACTGAAGACTCTGTAAAACTCGGCGAGTCGAATGCTCACTCAGCGAATCGCCAAGATCTTCGGCAATTAGAACTAATGTCACCAAGTGATCGAAAAACTGTATAGTCTTTGCTAGCTAAAGAGAACCAGAGTCAGGAGAGGAACACACCGGGCATTGATTCCCAAACACATGGAGCGACGGCTTAGTCAAGATTATCTCCATACCTCTCTCTTTGTCTTCCTTAAATTATCATGATAGATACTTATTACTTGCATTTGAGGACAAATGATTTTATTTGTGGTGGGGTGAGGCACACCTTGCCTACTTGTTATGGATATTTGTGTTGTGTTTACGTTTGGGTTGTTTTGTTTTTAAATGTTGTCAACACTGCTTTTCTGTGGATGTTTGAGCTCATGGCTCCCTTTTGTTTTTAATTGCAAATGATTTTTGACCCTTTCAAAAAAATTTAAATTTTTCGCACATTTTTGCCACCCCTCGTGAGTTGAATGTGGTTGTTCTTTTGCAAAAATTTGAGACTCGGTTTCGATCAATACCGATGACTTGAATAGTACTCTCAATTGAACGAACATGAATGAGTGGCTATGACGAGACGAAATGAAGTTGCATGAACAATATGTGAACTCTTTGCGTCTCGTTGTGATTAGCCACTTATCAAATTGATTCTCTTGTAATGACCGTTGCACACTAGCGAAAGTGTGTAGTCTTGTTTGACTCAAGTGTCAATGCCTTGTGTGATTAGCTTGCTTTGATCCATGCATGAATAAACCTAGAATTTGCCATGTTAGTCTAATTGATTAGAAAGATGTCCTCTTGAGATGATCTTAGGCAACTTTAAAGAGTGTGACCCAAATTTGACATATACCTCTTTTGTGGCCTACCCGTGAGCGTGTGAAACTCTTTTGAACACCCTTTGACCCTTACCTTTCTTTGGAAGAACCTTGATGAACCCTAGACCTTACTTGACCCACTACCTATAATCTTCTTGATTTGTGGTTTAAGCGAATAGCCAACTTAGGCCAAAAGCCTAAGTTGGGCGTGTGGTGAAAAGGAAACGGAGAAGTCAAGAAGTGCAAGAAAAGTCCCCTTACTCATGGTATTGCATAAAAATGAAACCCCTTCAAAAAAATGTGGAATAAAGTACGAAGGAAATCGAGTTTCGAGCAATCCATGGAGGTGAATAAAAAGGTGACTTAGAAGCACTAGAAAAAGAATTGATAAAGGAAAAGAAGGGAATGTCTTGAGAATACCTCATCTCATGAGGAAAAGTCACTGAGCCTAAATGACCATACCTTTTCACTCATCCCAATTACAAGCCTTAGAAAAACTTTTTTGATCTTGAGTAAGCCAAATCGAAAGTCAATTGGAAAATAAGGGCAAACCTATGGGTGAAAACATGCATTGTGTTCCCTTTTTGAGTGTGAGCATTGCATCTGATTCCGGATCTTGAATTGATAAACCTCTGTGTGTGGATATGGAATCATTCTTTATGTGAAGGCATTTAGATACTTTTTGTTGAGCTTGAACTTGCACAAGTAGCAAGTATTGCGAGCATGAGAATCTTTGGTAATGGTGTGTCACAACTTGAATCTTTGAGTACACAATGGATCCTTGCATAAGTAATTGAGTCTTGTTGTGTGCATTCATGATTGAGTCTTGTGTAGCACTGTTTGAGACACCCTTTTTGAACGGTTGAACTTAAGTTTTCTTGAGGCCAAGCAAATGTTTAAGTTGGGGGTGTTGATGAGTCCACAAATTGGACTCATTTCGGGCTTTATTTTGATAAAAATAGTGTCCTCGAATGCTTATTTTATCTCAAAATATGATGAAAACTCTAAAGTTTTAGGTATTTGAAGTTTTAGGGGAAGCATGAACACTTAAGCGCAAAAAGGAACAAAAAGACTGAAAAGAGAAGAAGTTGAAACATGAACTCTGCCAAGCACACTTGGCAAGTCGCCAAAGGGATAGATCCCGCCCTTTGTTCCAGTACGCGAAGCGCTGAAGGAAGAGGATCAAAAAGGCAATGAAATGAGAAATCGACGCTTCGCCAAAAAGTTCCTCGAAGCAGTACTATACCGCCCAATGGTCCAAAACATGAAGATGCTGAAGGCAAGCACGAAACGGCAATGAGACAGAAAAAGGGCAAGTCGTCGAGTCATTCGGCGAACTAGACTAACTTCGCCGAGCTATCCGCCAACACTAATTTCTGTTGGCTATAAACACTAAACTATTTATTATATTTTATGAGCTGGAATCATTATTAATAATTTACAATAGAATAGTACGTTTTTGGAATATTTTTCTCTCAAGTTTGGAGAGGGATTATGGGGAGACTTAAAGAAAGAAGGATTTCATCTTTCCCAAGTTGGAAGTGGGTCTTCTCTATTCTTCTTCCTTTGCTTAAATCAAGGTTTAATTTCTTATACCCAGTTGATTTCATTATCATGTTAGGTGTATTTTGTTATTTCGTGATGTGTGGCTAAACACCCCATTCTTGGGGTGTGAATTAGCAAATATGTGTTGATATTATTGTTGGGTCTTGCTTGCTGATAAGTTAGATATATTTTAATGGTGATTGCACCTAGTGGTTGTGGTTTAATTTAATGGGTTTGTAGCTGCAAATACAAAACCACCTGTGTGTTTTGGCTTGCCTGAGAGGGAGGTCGCGAAACCAAGACCGCTAGACTAATGGCCTAATGAATGGGTCACATGAAGTTCAGCAATTAGCTCGAGAGAGTGAGTGGGGTAAGGCGTAGCCTGGCCTTCATGCGGAAAATGCGTGTCCGAGCGAGCCCTCATCCTGGCTGGTCCCCAAGCGAACCCTCATCCTGACTGACTACAAGCAGAAGACTAACTTAAGCATGCAAAAGCTTAAAACTGAATAAAATTCAATAAACTCAACTTTTCAAAACTTCAACTCAAATGAACAACTTATAATAAAATAATATATTCAACTCGCCATAAAATAGGCAACTTAAGTCTTTAAAACATTTAATAAAATAATTGAATAATACATACTTCTCAACTATACTGACTATCTATGAAGACTCTAACTGTTAGAGATGGAAGACGGGACAAGACCCACGACATCCTGACTAAACTGAAAAGTAAATGAAATCCTCCGAAAACAAGGAGGCTCACCATAGCTAACTCGAACTTCCAGATGTATCAACGAAGCTCCTGTTGATAACCCTGAATACATGTGTCTGCAACATGAAAAGATGTAGGCAAACTGGCTCAGTACCTGGAATGTACGAGTATGTAAGAGGAATTTTAAACCATAAACATAAGCTTGAATCTTGATAGAAAAAAAAAGAAACATACTTACCTTTTCTCAACTCACTCAACAAAAGAATAACATACTCAACTTAAAGATTAGATACTCGACTTCAATGTTATGATACTAGACTCAAAGATTAGATACTCAACTTCAAAGATATGATACTCGAATTGAAATACTCAACAATGGATACTCAACTCATGAATACTTAACTGAACTCATTTCATTATAAACAAATTTAAAACAAGTGCAATATAAAGAAAAGGAAAATTGTTGAAAACATGATGTCAACTCATAATCATAAATTAATAAAAGACATACCATGCTCCCTCTCAAAGTCTACCTGTGCAATGCATGAATGAAATCCCATACCCCTATTCATATTAACCAGAACCCCTTGAGGAACCATGCAATTACTGTTGTGGGAGTTTCTCTAAACAACAACCATCACTTAAGAGTTATAATGATGATACAACGTTCTACCTCACGCTGCCAGCGCATCCTATACCCGGCCAAAGGTATAGGACCTGAACTAATAAGTGGATCCACTAGTCTAAGCGAAAAGAATTCATCTAAAAAGTATGACCCTTTTCTACCCATGATGGCTACATGGTTTATGGGGGCTGATAGTTGTATGAACTCTTCCCCATATCGGTGATCAATACTACTCCCAAAATATACTAGCTCTTTATGTTTTGAAAACATACTCTTTCTGTGATTTGATATTAGTGCTCAAAAACTTAGCTCAAAGGCTATCTTGGAAATCAAGGTTTTCCTTTCTTATTTAAATGTGAAAACATTTTAAATCTCTTTGGGAATGCTTAGTCCCCAAATACTTTTGAAGAAATGAACTTCAACTTTTACTCTTTACTGAACTCAAAACTTAAGTCTTAAAACAAAGTTAATATATTTGTAAAAGACTTGTAAAAATATGGTTCAAGCCGAATTATGGATGTGAATGACTCGATGCAAGGTTTTCAATAACCATAGATAGATCTCAATACTTGGAACTCAAGAACTTCAATGATACTACTAATTTCAAGAATACTCAACTCAGAGTGTTCATGCGGAATTATGAGCGTGAATTACTCAACTCAAGGACTCAAAGCTACTTCTTATCTCAAGAATGGTCGACTTATAATGTTCATGCGGAATTATGGGCATGAACAACTCAACTCATGGACTTCATGGGTAATAGGTAATAGTCCCATGATTAGGATTATAATCTCGGAAGGGTTAGGAACTCGATACTCAAGACTTAGAACTTGAAGATACTACTCTTTTCAAAAATACTAAACTGATGGAGTTCATGCAGAAGTTATGGGCATGAACGACTTGACTCAAGGGTCAAAATATCAATAAGGAACTTAGGTATACGACTCTTCTCATTCTCATTCATATACTTACTTCGCAAAACTTAACTCAAATCTATGGTGGGTATCAAAGGATTCACAATTGAACTCAAAGACTTTCTTGAACTCTACTCTTAACACTATCTTGAATGTGAATCATGAACTCAAGAGTTATGGTTTATGATACGAAAGATCTAGACGATAGTGTAGACTCATAAATACATTATTCTCACTCTCATACTAACTTTCTTAAGTCTTGAAACAAGTTATTAGAATTTTAGAAGACTCCTCAAAAAGACAAAAAGGGATTTTCTAAAAAGTGTTTGAAAGAACTCTCAAAACTTGACTCTCAACTTTACCTTGAATGTGATTTATAAATTCGACGTTTGTGATTTGTGATAGGAAAGGTCTCATGATGTTTAGGAATGATTTTAGATTGTTAAACATGAGAAACGGTTGAAAGACACTGTCTACGGAGCAAGTCTGCAATGCGGAGATAATTTAAAATGTTTGCTGGAAATAATTTTTGAAATAGTGGAGTCCGAGACGCGGAGAGAAAAATTTCACCCTGAAGGAACAGGTCCGCGACTGTACCTGTTCCTTGTCCAACGTTTTCTTCCTCGCTTTCTAACCCCAATTCGCCTATAATCGAACGATTTCTTCCCCAATCACTTGGATTCAATTACTTAACATAAGTACACTCTAACCTACTCAATACTGCCCTCAAACACTCACTTACATCTCAAGATTTAATCAAAACCCCAACACAACAACATTTAGAATGAACTTCAAGAACACCTATCAAGAACTCATCAAGAACTCTAACCTTTCAACTTCAAGAATGAAATTTGCGCTGAAAATAACAAAATTGGCATGTGGGTGAACAAACCCAGCACTATGGAAGCTTACATACCTCTTAGGGATCAAAACCATCGCGAAAATCTACAACAACGCACAATAATCTCGACAAACCCTTGATCCTCTCCTCTTTTCTCCTCTTTTCTCTTCTTGAACTCTCAACTAAAACCCTAGGCGTATATTAGGATTACAATACTAAACTTAATAGGATTAGACCCCAAAAATATTATTAAAAATGAATTAAATCTGATTGGATAAGGAAAAGACCAAAATAACCCTCACTATTTTCGGCTAACTTTCCTTAACTAGGCAGCCTAACTTCAAAAGGCCATATCTTACTCATCCGAACTCGAAACGAAGCAAACTCGGTGACGTTGGAAAGATAATTCGAAGACCTTTCCTAAGGTATCTGGTACAACACATAAATATTCCTGAGATGGGTGTTATGGTTGTCTGAAGTCGACCTAAAACTCTTACTTAGCTTAACTAGCAAAATTTCAGATTTTGCTATATCCAATTTAGTTCTTTTTGGAACTCAATGTGCTACATCTAGTGACCTGACCTTAATACTTAAGAAATTTTTAATTCCTTGAAAAAATCTCACTCACTACGAAGAACGATTCGAATCTTAGTTTGAAAATTTTTCTGGGGTGTTACAATATCTCCCCCTTGGGATCATTAGTCCTCGAATGACGACTGGACTGGGTATGGAACGGGGTTACTCTTACTAAGGTCTGAGTATAATGGTATACTCTTACTATATTCAATCTTAACCCAAATCCTTAGATTCGGATTCTATACCTCTCTATAAGGAATCTCATCCAAAACTATTACTCTCTACCACCATATTGGGCTCATATCAAGAACAACCAAATGTTTAACAACACCACATTCAAGATTAGTACTCCAACAACTCCATGGACTCCTACTAACCCGCTCCTTAAGGAATTCTCAACACTTGACTTGATTTCTCATCTTATAATCTCCCCCCTGGGTCTAAAGCTAACACTTGAAGGCTATGGAACTATTCCACATTGACAACTCAATTATGATATCTAGGCACACATGGAAAATTATAACTTAATTAGAACCTCATCCGGTAACGTACCATCTCAGCACACTTCTTAATGCTCTTGTTAATCTTGTGACTTAGCCACACTTCACTACCCTTATCTGAACGTTAGGGTCTCTCTTGTACCACTCATATCTATTGCGGCTAATCACCTTGATTTCTTCAAGTCTTCCCGATCAAATCTTAAAACTAACATCATCACCCTCATGTTGCCATTCCTTTTATCATGACATTCATCTCAAATTCAAGGTTAATATTTATGACTAAACCCAAATATCAATATGATTGCTTGCTTACTATACCAACTTACAACTACTAGTACAAATTCAGAAACACTCATTCACTAGGACCTTATGACAAATAGTCAATCCTTACCTCTTAGTCTTCATACTTACAATTACTATCACCTTCGACTTTGCAACATAAGTACTATTCACTCATTCACTATATATCAATCCATAATTAGTCCTATAACACTTTGAATATTCTGGGCTCTCCCTCAAAATCATAAGCCTAGCTTAGATCTATAACCTCATGAATACTCTTTCTCTTCTATTCACCACTTACACTTAGTCATTTCCTACAAAATGACACTTCATCACCTACTCCTTTCTAGCTACAACACACTCTACCTCCTATGATAAACACATAAGTATTGATAAATCTCTATGACTTAGCTCTATGGCACGATTAAGAGTATGAAAGAAGGGAAGCTTTTCTTAAATGTCTGTTGTCCCTCACTTATAGAAGCGGGGCCCTCACAACCATAAACAAGATCCTACTTGACACGGCTTCATGGACACCCTAAGACACTTGAAGTCTGTGTTTTGGTACTAAGTTTGTCACGACCCGAGTCTACACCCTAGACGTGGTCGGCGCTCAAGAACCATTGCTGGTCCCCAAGCGAACCCTCATCCTGGATGACTACAAACGGAAGACTAACTTAAGCATGCAAAAGCTTAAAATTGAATAAAATTCAATAAACTCAACTTTTCAAAACTTCAACTCAAATGAACAACTTAGAATAAAATAATATATTCAACTCGTCATAAAATAGGCAACTTAACTCTTTAAAACATTTAATAAAATAATTGAATAATAAAGACTTCTCAACTATACTGACTATCTATGAAGCTTCTAACAGTTAAAGATGTAAGGCAAGACAAGACCTACGACATCCTGACTAGATTGAAAAGTAAATGAAATCCTCCCAAAATAAGGAGGCTCACCATAGCTAACTCAAACTTCCGAATGTATCAACTAAGCTTCTGTTGATGACCCTGAATACCTGTGTCTGCATCATGGGAAGATGCAGGCCAAATGGCTCAGTACGTGGAATGTACGAGCATGTAAGAGGAATTCTAAAGCATAACCATGAACTTGAATGTTGATAAAAAAAAAACATACTTACTTTGTCTCATCCCACTCAACCCAAGAATAATATACTAAACTCAAAGAGTAGATACTCGACTTCAAAGATATGATACTCAACTCAAAGATTATATACTCAACTTCAAAGATATGATACTCGACTTGAAATACTCAACAATGGATACTCAACTCATGAATACTTAACTGAACTCATTTCATTATAAAGCAATTTAAAACAAATGCAATATAAAGAAATGGAAAATTGTTTAAATCATGATGTCAACTCATAATCATAAATAAATAAAATATATACCATGCTCCCTCTCAAAGTCTACTTGTACAATGGAAGAATGAAATCCCATGCCCCCATTAATACTAAGCAGAACCCCTTGAGGAACCATGCAATTACTGTTGTGGGAGTTTCTCCAACTGACAATCATCACTTAAGAGCTATAGTGATGATACAACGATCTACGTCACGCTACCATCGCATCCTATACCCGGCAAAAGGTATAGGACCTGAACTACTAAGTGTATCCACTAGTCTATGCGAAAAGGATTCATCTAAAAAGTATGACCCTTTTCTACCTATGATGCCTACATAGTTTATAGGGGCTAATAGTTGTATGAACTCTTCCCCATATCGGTGCTCAATACTACTACCAAAATATACTAGCTCTTTCTGTTTTGAAAGCATACTCTTTCTGTGATTTAAGATTAGTGCTCAAAAACTTAGCTCAAAGGATATCTTGGAAATCAAGGTTTTCCTTTCTTGTTTAAATGTGAAGACATTTTTAATCTCTTTCGGAATACTTAGTCTCCATATACTTTTGAAGAAATGAACTTCAACTGTTACTCTTTTACTGAACTAAAAACTTTAGTTTTAAACAAAGTTAAAACATTTGTATAAGACTTCTTAAAATATGGTTCATGCTAAATTATGGACGTGAATGACTCGATGCAAGGTTTTCAAAAACCATAGATAGATCTCAATACTTGGGATTCAAGAACTTCAATGATACTACTAATTTCAATAATGTTCAACTTAGAGGTTTCATGCGGAATTATAAGCATGAGCTACTCAACTCAAGGACTCAAAGCTACTTCTCATCTCAAGATTGATCGACTTATAATGTTGATGCGAAATTATGGTCATGAACAACTCAACACATGGACTTCATGGGTAATAGGTAATAGTCCCGTGATTAGGATCATAATCTTGGAAGGGTTAGGAACTCGATACTCAAGACTTAGAACTTTAAGATACTACTCCTTTCAAAGATACTAAACTGATGGAGTTTATGCGGAAGTTATGGGCATGAACGACTTGACTCAAGGGTCAAAATATCAATAAGGAAATCAGGTATACGACTCTTCTTATTCTCATTCATATACTTACTTCTCAAAACTTAACTCAAATCTATGGTTGATATAATAGGATTCACAATTGAACTCAAAGACTTTCTTGAACTCTACTCTTAACTCTCTCTTGAATGTGAATTATGAATTCAAGAGTTATGGTTTTTGATACGAAGGATCTAGGTGATAGTGTAGACTCGTGAATACACTATTCTCATTCTCATACTCACTTGCTCGAGTCTTGAAACAAGTTATTAGAATTTGTAGAAGACTCCTTAAAAAGACAAAAAGGGATTTTCTAAATAGTGTTCGAAAGAACTCTCAAGACTTGACTCTCAAATCTACATTGAATGTGATTTATGAATTCAAGGGTGTGATTTGTGATAGGAAAGGTCTCATGATGTTTAGGAATGATTTTAGATAGCTAAACATGAGAAACGATTGAAAAACATTGTCTAGGGAGCAAGTCCGCGACGTGGAGATGATTTAAAATGTTTGTTGGATATCATTTTTGAAACAGTGGAGTCAACGACCTCTCCGCGACGCAGAGAGAAAATTTTCACCCTGAAGGAACAGGTCCGCGACGCGGACCTGGTACCTGTTCCTTGTCCGACTTTTTCTTCCTCGCTTTTTAACCCAAATTCGCCTAGAATCGAACGGTTTCTTCCCCAATCATTTGGATTCGATTACTTAACATAAGTACACTCTAATCTACTCAATACATCCCTCAAACACTCACTTACATCTAAAGAAATCATCAAAACCCCAAAACAACAAGATTTAGAATGAACTTCAAGTACACCTATGAAAAACTCATCAAGAACTCTAATCTTTCAACTTCAAGAATGAAATTTGCACTAAAAATAACATGATTGGCGTGTGGGTGAACAAACCCAGCACTATGGAAGCTGACATACCACTTAGGGATCTAAACCATTGTGAAAATCCGCAACAACGCACAAGAATCTCGACGAACGCTTGATCCTCTCCTCTTTTCTCCTCTTTTCACTTTTTTTCTCTTCTTGAACTCTCAACTAAAACCCTAGGCGTATATTAGGATTACAAAACAGAACCTAATAGTATTAGACACCTAAAATATTATTAAAAATGAATTAAATCTGATTGGGTAAGCAAAAGACCAAAATACCCCTCACTATTTTCGGCTACTTTCCTTAACTGGACTGCCTAACTTCAAAAGGCAATATCTCCCTCATCCAAACTCCAAACTGAGCAAACTCGATGGTGTTGGAAAGATAATTCGAAGACCTTTCCTATTGTATCTGGTAGAACACCTAAATCTTCCTGAGCTGGGAGTTATGGTTGTCTCAATTCGACCTAAAACTCATACTTAGCTTAACTTGAAAATTTCAGATTTTGCTATTTCCAATTTAGTTCTTTTGGGAACTCAATGTGCTACATCTAGTGACCTGACCTTAATACTTAAGAAATTTTTAATTCCTTGAAAAAATCTCACTCACTACAAAGAACGGTTCGAGTCTTAGTTTGAAAATTTTTCTGGAGTGTTACAATATCTCCCCCTTGGGATCATTCATCCTCGAATGACGACTCGACTAGGTATGGAACGGGGTTCCTCTTACTAAGGTCTGAGTATAATGGTATACTCTTACTATATTCAATCTTAACCCAAATCCTTAGATTCGGATTCTATAACTCTCTATAGGGAATTTCATCCCAAACTATTACTCTCTACCACCATATTGGGCTAATATCAAGAACCACCAAATATTTAACAACACCACATTCAAGATTAGTACTCCAACAACTCCATGGACTCCTACTAACCAGCTCCTTAAGGAATTCTCAACACTTGACTTGATTTCTCATCTTACCATCTCCCCCTTGGGTCTAAAGCTAACACTTGAAGGCTATGGACCTATTCCACATTGACAACTCAATTGTGCTATCTAGGCACACATGGAAAATTATAACTTAATTGGAACCTCATCCGGTAAAGTACCATCTCAGCACACTTCTTAATGCTCTTGTTAATCTTGTGACTTAGCCACACTTCACTACCCTTATCTGAACGTTAGGGTCTCTCTTGTACCACTCATATCTATTGCGGCTAATCACCTCGATTTCTTCAAGTCTTCCCGATCAAATCTTAAGACTAACATCATCACCCTCATGTTGCCATTCCTTTTATCATGACATTCATCTCAAATTCAAGGTTAATATTTATGACTAAACCCAAATATCAATATGATTGCTTGCTTACTATACCAACTTACAACTACTAGTACAAATTCAGAAACACTCGTCCACTAGGACCTTATGACAAATAGTCAATACTTACCTCTTAGTCTTCATACTTACAATTACTATCACCTTCGACTTTGCAACATAAGTACTATTCACTCATTCACTATATATCAATGCATAATTAGTCCTATCACACTTTGAATATTCTGGGCTCTCCCTCAAAATCATAAGCCTAGCTTAGATCTATAACCTCATGAATACTCTTTCTCTTCTATTCACCACTTACACTTAGTCATTTCTTACACAATGACACTTCATCACCAACTCCTTTCTAGCTACAATACACTCTACCTCCTATGATGGAATCTTCACAACTCATCACTTCTTTGTCTACCCATAAGGGAAAACTCCTCATTACTAAGTTACTAGGTACATGACTATAGTAACATAGCTTGTCACAACACCATCTCCCTTACTTAGATTACTAAACCTCTACATACTTTCCTAACTTTGGGCTCTTTCACTAGTATTGCTCATGATCTCGTAACTCATGCTACCTTTTCGGTTGAAAATCATACCCAAGCTCTAAACATAACTCCTCATAAGGATCTCAGCTAAAAAGAGGACAAGGAAAAGAGTACAACTAACTTTTAGCTCAAACGCATGATACAAATGAATATGGAGGCATTCCTCTGAAACTGAACACTTAACTTACTCTTGGACTTCTCTTAAGCCCTTCTGGAGTCTCATGACTTCCTCAAAACTCTTGCTAAGAACAACTCATCGACAAAGAACTGACTCTGCTTTTCAACCACCTCTAGTATGATGGGTAGTCGAATGATTCTGAGAAACACATGAGTATGGAGAAATCTCTATGACTTAGCTCTATGGCACGATTAAGAGTATGGAAGAAGGGAAACTTTTCTTAAATGTCTGCAGTCCCTCATATATAGAAATGCGGCCCTCACAACCATAAACAACATCCTACTTCACACGGCTTCATAGACAACCTAAGACACTTGAACTTTGTGCTCTGATACCAAGTTTGTCACAACCCGAGTCTACACCCCGGAAGTGGCCGACACTCAAGAACCATTGTTGGTCCCCAAGCGAACCCTCATCCTGGCTGTCTATAAGCGGAAGACTAACTTAAGTATGCAAAAGCTTAAAATTGAATAAAATTCAATAAACTCAACTTTTCAAAACTTCAACTCAAATGAATAACTTAGAATAAAATTATATATTCAACTCGCCATAAAATAGGCAACTTAAGTCTTTAAAACATTTAACAAACTAAATGAATAATACAAACTTCTCAACAATACTGACTATCTATGAAGCCTCTAACTGTTAGAGATGGAAGTCGAGACAAGACCCACGACGTCCTAACTAAACTGAAAAGTAAATGAAATCATCCAGAAACAAGAAGGCTCACCATAGCTAACTCGAACTTCCAATGTATCAACGAAGCTCCTGTTGGTTACCCTGAATACCTATGTCTGCATCATTAGAAGATGCAGTTCAAATTCCTCAGTATGTGGAATGTACGAGCATGTAAAAAGAATTCCAAAGCATAAACATAAGCTTGAATCTTGATTAAAAAAAAAAGCATACTTACTTTTTCTCAACTCACTCAACCCAAGAATAAGATACTCAACTCAAAGATTAGATACTCGACTTCAAAGATATGATACTCGACTCAAAGATTAGATACTCAACTTCAAAGATATGATACTCGACTTGAAATACTCAACACTGGATACTCAACTCATGAATACTTAACTAAACTCATTTCATTATAAAGCAATTTAAAACAAGGGCAATAACAAGAAAAGGAAAACTGTTTAAAACATGATGTCAACTCATAATCATAAATTAATAAAAGACAAACCATGCTCCCTCTCAAAGTCTACCAGTACAACGCATGAATGAAGTCCCATACCCCTATTGATACTAAGCAGAACCCCTTGAGGAACCATGCATTTACTGTTGTGGGAGTTTCTCTAACCGACAACTATCACTTAAGAGCTATAGTGATGATACAACGATCTACCTCATGCTGCCAGCACATCCTATACCCAGCCAAAGGTATAGGACTTGTACTACTAAGTGGATCCACTAGTCTATGCGAAAAGGATTCACCTAAAAAGTATGACCCTTTTCTACCATGATGGTTACATGGTTTATAGGGGCTGATAGTTGTATGAACTCTTCCCCTTATCAATGTTCTATACTACTCCCAAAATATACTAGCTCTTTATGTTTTGAAAACATACTCTTTCTGTGATTTGAGATTAGTGCTCAAAAACTTAGCTCAAAGGTTATCTTGGAAATCAAAGTTTTCCTTTCTTGTTTAAATGTGAAAACATTTTAAATCTCTTTGGGATTACTTAGTTCTCATATACTTTTGAAGAAATGAACTTCAATTTTTACTCTTTACTGAACTCAAAACTTAAGTCTTAAAACAAAGTTAAAACATTTGTAAAAGGCTTCTTAAAATATGGTTCATGCTGAATTATGGACGTGACCGACTCGATGCAAGGTTTTCAAGAACCATAGATAGATCTCAATAATTGGAACTCAAGAACTTCAATGATACTACTAATTTCAAGAATGCTCAACTCAGTGGGTTCATGCGGAATTATGAGGATTACAAAACTGAACCTAATAGGATTAGACCCCTAAAATATTACTAAAAATGAATTAAATCTTATTGGGTAACGAAAAGACCAAAATACCCCTCACTATTTTCGGCTAATTTTCCTTAACTCTACAGCCTAACTTCAAAAGGTCATATCTCACTCGTCCAAACTCGGAACTTAGTAAACTCGGTGGCGTTGGAAAGATAATTTGAACACCTTTCCTAAGGTATCTAGTAGAACACCTAAATCTTCCTGAGCTTGGAGTTATAGTCATTTAAAGTTGACCCAAAACTCATACTTAGCTTTACTTGCAAAATTTCAGATTTTGTTATTTCCAATTTAGTTCTTTTTGGAACTCAATGTGCTACATCTAGTGACCTGACCTTAATACTTAAGGAAGTTTTAATTCATTGCAAAAATCTCACTCACTATGAAGAACGGTTCGAGTCTTAGTTCGAAAAATTTTTTGGGGTGTTACAAGATGCAAGAGGAGAAAAAGTTCAAAGTTTCAAGCATTAGTTCAAGAAATTTAATATTTCGCCAAGAACCTAGTTTTATGAGGTATGTAAGCTTCCATAGTGTTGGGGTCGTTCACCCACACGCCAATCATGAGTTTCTTTTGCTAATCTATCCATATATATTAAGCAATTTAATTTCTTGATGAGTTCTTGATAAGTGTTCTTGAAGTTTCCTTATCGATTAAGTTTTGATGTAAGATTCTACTTTGGTCAACTTCAAACGACCAAATCTCTTAGAATATAAAGAGTTACGTGGGCCATAACATATCAAATTAAAGGTATTTGAATCTACTTTCTAATTCCACCAATTTCGCCTCAATCCAATTTTTGAATAAAAAGTTATGACTATTTTAGTAACCTGATACAATGCTATTACGAACTAGCCGACGGGAAAACATTAAAAAGCGTCGTTTTTGGTTTTTTACCTCCAAGAAAACCCTAAACGAAATTCTTGACTAATAAAAGACTCAAAACAATCAGATTTTCATATGTTAATCCGTCATTCTCTTCTCTCTCAAACCCTAGGGTAAAACCCTAAGGAAAAATCAAAGTAGAATACTCCATTCAAGATTGTTTCAATCTTTTTCAAGATTTTTCCTTTCTCCAAGAATTCCATTATTTTCAACTCAAATTCCTCCATACAATTATGAATCACTAATGAAAATCATAATTCTTGGCCATAGAGATTTCAAGAAACTAATTCAAGAATCTCAAGAAAGGTTTTCTTGATCGTTTACCTTCAAGCTAGGGTTTCAAGGCTTCTAATCAAGTTCTTCTTCAAGATTCTTCAAGATTTTTCAAGAACCTTGTTCTTCCAGGTATGTAAGGCTATCATAGTGTTGTACTAGTTTGTCCCCACGCCCTACGTCTTCTTTCAAATCAGTAAAAGAGAACTCTAGGATTCTACCCCTAGATTTGAGTATTCTTGAGATAAGTTGATTTGAGTTCTTGAGTTCATGGTTCTTTTAAAAACTCTATTCCTAATTATTGAGTTTCTATATTTTTATTGAGATCCTTGAATTGATTTGTTCATGTTTATAATTCAGCATGAACCCTATTTTGAGTTATAAATCTTGAGATTTTTTCAAACACAACACTTTAGTTTTAAACTGATTTTTGAGGAAGTAAGTATGAGAATGAGAAGAGTCGTATACATGAGTTCCATATTGTTATGTAGACCCTCGAGTCGAGTCATTCATGCCCATAAATTCCACATGAACTTTATACATTAAGCATTTTGAAAGGAGTAGTATCTTCGAGTTCTAAGTCTTTGAGCATTGAGTTCCTAATCCTTTTCAGATTATATTCCTACTTATGGGACTACTACATGTTACCCATGAAACCCTTGATTTGAGTTGTTCATGCCCGTAATTCTGCATGAACCCTATGAGTTGAGCAGTCTAGAGATGAGTAGTATCATTGAGTCTTGAGTTCTGAGAACTGAGGTTCTTTACAGCTATTAAGATCCCTGAGTTGAGCCATTCATGTTCATAATTCCACATGAACCCTATGATTTGAGTTATAAATTTTAAAACGCTTTTTAAAGCCAACACTTGAGTTCTTAAGCTGAGCTTTGAGAAAGTAAAGATAGAGTTTTGAGACAAGAGTTTTCCAAAACATGATTAGTATGATAATTGAGTATGCCATGAATGTATGAGTAGCATGGTATCTAGATATACCATCAATGTTTATGCAGTATGACTTCCCAAGTCATCAATGATCATATTATAATATGATTTTGAAATGTTTTTGAGAAAAAGCAGAGTTGAGTTCACTTTCTTTAAAATGATATATGGGAACTAAGTATTCCCAAGAGTAAATGTTTTCACATTTAAAATGAGAGGAAACTGAGATTTCCAAAAGAGTTTTGAGCAGTTTGTGTACCGTCTCTTTTAAGAGAAATATTTTTGAGTAATAATCTCAAACCACAGAAAATGTTATATTTTTAAACATATGACCTAGTATATTTTGGGAGTAGTATTGAGCACCGATATAGAGGAGAGTTCAGATAACTCACAGCCCCCATAAACCATGTAGGCAACGTGTGTAGAAAGGGTCATACTTTTTTAGATGATTCCTTAATGTTTTTTAGCATAGACTAGTGGATCCACTTAGCAGTAGGTCTTATACCCTGGCAATGTATAGGACAGTTCTGGCAGTGTTGGTGAGACGTTGTATCATCACATAGATCATAGTGATGGTTGTAGGTTAGAGAAACTCTCACAGAGATATTTTGTATTCTTATATACATAGAGTTTACTTTATATTTTCATATACAAGCAAAGTTTATTGTATCCTACATACAAATTGAGTTACTATTGTATTTTTTTCAATACATTGAGTTGTTTTCTACTGTTTTAAAAGCTTACCATATATCGCAACTTTTATTGTTGCTTTATCTTGAGTTGAGTATCCAGAGTTGAGTACCTTTGAGTTGAGTATCATATCTTTGAGTTGAGTAACTAATCTTTGAGTTGAGTATCTTATTCTTGAGTTGAGTTGAGTTGAGTTGAGTTAAGTTGAGTTGAGTTGAGAAGAGGTAAGTATATTTCCTTTTTATCAAGTTCAAGCCTATGTTTATGCTTTATAATTCCCCTTACATGCTCGTACATTCCACGTACTGAGCCATTTGTCCTGTATCATTTCATGATGTAGATACAGGTATTCAGGATCATCAATAGGCGTTTTGTTGAGGTCATTTGATATTCCAATCAGCTTTGGTGAGCCTTCTTATATTTCGGAGGACTTTACCTTTATCTTACAGTTAGTAGTTTTGAGATGACGTGGGTCTTGTCCCGATATCCTTCTGTAATAGTAGAGGCTTCATACATAGACAGAGTTGAGGAGTTTCTGTATTTACTTTTATTTTGAATATTGTACAGACTTTTAAAAAGGTTAAGTATTCGAGTTTATTGAATTTATTTTAGTTTTAAGCTTTTGTATGCTTGAGTTAGTCTTCCGCTTGTAGCCAGCCAGGATGAGGGTTCACTTGGGGACCAGCAATGGTTCTCGAGTGTCGACCATGTCCAGGGTGTAGACTCGGGTCGTGACACATTTGAAGTTGCTTCAGCATTTCTTATTGAGGTGATAAAAATCAATTGTGCATGACACATAAGGGATGATTAAGTGTCTCCCCTCAATATGGGTTTGAAAAAAGAGTAATTAGAGAAAAACCAAGAGCGTGATGAGAATAAGGCTAAAATAATGACCCAACTGATTTATTGTCAAAGCATGTCATGGGGGTGGATTCAAGTTGGTAAATGCAGTTGGTATTAGTAGTGGGTTGAGCCTGGAGGATGCTAAATTTGAAGCCAAGTATGAAGAGGAATTTCAATTCCTAGGCAATTAAATAGGGGGTTCTCGCCCAAGCTACCCAAAGTCAAGTGGGAATCAAGGTTGGAACAAAGATCGAGATAATAGTTGAAGAGACCGTGAATGGGATTGGTGTGATAGACGCACAAACTGGGGAGAGAGTAGAGGTGAGAAAGATTGAAATAGGCTTCCTCATGATCGACCTAAACCAAAGGAACAAACATATCTAGAAATTTTTCAGACCATGAATATATTGGTAAGGATCTTCAATAAAGTTGAAGGGTCTGACAAGGTGTTAAAAGAATTGAAGACTGATTTCCTTAACTTGACTCAAATTGTAACTTCTCATTTAGTGTCAATTAAGCAACTTGAGACCCAGATGTACCAAATTTCAACTCATTTGAACCCGACACCAAAAGGAATTTTCATTGTCGCCAACCCAAAGAGTGATGTTTGAAAACATGATCATGTTGTGCCACGACATTAAATAAGGTGCTTCTTGGTAGGCAATCCAAGTTTTTAGTATTTTTCAATAAAGTGGGTTGAAATGTTCAGGAGGAAGTAAAGTTCCAAAGACCATGCAAAGTTGGTGAGACATTGTAACAACTTATTTGGTCGTTTTGAGTACTAGAGATTTTTATTTTATAAAATACTTTTCGATAGATTCTAAATGGGTATTTTGGACTATTCATAATTACATTATGAAATTAGTGGGTAGTTTTAATAATTAATTTAGTTGATGGTTAAAGAAGATAGCATTAAAACTAGTAGTGGGTCACTTTCACCACTCTTATAATTAGTCATATAATAATTTGGGTAAAAATAATCCATAGAAGAAAAGAAAAGAACGGAAGAGGAGAATAACAAAAAGCAGCGTGAACGAAAGAAGAACGTGAGCGACTTGGACTTCAGGTAAATCATCCGCCAAAATTTTGTATTCGGAATATTGGTATGAATTATAGTATTATCATTATTATTATAATGTTGGGTGAAAGAATGATATTGTGGGTGCTATGCGTATTTGTTTACTGTCGTTGCAGTTCTTTACCTTGCAATTCAGTCGGATTCGTATACTAACTTAGTTAGTGTTTAATTATTAATGTTTGCTGGAGGAATAGTTTTAATAATTTGAATCGGAAAGAAGTTTAGAATTGAAATTAACAGTAATAATTGAAAGATTAGGAGTAGCGTTTTGGGGTTAGCATTTTGGGGGCAGAAAATTGGTAGTGGCTAATGATTGCCATGATGATGGCAATGATGAGGTAATGATGACTTAAATGTGTGATTATTTAAGAATGTACCAATTTCAATTCAGGCAAGAAAATTTTGTATCCTAGTGTATTGGTAGATTAACGCTAGTGAATATACCCGTCTTTGATGTTGAAATTTTTTTTATATGTTATCCCACTATAATTTCAGTTTTAATTTATTGAGATAGGTCATTAAATATTAGGTGTATCGTATTGTTCAAATACTATAAAAGTTATGATAATTGGAGAAATTAGGACTTACCCTTAGGTTTGAACTTTAGGAAATTGAGTATAGAATTAGGTGGTTTTTGGATCTAGGCTAGACATAAAATAATACGAGTGTTTATAGACTCGTTAACTTACAAATTATGCACATATACTTGATAGATTGGAAAGGTTCAGAGGCATTGAGGAAAGAAAAAGCATAGGAGAAGTAGTTTGCTTGACTTTGGTTCTTCGGTGGAGATAGGTTATGGTTTATTCTATTTGATTAAAGAGAGAAAATTACATGTTAAAACATACGGTGATAAATTTATTTATTTTTAAAATTAAAGCCCCCAATAGGCATTAATAAATAAAAAGTATTTGAATAGTAATCAATATATATCTTGGGAATAATAAAATAATCAAAATAATAATCAACTAATTAGGAGAAAATCAAGGGGGAGATTTATCTTGTCAATTATAAATTACTGCATTTATGGAAAAGATATTTTGAGAGTAACGTGAGGGTGGGGTGTGGGTTGACATGTGATAAGTTAAAAAGTCCCTTAAAGGTGTAATTGATAATTACAAATTGATTCTCTCTCATTAATATTATTTCTCTCACCTATTAATCATATAACATTATATAATATATATTAGTTAATAATATATAATTAATTAATATATAAACTAAAACTAATCTCTTAACACTTGTAATTAAAATGTTATAAGTAGTAATTAAAAAAGATCTAAAAGTTGTAATATTAACCCTTAAATAAATAGATGTGATGTGATTTTTCCAAACAAACATGCTTCTCTATCATGACAAGAGCTTGGGTTTTCTTTCAATTTCAGCTCTAGTAGATTGAACCAGAATGACATGCTATCGAGACATTTACATGGATCAACAGTATCGGCTCTTTGTCGTAAAAGTCCCTGCAACCCTTTGGACATGTTGTACATCACTCAAACCCCTTGACTAAGTTATACATTAAGCATCATCAAAACTCAAATTGTTTATAGCTTTGGCCAGTGATGCAGCAAAATCTTTGAAGCTAACCTGCTCCCTTGAGAAAATTTGAGATGGTCCAACTGCAAGATCTGCAACTAATCCCATATTGTCTGTCCTCTTCATTCAGAAGGTTCTATCTAATCTAGTGCATATGCATTGCTAAATTTGCTGTGTGAAATAAAAGATACCAAGCCATCTCTAGTGTCCAATCAGGAACTTAGCAGGCCAAAGAATCGACCCAAACCTTTATGTCGGTCAACTGCAAGAATTCATGCCACAGCATCAGCCTGTCTTCTGGTTAATCGAGCATACAAGCCGTCATTGAGGAGAAGCTCTTTGTGGCTACCCATCTGAATGTAGCAAAAGTAAGATCATCCAAGTCAGAGATTACTAGATTGATTAAATCCAGAAGACATACTACATGACCGAAACTTAATTAAGCATTAGGCAGCTCTATTTTTTAGTATAAGATTAAGGTAGATATGAATAAGAATGTGAACCTCCAGGTTGCAAGGTTTCACACTTCAGTTTCAACTTGTTAGATACTAAATGGACAACTATAGACTAATAGCCCTTTTGTTTACAAGTACACAAACTTTGGCATCATAAAAAAATCCAGAGTAGACCACTCCGATGATGGTAAATGCACTGGTCTTATTGGTTGCTTAATGTGATGCTGCTATGTTAGAACTGCACAGGTTGAATCAGAGAGCATAGAACGGTCGAAACAAGAAAGGAGACTGAATGACTTTGTGATTATTAGCTGCTCTCCCTATGATATGTTTAAAAGCCATAATATCTACCTCAACAACTTTTCCGCTTTCCATCACAACTATTTTGTCAGCAGCTTGTATTGTCGAAAGCCTGTAGATAGCAGTTTACCAGTGTTGTAAAGCTAGTATTCGGTTCTGCTGAAAAGAACAAAGACAACTCACCGGTGTGCAATCACAATGACAGTTCTCTTTGAGTTCAGTTCTCTTCTGACAGCATGAAGCACACCCTATGGGGATTGAAAATGCATATTTAGTACGCAATTCAACAATCTCTATCAGTTAAACGACTTTTAGAAGATCTACTTTAATGTTGTGTTCACTCTCTGCATCTAGAGCACTAGTGGCTTCATCAAGTACTAAAATATCTGGATCCCTAAGAATGGCTCTAGCAATTGCGATACGCTGCTTCTGGCCTCCACTGAGCAAATCATTATCAACAATTGTGTGGTAGCCATTGGGTAGAGATGAAATGAAATCATGGGCAGCGGCCTCCTTGGCAGCCCATTCCACATCTTGTTGATTGACATCTCTACTACAGCCATATCTTATGTTTGAGCTGATATCCATGCGGAAAAGTCTAGGTTCCTGTTCAAAATATCTTAGTAACATGATATTATAAAGCCATACAAAACTCAAATTAGGATAATAGTATATGAGGCTAACCTGCCCCACATATCCAATTCTTTCCCTTAACCACTTGATGTTCAAATCTCTAATCGGGTAGCCATCAATACATATCTTCAAATCCAAAACAAGTAGTTAGGAAAAGAAGTTCTTTTTATTTGAGAAAGCAAGGTGGAACAAAAGGTCACTGCTTTTCTCAAGGCTTCTTAATAGTATGATCTAAGCATCTGCAAATTCCCCAAGAAGGGTCAATTTTGTATATTCATAAGAAGGGAATCTCAATGCACGAAGCATCACGAGTTCACACAGGGTACTGGGAAGAGTGTGTAAGGCAGCCTACCCTGACACAAGCATCAATGGCATTCCACTACTCAAACGGTCAAACCCATGACCTAAGTCAACTTTACCATTGAGGTCCCTTTTGTTTTATATTTTCATAATTCAACAATATACTATTATATCAAACATGACAAGAATTACCTGCCCACTTATTGGCTCATACAGCCGGAGGAGAAGGTTCACCAGAGTGCTTTTTCCACTACCACTTAGGCCAACCTAAACAACAGATGACATTCACTTCTCAGTCATGTTTCAAATTAATGAATAGAGAAATAAAAATATACACAATTCTATACCCATAAAAAATAGTAGGGAGAATATACACAAATCTATTTAATCTGAAGGCACACATATATTCGTTCTATTCTAATCCTATCCTTTACTTGTTTTTATTTGGTTCTGTGTATTCGATTGTGATCATATGGAGGAGCACTTTAGAGAGTAAGGAGTTTTAGGATAAGTAAAGTAGTACAAGTACATGCAGTACAAGTTTAGACATCATGGGAAGAGTGAAATTGAGGCAAGACAAGACAAGATTGCAGTGCCAAAAATGAAAATGAATTTAGATATCTAGACTCGTTTCAGAAGAATGGAATGATAGATGAAGATGTTAATGTAGAATTAAAACAAGATGTTTTAAACGGAGAAATGCTCTTGTAGTGTCATGTATTAGAATGGTGCCTACCAAAGTGAAAGGTATGTTCTACAGAAAAATTATTAGACCAACAATGTTATATGGTAGTTAATGTTGGACCATTAAAAAAAATTCAGTTTCAAAAACTGTTGGGCTGTTACAGTCAAATATATCTTAAAGTTACCAGTTTTTAAAAAAGTCCAATATATCCATGAGATGAGTGTTGACTAAGATCGATGTGTAGAGTCATAGGATTAGATAAAATTAAAAATGATCACCTTCACCGGAGTGTTCAAGTAGTACAAATTGACGATAAAATGAGAGAAGGTTGTTTAAGATTGTATGGTCATATCTTGTGTTGGCCTATAGCTGCACTAGTCTATATGTATGGTAAGTTAAGGTGTTAAGAAGAGATGAAGTAGAGTCTTCAAAGACCTACAATTTCTTGGAATCAATAAAGACTTAGCTAAAGATAAGGCACAATGGAAGAAAAAAATTGTAGAAGTGATATCTACTAGTTGGAAAATAGGTTTTAAGGCATTTTGACCAAGCTTCCGAAATTTGTTTATTTTGAAATGTGTATTTTGTTCAAAGTGCTTTTAAAAAAAGTACTTTGGAAGAGTAGCAGTTTATGTTTGGCTACTCAATTGGGAAAGTACTTTTGGCAATATTAGAGCAACAATTTGTGCTTAGCCCATGTTCCAGAAGTGCTTATGGGGAAACTACTTTTTATAGCTTCTGCTACTATTCAAAATCACTTATTTTTTTCCTAAAAGCTTAGTCAAACACCTCAACCTTTTAAAATAAGATGTTTTTGGGAAAAAAAACACTTTTGACTTTCCAGAAGCTTGTTTGGTCAAACAGGCTATTAATTTGGTTAGTACGTTGATTTTGAACCTATTTCTTTTCTATTGAGTATTTTGAACTTATCATAGATTTAAATGTCAGTAAAAATATGGAGATTTTTTAATATATTATTATTATTATTATCATTTATATATATTTAATTTACTTTTACTTTTTATTATATTTGGTATGATGATGATATGAGTTGAATTTAAATGGAAAAAAACATGATCAATGAGGATTCATAGAGGCGACCTCAACTTGTTTGAGATTAAGGACACAATTGTTGATGTTATTGTTGCTGAGGAAAGAAAATAAGGAATTTTTAGGGAGAAGAATTTGGCCCTGACTAATAAACTAACAAAAGGAAAATGAAATGCAACTCATCCGAATAAGACAAATTGGCATAGGCTATAGGTGGAGTTTACTAGAACATAGGTAGTAGTCTAAGTTCCTAAAAAAGGGAGTCTCTCACTTCCACTTAGCAATTCTCTGAGCTTGCTTTCCAGTCTATCTTCAAAAGTAGAGAAGGTTTTGTTGATGTAGGATAAACAAATTCATATGATGCATGCTTGAACTCGTTCCCAGACACGTAATTTGGACTAAGTAACCTGGAAGTTACTCTACAAACCGCAACCATTTTGTGTCACACCCTTGTGGCCATAATAGACAAATTACCTGCTTCTCGAGAAATTATAAAGGAACAAATTTAATCATGAGGATCATAGAGGGAAGCAATTCCACAATTCCAAAGGAAAGGGTAAAATGATAATACCTCTGTCTCTTTTTATGTGAAGGTGTTAGAGGAGACACAAAGTTTAAGAAACAAAGGCTTTTGAAACTTGTAGCCTTAAGCATGTCATAGTGTTTTGTGGCAATTCTCGTTAAAGCTAAATTATTTTTAAATATAGAGTTGTCTTTTTTTGGAGCAGATTAGAACAGAAAGTGTCACATGAGATGGGACAACGAGATTATGTCATTTGATCTTAGAAGTTGCATGCATAAATATGGAATCTAGCAGCTAGAATAAAATTCGGATATTCAGATTGGCAGCCCGAAATTAAAGAACTCACAAGTGCTACTACTTCACCGGGATGCACCACGAAGTTAATATGTTGAAGTACCGGCACCTGTTCCGTAGGAAAAGTGTAAGCTTTTCTAATTGTAGCCTCGAAATTCTGTATTCTACAATAACTAAAAAGAATATACATGAAATCAACGATAAAATGAAACTATAAAGATGTTGTTCACAATCAAAATATCAACAGTTTCATACTCAAAATTTTCAAGTGACCAAAGTATAGTCTGAGACAAGGAAATTGTGCATACAATTCTTAGACAAGGTAGGCAGTGGGCAACATAACTACCATATCTATGCACTGTAATTATTTAAGTTCATGTATGCATTCATGATGACAACCTATATAAGAACTGCTGGATGCAAAATCAATTTCAACAGGCTACAAAAGATGCTTTACAAGAAAGAAATGAATAAAGGAATGGGAACTCTAATTTTAACCAAAAACATGCAATTTATGGGTAGTCAAACATTTCCAATTCCAGTAAGCATGAAGTGACCAGCAGTGTAAGCCTTGCATAGCATCACTAATCTCTGAGAAAAAATGATGATGCCACTTCCTTTCGGGTAAATTGGTTTTTTGAGGTCCTTAACAAATTTGTTTTTAGTTTTACGTCCTATTTACCAGAGATCTTGCCTTTTACACATAAGAGATTTGAAAAAGGTCATTTTCTCCCATTCAATTTTGTAAATGGCCATAGGAGGCAAGTTGGTTTTTAAACAAAGGAATTAGGGAAATAATGAAGGAAAATACTGCAATGTTGTCAAAGGAAATTATTGCATTAATAATTCAGACACACATTTATAGCTTTAATTTCTAACTAAAACATAGAAAAATATGCTACTAACTTATCTACAAATATCAAATAACAAATAAAGAGGAAACTAACTCCTAAATTCAAGCCACATAGGACACTAATAAAAGCAACTTAAAATCCTAGAACCTGGTTGCGCGATAAACTGAATTCTGCAAAAAGTAATCTTTTAGAGATAATGCAGCTAGTTGTTTTATTTCTGCACTCTCTTGAGACATATTTTCAACACTCCTCCTTGGATCCTGAATTATAGATTGGAGTCTTGGCTGGAACTGACCTTGTGAATAAATTTGTCAGTTTATCTTTGGTCTAGTAGCTAGCTTTGATCCATGTATCCAAGTTGCAGCACTTGAATATGAACAAATTCTGGCTTCTGTTCATCTTCTTTAGGATAAAATGAAAAGTTTCTACCTCTCCTTTCAACTCATAAAATCTCCAGCTTAGTGGAATTAAAGATTCAACAATACTTGTCTCAGATAAGAATTTAAATCCTTTTTCCATCCACTAGCCAACACTCAAAAGATTTTTATCAATAGCAGGCATGTAAAAGACATCTGAAATTATTTTTGTACATGAACTTGGACTTTCTTATTTCCACAGACATGAACTCTTTAAAAAGATTTGTGACATATATCATGTGGTTTGTAAAACCACTTTCAATCAATCAAAAATTAGACTTCTTGGTTGAAAAACATGTTGCCACAAATAAGTGGTCATCTTTTTCTTCCTCATTGGTGACTTGGACATCTGCTTCATACTTTTGAGATTTGTTTTTGCAAATCACAGCTTTATGACCAAGCGGGTTGAAGCTTTGTCATTATGCATCTGGCCTCTTCAAACAATTAAATGGAGGATTACCTTTTTGCCATAGTGCTGACAAGGTGGGTAAATTTTTCCTTGCATTATTACCTTTGCTTTGAGTCTTGTGGTTGGCCTCCAAGGCTCCTTCAATAATACCACCTTGCCTAATTGCTCTTGTGCCTACAACGTATTTAGCAATTCTTAAGGTAATCCTGTACAGATCTTTTGTGATTTTCAAGGTAGTTATGGATACTTTGAATCTTTCAAGCACTGTAACAAGAATTTTTTCCAACAATTGTTGAATCTTTAAATTTTGTGTCAAGCAATGTTACCTTGTTAACAATGCCGAGAAGTCGGTTTGAGTACTCTTTAACGGTCTCAGATTACTTCATCTTTTGCAACTCAAACTCCCTTATTAAATTCAACACCCTTCATGCCTATTATTCTTTCATCTCCTGTGTATTCTTTCTTCAAATAATCCCAAAAAATATATGTTGATTTGAGAGTCATAACTCTTCTAAGAACTGTTGCAGACACCCCAGCAAACAGAGTTGCTTTCTCCTCTGATTTACTAATTTTCTTTTCCTTTTGGCTTTTGATCCGGGCCACCGTGAGATTATTGGGCAATGGAAGAACATCATAATCCTCTTTCACGGCCTCCCACAGTGCTAAGACCTCAAGATAAGTCTTCATTCTTACTGCCCAGAGTTGGTAATTCTCCCCCATCAAAAACAGGAGGAGCTATTTGGGAAAAACTATTTTTTGAATCCATCTCACTCACAGGTCCCTCAAGAAAATGGCTCTATAAAGTAGTGCAATGTTGTCAAAGGGAATTATTTTATTAACAACTCAGAGACATACATTTGTAGCTTTAATTTCTAACTACAACATAAAAAACTATGCTACTAACTTATTGGCAAGTTTCAAATAACAAAGAAAGAGGAAACTAACTCCTAAATTCAAGCCACGTAGGACTCTAATAACAATAATTTAAAATCCTAAAAGTTTAGTTACTGATAAATTGAATTTCGGCAAAAGAAATCTTTTAGAGATAATGCAGCTTAGCTATTTTATTTCTGCAATATCATGGGACACATTTTCAACAAGACCATTTCCCTCTTACTAGAGGCAAAGACAGAGAACATGAATATTTTCATCTTTTATCAGATAAAAAAGTTCTACTAATACACAGATGAAAATAAGAAAAGGTTTTAAGTGTTAGAGTGTATTTGAGTTTCGTCAAGAGGAATAGTTGTTCTCGGATAATGAGCGACAAGCTGAGAGATCAAAAAGATTAGTATACCTTAACTCTTGAAGGATAGTAGAAACTAATATTCACAAATTCAATGCGTCCTGCTAATCCTTCCAACTTGGCTCCTACAACAATCCACAAAGCAGGATGAAAATATGCAGCATTTGGGAAACATTCTTTTCAGAGTATGTGTTGCACAAATGGAGCTATTTCAGTTTATATAAGTTAACTTCATGCTGCACTTGAAGGGCAATTTACACTTCCGATCAAAAGTTTTTATTTAGGTATGTTAAACTGTCGGTAATAAGGTTTGGATGAAACTTTGCATCAAAGAGCAATTAACGTCCTTTATGAGCAGAAGTAAAGTGATTGTACACTCTATCCATCTATAGTTGAGAGCACTTGTTTTTATGAACCCCTAAACAATCTGTACCTCTATACCAAACCACTGCTTCCCCCTTCACCCCCATGATATACACATCGTCACCTTTGAAAAACATCTTCCATAAAAGTCATGTCTTAGAAAAGATGGACAAATTTCATAAAGCTTCTCTAAGAAACTTAAGCCTACAGAGGGAATTTATGGTATTTGTTAGGAGTTAGGACTTATCCCTCAAAAGTATTCTATTTGCAGCATTGGAAAACAATTTCCTATAACTGAAATACTGAAGCATAAAATCATTCTTTCAACATGATTGGACCCTCTGGAGAAAGCCAAAGGATGAATGCACTCCTACATTGGTGAGTCTATTTTGTGCCTAGTTTCAGTTTACATATACTTTGGGCATTAGAAGATTCAGATTGCCTGAGGGATATGCAGTGTACTAAGGGGTCGTTTGGTAGAAAAAAAAGTAATGCAGGGATTAGTAACGGAGGGATTAGTAATGCAGGGATTAGTAGTACATGATGTATTTTTTATCAAGTGTTTGGTTCATTGCTTCTGACCTCATTTTGTGTTTGGATTAAAACTCTACAAAAAGCTCTTTCCAATTATACCCTTGCATTATTATGAGATTTTCTATTTTATGTAATCGGTCAAGGTAGATAATTGTCGGACAATATTATATTTTTATGGCCTTCTAAGTAGCTAGGAGAAGAACAATTTTGTCATGTTTGCTATTTACTCACTAGAATTATTTGAGGGCAAACAATTGTTATCTTAATAAATTAATCACTTAAAAACGTCAACTTTCAATTTAGAATAGATAGACCATCTACTTTAAAATTGAAAAGGCGGTAAACAATAGTAAAATCAAATGACATCTACATTCACATATAAAAATTGCAAGTTGTAGTTTTAATATGTATGCAATTTATAAATTGTTCAAAATACAAACAGTTAGAAACCACATATAAACCAACAAATAATATATTCCATTAAGATCACAAACTTCAGGTGGTGATATATTTGCCTTTCAATTAGTAAATGTTAAACGACTCACATTTTAAATATTGTATTGATATGTATTGCAATTATTTATTAACAAGCAACTCTCTCTAAATAATAAAATTTGTAAGCTAATTTATTTAAATAAATTTACTAGTACAAATATAAAACATAAAATCAAGAAAATAAATAAAATGATTTTTTTTTTTGAGAAGGTAACAACTTGTATTCTATTCCAAAACAAAAACCAGAACCTGCCACAACAAATTACAGGTTCCTAATTACAATTGTGGAGAATACCACGAAGATCTTTAATCCTATAGCAAACTTTACAAGAAACCTAAAACATCTTTAACTGATTCTAGATCTACCATGTACTCCTGTTTACACCAAAAAAGAAACAAAAC
This sequence comes from Solanum stenotomum, assembly GCF_019186545.1. Classification (NCBI taxonomy): domain Eukaryota; kingdom Viridiplantae; phylum Streptophyta; class Magnoliopsida; order Solanales; family Solanaceae; genus Solanum; species Solanum stenotomum. Next base: position 31,998,837 of record NC_064285.1, on the reverse strand, counting down.
TAAGCAGTTCATCTTAATCTTCTGGATGGAATTGCTCTTGTTTTGGAAGCATCTGAGATTTCTTTCTTTCCACACTGACCACCAGATACAAGCTGGAATGATTTTCCATCTTTCTTTATGCCCGGTAATGCTTGCATAACTGCTCCATAACTTGAGTCTACGTAACTTTCCTAGGCATAACCCATTTCATGCCCTTCTGATTGATAAAGACATTCCACAAAATGTTGGTTATTCTACAGTGAAGGAAGAGATGGTTGACAGTCTCTACTTCTTCTTCACCACATAGATGGCACCTAGGACTCAGTTGAATATTTCTTTTCATAGATTTTCCTGGGTCAAAACTGCCTGCTTAGCAAGGAGCCAAGTAAAACAAGACACTTTGTAGGGGATTTTAGTTTTCCATATCAACTTCCATGGCCACCCATTCCTCTGACTGTTACAAGGATTAAGTTTTTTGTATGCTCTTCTAACACTGAAATTGTCCCGATTGTGATCCTGCCATCCCAAACTATCTTGTGCATCAATAGTTCGTTTAAACTGCCCCAAGACCTTGTAAAACTCCACCAACCTTTGGATCTCCCAGTCATTTAGAGGTCTTCTAAAGCTCATATTCCACCCTCGATTTGACCATATCTCTGCTACAGTGGCCCTTTGCTGCTGGTTTAGGGTGAAAATATCCGGGAACAAGGTTTTTAAAGATCCTTGTTCTAGCCATCTATCTTCCCAAAAAGAGGTTTTTCTACCATTCCCCAATTTAATACTGCAGTTTTATCTGAGCTTTGGCCAATGGTTTCTGATGGCTCTCCAATGGCTTGATCCGTAAGTGCTAGTGACCGTTTTAGTTATCCAGGGATCCTCCATTTCATATTTGGCCTGTATTACATCTTTCCACAGAGCTTGCTCACTGGAAGCAAATCTCCACAGCCACTTCATCATAAGGCACTGGTTTTAAATTATGTATCCCCATCCCCCCTGCCTAGTGTTTTGGACGGCGAGAGGCAACAAAAGGCGACAAGGGCCTGCCTCGCCACGCGGCGAGGCGAGCAGCGAGGCGCTCGCCTTTTTGAATTGAGGCGCCAATTAATACAAAAAATGTAAAATATTTAACTGCATATATAAATATCCAAAATCTCAATAACAATAACATTCATTAGCAATGTCCCTCTTTTTGTTAGCATCTCACGTCTAGTGTTATGAAAGGCGCTCGCCTTTCGCCTTTGGCGACAAGGCAAGGCGAGGCGAGGGGTCATCGCCTTTTTCCGGCGAGGCGAGGCGACTTCAGAAAGGCGTTTCATGGCGACGAAAAGGCGTAAGATGACATGGTGTGGTGATGCAATAGGCGTCGCCTTTTTATTTTTTTATTTTTTTTAAGGTCTGACTTAATAAATAAAAGCCAAAATTAGGGGTTTTTTTGCAAACTTGACCTTCGCAAGACGCTCCTCCTCTTCTCCTCCTATTTCGCGATTGCTGCTCCTTCGTGGAGACTTCTTCTTCGCGAATCGCAATCGCGACTACTGCTCCTTCTCAGGTACAAAATCTTATCTCTAGTTCTTCTCTTCTAGTTCTTATCTTCTTCTCTTCTAGTTCTTCTCTTCTTCTTCTCCACTCTCTAGTCTCTACTCTATTTTTTTTTTGTGGAACTACTCTATTTTATTTTTTTAGGGTGGAACTACTCTGTTTTTCAGTATTTAGAGTTTGAGACTATGCTTGGTTCTGTACTTCTGTGGTAGACTGTAGTGCTCTGCTCACTGGGCTGGAATCTGCCTATATTTTTAAAAAAAAATTGATCCTTCTTTAATTATTTTATACTAATTAATATAGTATTTATTTGTCCATAAATAGTGAATTCAATGACGTGAGATGCTAACAAAAAGAGGGACATTGCTAATGAATGTTATTGTTATTGAGATTTTGGATATTTATATATGCAATTAAATATTTTACATTTTTTGTATTAATTGGCGCCTCAATTCAAAAAGGTGAGCGCCTCACCGCGTGGCGAGGCAGGCCCTTGTCGCCTTTTGTTGCCTCTCGCCGTCCAAAACACTGCTCACGTCATTGAATTCACTATTTATGGACAAATAAATACTATATTAATTAGTATAAAACTAAATTAAGTAGGGAAGAAATAATTAAAGAAGGATCAAATTTATTTATTTTAAAATATAGGCAGATTCCAGCCCAGTGAGCAGAGCACTACAGTCTACCACAGAAGTACAGAACCAAGCATAGTCTCAAACTCTAAATACTGAAAAACAGAGTAGTTCCACCCAAAAAAAAAAAATAGAGTAGTTCCACCAAAAAAAAAAAATAGAGTAGAGCCTAGAGAGTAGAGAAGAAGAAAAGAAGAGAAGAAGATAAGAACTAGAAGAGAAGAAGAGAAGAACTAGAGATAAGATTTTGTACCTGAGAAGGAGCAGCAGTCGCGATTACGATTCGCGAAGAAGAAGTCTTCACGAAGGAGCAGCAATCGCGAAATAGGAGGAGAAGAGGAGGAGCGTCTTGCGAAGGTCAAGTTTGCAAAAAAAACCCAAAAAAACCCTAATTTTGGCTTTTATTTATTAAGTCAGACCTTAAAAAAATAAAATAAAATAAAAAGGCGACACCTATTATATCGCCACAGTACGTCATCTTACGCCTTTCCGTCGCCATGGCATGCCTTTCTGAAGTCCCCTCGCCTCGCCGGAAAAAGGCAATGACCCCTCGCCTCGCCTCGCCTTGTCGCCAAAGGCGAATGGCGAGCACCTTTCATAACACTGCCCCTGCCTGTTTACTCTCAATCAGAGTATCCCACTTTACCAAATGGAATTTCTTGGTTTCACTATTTCCTTCCCATAGGAAATTCCTCCTCAAAGCATCAAGTCTGTCAATAACACCATCAGGAATAGGGAAAAGTGACATCATATATGTAGGCATAGAGTCCAAAACACTATTGATGAGTGTTAATCTTCCTCCTAAAGAAAGGTATTGGCTCTTCCAATTCACCAACCTTTTTTCACATTTTTCAATCACCCCATTCCAAATGCCTATAGATTTGCTTTTGGCTCTGGCTCCCAAGGGCATCCCCAAGTATGTAGTTGGTAGATCTCATGTCCTTCCGCCCAAAATCCTAGCAAGAGAGGGTAAATCAGGGACTTCATTTACTGGATACAAGAAACTCTTGTTCCAATTGATGTGAAGCCCAGAGATAGCTTCAAAAAGAACGAAGATTACCCTTAAAATCTTGAGTTGGTTCTTGTTAGCATCACAGAAGACAGGAGTGTCATCTGCATATTGTAAGTGAGTAATCTCCAGATCAGCCCCCACTCTACTGGATACCCTAAAACCTCTCAGCCACGACTTTTCTTGAGCGATTTTCAACATATCTTTTAGCCCCTCCATAGCGATAATAAAAAGAAAGGGAGATAATGGATCTCCTTGTCTTAAACCTCTCTGTGAAGAGAAAAAACCTATAGGAGTGCCATTTATTAAAACTGAGAATTTCACAGTGCTGATGCGAAACATCATCCATCTTAACCATCTACCTCCAAAACCCCTTTTAGAAAGAGTCTCCAACAGGTACTTCCAATTGAGGTGGTCATAAGCTTTTTGAATGTCCAGCTTACATAGGATGCCCGGGGACCTGCTTCTAGTTCTAGCGTCAACACACTCATTTGCCATAAGAATGGCATCCATTATTTGTCTCCCTTTTATAAAGGCCAACTGTTGGGGGTCCACCAGTTTGTGCATAACCATTTTGATTCTCTCGGTGAGTATTTTGGAGATGATCTTGTACACGCTACCAATTAGGCTAATGGGTCTGAAGTCATGAGCTCCTTAGCACCCATTTTTTTTGGAATTAAAGCCACATAGGGTAGAGTTGAAGTTTTTCTCAAAGACGGTAACCTCTCATGAAAGTTCTTGATTGTAGCAATCACATCTTTTCCAATAACCTCCCAACAATGGGTATAGAAGGCCATGGTAAAACCATCAGGACCAGGAGCTTTGTCACTAGCACAAAGTTTGACACTATCCCATATCTCTTGATCCTCAAATTCCTTCTGAAGCATGAAGTTATCTTCAGCATTAATTTTGTGATTCATCCTGCACCCACCTGAAGGTCTCCAAGTTTCTGTTTCAGAATATAAGTTCTGATAGAAAGCTATAATTTCCTTCTTTATGTCTTCTGGATTCCTGACTACTTCACCCCCCACATTTAACTCATCAATATTATTGTATCTTCTGTGTGAGTTGGCAGTTCTGTGGAAGAACTTGGTGTTGTTGTCGCCCTGTTTCAGCCAATTGACCCTTGATCTCTGTCTCCATGCAATCTCCTCATATTTAGCTATATTTTCAAACTCTAGCAGAAGTTCAGCTTTTAAGTGGATCTCCTCTTCCCCAACAGCTCTTTGATCCTGGACTTTCTCAAATTCAGCAAGTTGATTGACTATGTTCTGTTTCTGTAAAGCCAAATTTCCTTGTGCTGATTTGCTCCACTCTCTCAACTTAACTTTAAGTGCCTTCAGCTTAAAGGCTAAGATGAAATCTGGCCTTCCTTCACAGTCAAAAGACCTCCACCATTCCTTGACTCTATCCAAGAAACCCTCAGTCCGCAGCCACCAATTTTCAAATTCAAAATAGGACCTCACAGGCTCCCAATTCCCACATTGTAATAGAATTGGAGAGTGATCAGAAGTGACCTTTTGCAGGATTGATTGCTTGATATTTTTGAAGGCTCCATTCCACTCATCAGACACTAGAAACCTATCTAGCCTAGCAGCAATGTCATGTTTGTCCCCTTTCCTCCATGTGTACCTTCCTCCTGCTAATTGAAGGTCCAACAAGCTCATATCTTCAATGAAATCAGAGAGGTCAGTCATCGAATTTGTGATTCTTGAACAATTTTTCTTCTCAGAGGGGAATCTAACTGTGTTGAAATCCCCACAAGTTGCCCAAGGGCCATTGAACAGACCTCTAGCTGACCCAACTTCCCACCAAACTTCTTCTCTTTCTTCTCTACTATTTGGAGCATAGATGCCAGTAAGTACCCAAGTGAAGTCAAGACTTTTACCTGTGAACTTGCAGGATATAGAGTATGCTCCCACACTGCTAACCTCTCCTGTCCAAACTTTCCCGTCCCCAAGAATTAGGATGCCCCCTCTAGTAACACTAGCTTCAAGTTGACAAAATTCAACTCCTCTGTTTGCCCATAAATCTTTAATAATGTTTCTCACATCCCCTTGGATCTTGGTCTCTTGGAAGCAATAAACATCAGCCTTCCACCCTTGGATTAGATTCTTGATTACACACCTCTTATTTGCCTGATTCAGGCCCCTCACATTCCATGAAATTATCTTGACTGTCATTTATCACTAGCTAATGTGTAACCCCCCCTGCTTCTGGTACCATTACTACTGAAGTTGCTCCCACATTCTAGACTCTTAAGTTCTTTTGAGCCTTTAACTACTGAAGTTGAATTCAAGTTCTTCCCCCCCTTGTCAGTGTTATTTTGTCTCATACTATCGATCTTCATGAACAGCCTCGTAGCTTCCTCTTTGCATCCCTTAATGTTTACTCCGAAATCCTTGGCTAATTTTATGATGTTCTGATGGATCCAAATCGGCACGTCAAAATCTGAATCATCTTCTTCCTCTGGACTACGTTGGTTTAAAGGGACTACATCTTCAATTGTTGTCAAAGAGTTGTTCTCTTCACCTCTCTGTGAGTTAAGTTCTTGAAAGCAATAGTTTTCCAAAGGTAAATGCGAATCAGGGAGGTCTGGGCACTTGTCTGACACTTCCACTGTTTCTCTATCAACATTATCTTCTGTATGAGCTTCCTTCTCCATCGCATTTTCTTCCAGTTCTGTCCCTTTTATTTTTATGCACCTTGAAGCTGATGGAGGAATAGAAATGGCTTCAAGTTCTGCAGTGATTGGATCATTTAACTGAGTGAAGGGGTTTTCAATGAGAGGCCCACTTGAAATGAATTGTGCCAGCACATCCGGGCCCATTTTTCCGCCCTTTCTTACATGTTTGGATTTCTTAGGAGTTGTTGAACGTTGCAAAGGTTCACATGCTGGTACAGCAGGTTGTTTCAAAATTGCTGGATCGTACGAGGAACCCACGTGTCCAGAAACCTCTGTAAAGGCTAAAACGCTCTCATCCCCTCTATACCCAATCAAAACTTTGGACCTCTGGTTGTTTGGGACAGCCGGAGTTCTCTCATCGGAAACCACCCTCACAGGCGTCTCCACCCAAATCTGAACTTTGAAAGTCAAACCCTCATGAACCAGCTGTACTGAATTAGGGACAGAATCACCATCACCTCTCTCACCTTTAACCTTGCCCATTTCAAGTGATTACGAAGCTGTCTCTTCTTCAGTACGAATCCAACCTCCACAGAAATTCCCGATCTCTCGGAAGACTTTCTGGGACCAAAGTTGGAGGGGTAAACCCACTACCCTGATCCAAATCTGATCCGGCTTTTCATGGATGGTGTTCGAAGTCGGCGACCACCATTGAAGATTGAAGTCGGCGACCACTACATGGAAGGTATTAGTAATACCTCCTATAATACCATGTAGGATGTATAACTAATCCATGGATTAGTTATACTTAGGCCCAAAAATTCTACCAAACATAGTACTAAATAATACCATGCATAATACATGGACTATTTCTCCTAATACCTCCTACCAAACGACCCCTAAAAGTACTGTTAAACCCAATTAATAGCTAAAATTTTATAACTGAGACAATGTAGCCAACAGATTATAAGCAACCAAAGGAGTAAAAAGGGAAAGCATAACAAATGAAGAACAAGCATTGGAAATTCCAATCCAAATGTGCAAAAAAGTGACATTTTAAAATAATTGTACTACAAAAAATCAATGTGAAATTCCACATCGTAGTTTGTCTTTTGAACCATCTCAAGATAATATCCCTTTCACAAAACAGAATCAGTTATTACTTTCTTTTTAATGCTATATCAACTGAAATGTTCTATTCTCATCACATTTTAAATGTTTAAACATACAGGACTCCAAAATCTAAACAACAAAAGACAAAAAGGTTTATACATTTATTTCTTGCTACCATTACAGAATGTATTTTTAAACTTATTGGGTGAATATGTCCTGTCCCACCAAGATACTCGTATATAAATACAGAGTGTACGTAAGTGAAACAAGAAGCTAGTTTGGAAAATACTTTTACCTTTGTCAATGAATTTACCACTAGAACCAAGATCCATTAATTGAAAAACCTTCTCACTTGCCCCAATAGATTGCATCAATGACGAAAAATTGTCCCCTACCCACCATGTAGAATAAATCAACCATTCACTGTATAATACGAATTTGGTAAGTTGTTCTGCTGTAATATGACCAGTCAGGATAGATATTCCTCCTACCAGCACAGCAATAACCTAAAAAATTCAAAGCATAAAATTGGAGTTCACTTTAAACAATTAACTGGAAAACCTTATTTTGTATTTCAAACAAGTAGAAGCTGCAGATGATGATAATGAATAAGTCTCTAATTGAAAATTAGAAGCATCTATCATCTCTTCCTATCGTCTATCGAGAACCATTCAAATGAAATTGTTTTGTTAGAATCCTGTGAATATTTTTGAAGGCAGAATACATAGATAGACATCTTAACTTGGAATCGTGGACTCTACTTGCAGTTGAACACCCCAACTTCCATTGTGACCATCTAGACACTTCAACTTAACAGAGGTGCATCCCATGGAAATTTAAGCGTGTGAAAGCCCTAAAAAGAAATTGTTTTATTTTTTTATGTGGACCTCACTTTCTTCTTCCCCATTAAACAAATAGCCATCACCACCCTCACGCAACCACCCCAACAAGGACAACACTAAACTCACCCTCAAACCCACAATTCTAATAGCCATGGATACCATTTGAATTTCCTCCTTGGAGTAATTGTTTCAAGCTGACTAGTGGGTCCTCCTAATCGCCGGAAATCGACCGGAGAAGGCTTTGATCAGAGCTGGCAAATTCAGGCAACAAATTATCCAAATCTCCAAATCCAAGAATTAACTCTAGCGACTGAAATCTAAACGGAGCGTCAAAAGAAAACCTCAACTGGAGAACCCAACTTGAACTTGAACAGAGAATCAAAGTAGTTTGTCGAAAACCTCAAGAAAATGACGATATTAAGAAATCATAGCCCTGAGTTCTTAGAGTAAGAATTCTCAATTTGGGGGACGGATAACAGTTTGTTTTAGCTGAAAAATAGGCATGTCGCGAGACTGCTCGCAACCTACTCATACAAGAACGTGTTTCATTGCATATTTGGGGGGACACTATACTCATATCTTGTGATATGATTTACCATATGACTTAATCCACCATTTAAAGTCAGATTCCACACTTTGTTTTGTTTTCTCAGCCACCCTTGTTCTTTCTTTCACCATGTGTCTTTTTGGAAGCACTTGTTTGTCCATAAGACCACTCCAGGAAACAAAAAATTGGCTCATTGTGCTCAAAAATGTGTATTTCTTGGTTTCTTAAGGGTACATAAGCAATACTGATGCTACTCACCTAACCTCCAATGGTACCTTATGTTCGCCAAAGCTACTTTCTTTAACGATTACCCTACTTTACATCCTCCTCTGCTGAACATCTAGGCATTTATGAGGTTTTACAAATTCTATTTTTTGGGGATTCCGCCATTGTCTTTCCTTCCACAGCTCCACCTCCACCACTTTTGACTTATCATCGTCGACTACACCCTTCATCTTGCCTAGACAATTCACACCCAACACCAAATTCTTTGCTTGATGCAGACTTGTCTTCACAAAGTTCTTCTATTACCCCTTGGAAAGGTATTTGTTACATGTAACCCTAATCATATCTATATTTATCTGAGTTATCATTGTTTATCACTAGCTCATTATGTCTTTATATCATCTATTTCTATTCCACAGACTACAGGTGAAGTCTTTCTCACATAGGCTGGCGACTAGCTATGATTGAGGAGATGTATGGCTATATTTTAAGGGTACTAGGGAGCTCGTTCCTTTGCCTCCAGATAAGTCTATAGTTGGTTTTCTTTGGGTATATGCGTTAAATGTTGGCTCTGATGGACAGGCTGATCACCTAAAACATGACTAGTTGATAGCATCCATGTCGGCCTACTTGCAGGGGCGGAGCTACGTGGTAGTCAGGGGTTCAGCTGAACCCCCTTCGCGGAAAAATTACACTGTACATATAAGGTTAAATCTTTATTTTAGGTACATACATATTATAAAATGAACCCGCTCAACAGACTTGAAGCTTGGTTCAGCGGTCAAGGGGGTTCAAATGATGCCAGAGGTCTCGGGTTACATTCCCGATCACAACATTTTTTAAACTTTTATTTCCCTTTTTTTTACGTATGATTATTACCCACGTGCCACAACCATCTTACAAATGGATACAAATTCTTGTGAATCGTGAAGCATTAATAAAAGTAAACGCCCTCACTTAATTCTGTCTTCTTTGTTTTATGCTTAACTATGGTAAAGTATTTTTTTTTATTTGTTTAAACATGTCAAATTTAATTGTCATAACATGTTTGAACTTGTAATTTTTTTTCTCTACACAATATTTAAGTTTATAAAATGAATTATGAGTTGTATATGTAGCAAGCATGATACATATGATTTTTATGAACCAGCTTAAGGGGGAATATTAGAATCCAAAATTATTCTAGAAGAATTGTAAATATAGGAGTACAGCAATAGTATACTCAGTGAGATTCCACAAGTGGTGTATGGGAAGAGTAGAGTGTATACAGACCTTACCCCTATCTAGTAAGGTAAAGATGTTGTTTCTGATAGACCCTCAGCTCAAGAAAAATATTTCAAAACAGGTTTGAAAAATACAAGGTGAAAGAAGCTCGGATGGAAATACTAAGAAAGGAGGTATATTGACAACAAAATAGTAAGATAAACAAACAAAAGAACAACAGTAGTGATAAAATTGAAGAATAAGATAATAATAAAATAATAATGATAATACAATATAAATATAGTAGATTGCTTGATTTACTCTTATTGTCATTATGTAGTGATTTTCTTTCCTTTTTAGCACATGTAACATAGTTATTTAAACCCAATAGCTTGAGGGAATAATCAAGTCATAGTCTCTCTTATTTCTCTTCCTTTTCACAGCATTCAGCACTTAGCACCCTGATATTTGAAATGTTTTTATGACAAAAAGTTCTTCATTTATTAACTCAAGGAAAAAAAAGATGGAAGGTACGAAGGGTGAAGAAAGATACTCCAGTGCTAAACAATGGAAAGAGTTTGACCTGAGTTGAGTGATAGAGTGTGTTGAAGCTAAAGTTCCAATATCCATAAGCAGCACTTTGACGCAAGGTTATATCAGCTAATTTCCCCATCCACCGTGCATACCTGTTCTAGAAAATGGTTATTTTCGAGTTCTTGTAAATACTAAAAAACTGCATGTAATTGTATTTTGCATATGTTCATATGTTTACTCCTGACAGTATTAAACAAAACACAAAAGGAAAAGATCCGTTCTTCGAGTAGTTACCTTTGCAGTTCTTGTTCCTCAGTTCCATATACTCGTACAGTCCTCATGAGAGAGAATGTCTCTTGAGCAACCTATGTCACATAAATGGATATAATTGAATATTAAACTTATAGCATATAGGGATAAAATGGACCAATCAACTTCTTAAGATTACTTCATTTGCACAAGCAGTGTACTCCTGAATTAGCTTAGCTGCTTTCTTCTGGTATCTGTTAAAAGAAACAGGCAGAAAGAGAGAGAGTTAGAAGAAGTAGAAATCATAAATTGCACCAAGTCTCAAGTATAAGTTTTCTTCACCTACTTGAACAAAGTATTCTAGTAGACTCATTTGCTACTAAGAGAGGGTAGCATAATTTATCAGGTACGCTAAATAAAAATGTGACTTAAAGAAGAGAAATCAATACTAAAGTCTCAAGTTCGAAACCCCTTGCCAGCGAAAGCAAGGGGTTTGCCTTCTGGGTCGAGCTCGTCGCACCGGGCTTGCCTAGTGCGGATTACCTCTCCTATGTGGTTTGCGAGCTATTGCATAGGAGCAAGGGTTTTACCCTGTGTGCACCCAAAGGGTAACAACTGCGGGTTTCCCTTGTCATCAAAAAAAACTAAAACAAGAATTCACATCATTGTGGATGGTAAGTACTCCATGTTCACCAAAGACCAACTTGGCCCTTTCTTTTTGGGAAAACCGAGAATACTAATTACTCCAAGGACAAGGATGAAGCTTTGGAAGCACCAAGAAGGCCATTCACAAGGTCTCTAGCTAAACAGATGCAAGATAAGGTGGCTGGACTTCAATGGGAGATTAAAAAGGTACTTATTGTGGAAGAAGAGCTCCAAGTCTTGTGGAGAGGAATTGGCTACGAGCTACACTTATTTTATGGTCTATGTCCAACATGGGCTCCAAGAACTAGCCAAGCGAAGTGCCTAAATTTAATCAGCCCACAGAGGGAGGAGGATTCACACCCCAAGACGTGGAAAGAAGCAGCTAAAGTTTCCTAATTTTTGTTTCTAGATGGCTATGGACAATTTAAATGCTTTCCTAGTTTCCTAGTCAAAGTTTCCTTATTTCATTTTAGGAGTTATTCACATGTTTTCCAAGTTTACTATTCAAAGTTCCCTTATGTCTTTTCCAGTGTTATGAATGGCGAGGCGAGGCGAGCCATTCTCGCCATTCTTCACTGAGGCGAGGCGATCCCAAAAAGGCGACCTACGGCAACCATATGGCGAAGAAAATGGCGGCGCCATTTTGTTTTTAAATTTTTAAAAAGCTTTGACTTAGTAATATTAGTCAAAATTAGGGTTTTTTTTTTCCATTTTCAAACTTTCATCAGTCAGTCGCTGCTCCTCTTTTGCTCTTCCATTTTCTCCTTGCGATCTCTTCTCCACGAGTTGCTGCTCCTCTTTGGCTCTTCCCCTCGCTGCCTCGCGTCTCTTCTCCTCCTTCATCACACGAGTTGCTGCCAGCCGCCAGGTATACTCTTTTTTTTCTTCCTTTCAGTTCTTCTTCTTCTTCTTGAGTTCTCTTCTTCTTGTTCTCTTCTTTTTCGTTTCTTCTCTTCAAGCTCAGTCCTCTTCTTTGTTTCTCTTTCTTCTTTCTTTTTGAGATACAGCAGCTTGCTGCTTTCACTGCTCTGTTTTTTTCCTCTGTTTTAATGTTCAGCTGTTACTGGTTACTGCATTCACTGGTTGCTGTCTATAATTTTAAAAAACTGCTCTGTTTTTCTCCTCTGTTTTATTGTTTTACTGCTCTGTTTTTTTCCTCTGTTTTATTGTTCAGCGGTTACTGCTTACTGCCTTCACTGGTTGCTGTCTATAATTTTTTTTAAAAAATAATTCTTCTATAATTATTTATTCATTTGTCCATAAACAGTGAATTGACTAAATTTAATGGCGGATGCTAGCAAAAAGAGGGACATTGGATGGAATTATGGTACCCAAGGAGCAACGAAAGATTCGGTTAATTGTAACTTTTGTGGGAGTACTTTTAATGGTGGAATAACCCGACACAAGCAACATTTAGTGGGTGGTTTCAAGAATGTTAAACAATGTACAGCTTGTCCGTCGGCGATTAGAGAAGAAATAAGGGCTTATATGCAAAATAAAATCGCTAATAATCCCAAATTTCAAGTGAGGCAGCCGGAAGAATATATTGATATGGATGATGTTGATGATATGGATGAATATGCGGAAATGATGCCTCCCTCCAAAACTCCAAAGATATCTTCTAGTGGAGGTGCATCATCCACCGCGCGGAAAGGCCCTATGAATCTCTATTTTCCGCAGAAATCAACACAAAAAGGAGGCTTTGAAAAAGGAGGAGGAATTGATGAAACAAAGAAAATTCTAAGAGAGCGTGCGGTAAGTGCTTTCGCAATATGGATGTATGATGCGGGGCTCCCTTTTAATTGTGTCAATCACAAATCATTTAATAAATTTATTGAGACAGTAGGACAACATGGCCCCGGAATGAAGCCTCCTACATTCCATGAAGTTAGAGTTACTCACCTAAAAAAAGAGGTGGAGAAAGTGGAAAAAATTGTCGATGAGCATAAAGTGCAATGGACAAAGTTTGGATGTTCCATTATGATGGACAAATGGACGGCGCGAAATGGTAAAATGATCATCAATATTTTGGTGAATTCTCCAATCGGTAGTGTATTTCTTGGTTCTGTTGATGCTAGCAATGAATCTACCGATTCCACCAAAATGTACAAGTTGTTTGAAAGCACTATTGAAAGAATTGGAGCGGAAAATGTTGTACAAATTGTCACTGATAATGCTAGTGAGAATGTTAAAGCGGGAAGCATGATGATGGGTGCGTACCCACACATTTATTGGACTCCATGTGCCGCTCATTGCATCAACTTGATGTTTGGTGACATATTCAAGGTTAAGCCATATGCTTCCGGTAATATCACTCTCCTATCTTCTAACTTTCTTTATAGTCAATATTTAATACTTATTAGCTACTAATTACTATAATCTTACTTTAACAGTTTTTAAGAAGGCCATCAGAATCCATTCTTACATTAGTCAAAGGCCATTGTTGTTAAACTTGATGAGAAAATTCACCAAGGAAAGAAATTTGGTGAAACCGGCCAAGACAAGATTTGCAACGGCCTTCTTAACTTTGAGAGCTATGTACATACAAAGAAAAAACTTGAGAACTTTAGTCCTCTCAACCGAATGGACTTCAAGTAAATTTGCAAAGGAAACTTTGGGGAAAGAAGTTGCCAATCTTATTATTTCTGCCCACTTTTGGGATGATGTTGTTCGAGCACTTACAGTTTGTGGCCCTTTGACAAAAGTGCTTCGTTTGGTGGATGGGGAGAAAAAACCACCAATGGGCTATATTTATGAAGCAATGGATAGAGCCAAAGAAACTATTGAACGGGGTTTTCGTGGAATTAAGAAGCAATATGAGAAAGTGTTTGAAATTATTGATGCAAGGTGGTCAGACCAACTCCATCGGCCTTTGCATGCTACAGGCCATGTTTTGAACCCAGGATTGTATTATAAAGCTCAAGAAGAGGGAACTTTACTACAGAGTCTGTGGACCGAGTATTATGCATGTGTTGAGAAGATGATCCCCGATACAACAATACAAGATTTACTAGTCGCTGAGCTTCCTAGGTACAAAATGGCGAATGGACTATTTGGTTGTGGTCCGGCTAAAAGAGCTAGAGACACAAGGTCACCGGGTAAGTGAGTTGATTTAGCTCTTACTTAAATTATTCGACTTATTTACACTCATTAACCTCTAAATTTATTTTATTATAGTGGAATGGTGGTCACTATTTGGTAGTGAAACACCAAACTTGCAAAAGTTTGCCATGAAAGTATTAAGCCTAACTTGTAGCTCATCCGGATGTGAGCGAAATTGGAGTGTGTTTGAACACGTAAGTAAAAAAATTATATCCTAATTTCCATATTATATTATTATCAATATCTATTAGTTAATATCTGTAACTTATGTGTAGATTCATTCCAAGAAGAGGAATAGGCTTGCACTATCGCGTCTCAATGATCTAGTGTACATTAAGTACAATAGAACATTGAAACGTCGTTATGATGCTCGTGATCTCATTGATCCAATTCGCTTGGATAACATTGATGATTCAAATGAATGGTTAGTTGGATGCCCCGAAGATCAAGAAGATGAACTAGTATATGAGGATGATGATCTTACTTGGGGTAGTGTTGCTACGGCAATTGGAGCTGATGAGAGTATCTATCATCTTAGGGGACTTTCTTCAAGATCAAGAGCACTTGACAAGGGCAAAGGAGTAGAAACTTCATCTACAAGTTCAACTTCAAGTAGGACTCGGACACTAATTGATGAAGACTACGAGGAGGAAGAAGATGAGGAGCAATATAATGATGTAGAGGATGTTGATATTCAAGAGTTGGATAGTTTTGAAGAAGAATAGATTTTTAGAGTTCTAGTATTATCTTTTGAATTATTGGGTCTTTAAAGTTCTAGACTTTTAGTATCTACTTTTAGTTTTTGAATTGAAATATTTGCTAATATATGTTATTGCTATTGAGATTTTGGATATTTATATATGCAATTAAATATTTTTAATTTTTGGTACTAATTGGCGCCTTGATTCAAAAAGGCGAGTGCCTCGCCGCTCGCCTCGCCGCGTGGCGAGGCAGGCCCTTGTCGCCTTTTGTCGCCTCTCGCCGTCCAAAACACTGGTCTTTTCATAGTTAGGTTTAATTACTTTTCCTTTACCTAAAGGACTTGTTATCCAAAGTAGTACAGGATTTGAATCATAACCCTCTTGGGAGAGTGTTTACATGACCCATTCTAGTATAAATAGGAGCGTCTTTCATTATTTTTGCTACACATTATTATCAATACAATTGTGAGAGTTTCTCCTTTTTACACCTTTGAATGCTGCCTAATTGATATTTATCTTGCAACCTTACAAGAACAATCCTTTAAAAGGTAAGATTATTCTTTAAACTTGATATTTTGGTTCTCATTTGTCCAACCTTACAAGACTAAGTCTTGTAATTATTGTTGTCTATAATTATTCAATTAGGGGTCTGGATCACTTTTGCTATCTAAGTGCTTGATTAAAACCTAGTAGTAACATAATTAGTCTTAATCCGATAATTTTTGTGTACTACTATCAATTAGGGTTCTTAGCCTATCATCTTCGGAATTCTTGAATTCATTCTAACTTTACTTTGTTTTCTTTAATTTCACTATTTAAGCTACCACATATTTATTCATCTTATTCTCGCAACTAACTCAATTCTAATCAAGTGGTATCTGAGCTTCTATCAAGATTTCATACTTGGGAGTTTCTTGAGCAAGAAGCCAAAAAAAAAAACGTCAAAAAGTGAAATCTGCCTGAAGTACAAAAAAATTTTAAAATTGTGACTTGCTCCCAAAAAAAGCTAGTTACTTGTGCCTAAAGAAATCTTTATCAAGGTTCAATTGCATAAAGATTAAGCGACGCGACTTTGCCGAAATTCAGGTTTTGAGAATCTTAACTTAAAAATTAAACTACTTTTGCAATTTTATGGTCTGTTTATGATTCTTGATTTCCAACATCAAGAAGGAAATTTTTTTAAAAAAAAAAAGGAGGGGGGTGGATAATTTTATTGATTTTTTACAAATTGGTCTTATTTCTAGTCTTGCCAAACCTAATCTTTCTAGCACTTGGTAAAATTTATTTCTTTCCATATTTTTACTTCTAAAAGGCTGTTATTAGTAGGTTTATATATAAATTTGAGATTGGTAACTGTTTCTATTTCTTTAAATCAGTACATGGGTTGTACTGAAAACCATATTTATATAATGAACTCTAAAGGCACTGTCCTATCCCTATAATGAGTCTAAAACATCAATGATAGAGACAGTGTCATTAGAGTAGATCTGATTACACCAAAAACACAGTTAGGATACATTCAATTTTACTTGTTGCTTATTACTCTCCCTATTCTCAAAAACTCTAAGATTTCTCTCTGTCCAGATAGTCCACCAAATAGTAGCAGGAATGATTCTCCAGTTGCTTTTGTTCTTTGCTTGTAACCCTGCTTCTTCCCAACTGTATAAGGCCTCTGCAATTCTACCAGGCCTGACCCATGAGATGTTTTTGAGCCTTAGGAATAGATTCCACAATTGGCCAGTGACCTTGCACTGGATGAACAAGTGAGATTGACTGTTTCTGCAGTTTACCCACAAAAAAAACATCTACAGCATAGTGTAATTCCCCTCTTCATCAAATTTTCCTGTGTCAACACCACTTCCTTAGCCAGTAACCACACAAAACAGGCCACTTTGTGTGGGATCTTGGCCTTCCAAATGTGTTTGCAGGGCCATTTGGGTGCCTGCGTAATTGGATGGTTCAACTTCCTATATGCTGCACTTACTTTAAAAGTCCCTTTACAGTTCCTCAACCGCTGTAATCTGTCCTTCCTTGTCTCCAAGCCACTAAATTGTTCAATGACGCTGAAGAATTTTGTGACTCTTGGAATTTCCCAATCATTGAGGTGCCTTCTAAATATAATATTCCACCCATGAGGTGTCCATAGTTCAGCTATTGTATTTTGTTGCTGAAGAACCAGAGTATGTATGTCCGGGAAAAGTGTCTCCAGATTTCCTGCTTCATGCCAATCCTCCTTCCAGAATCTAGTTTTAGCGCCATCTACCACTTTAATCTTGGTGTTTGGTTTGAAATCATCCCATAGTGATCGGATGGATTTCCATAAACTAACACCATACGGAGTGGTAACTTCCTTTGTCATCCAATTCTCACTTTCTTCATATTTTGCTTTTATGACTGAGCCCCATAAATTCTGATCATCATTAGAATACCTCCAAAGCCACTTCATTCTCAAAGCATTGCTTTGATTCTTTAGGTTCTTAATCCCTAAACCCCCAACTCTCTTATCATTGATCACTTTTTTCCATTTGACTAAGTGGTACCCCTTCCTTTCCTTGTTTCCTTGCCACAAAAACTTTCTCCTGATGCTATCCAACCTATTAATGACACCCGGAGGAATAGGAAATAAAGACATCATATATGTTGGAAGTGCATCAAGCACAGAGTTGATCAAAGTCAAAGCCTGTTTGGATGGGCTTTTAAGTTGGTCAAACTGGCTTAAAAGTCAGTTTTTGACTTATTAGAGAGTTTGGCAATTATCAAAAAATGACTTATTTTAAGCCAAAAGTTAAAAGCTAGGTGAAGCCATTTAAGCCAAAAGCTAAAAGCTAGGTGTCCCTAATTAGTACTATTACTATTACTAGTGTTACTATTATTATTATTATTATTATTATTATTATTATTACTATTATTATTACTATTATTATTATTATTATTATTATTACTATTATTATTATTATTATTATTATTTCTATTACTATTATTATTATATTATTATTATTATTAATTAATTTTGTTTTAATTTTTTTTAAGTATAAAAACTTTAAATTAATCAACTTTTTATCATGTTAACAGCTATAAGGGTATTTAGACATTTTGATAAAAAAAAGTGTTTACAAGCACTTATTTACCAAACACATCAACAACTTTTTTTCAACTGCAACACTTTTATCCAAACACATAACTACTTATTTTAAAAATAAGTTCCAGCACTTTAAAAAGTTACTTTTTAAAAGTTACTTTTTTTAAGTCAATCCAAACGGGCTCTCAGTCTTCCTCCAAGTGAGAGGTACTGAGACTTCCACCTTGCTAGTTTCATCTCACACTTCTCAATCACCCCATTCTAGATTTCCAAAGACTAGGATTTGGCCCCTAAAGGCATACCCAAATAAGTAGTTGGAAGAGCACCCACTTCACCACCAAGAATTAACTTCAAATTACCCATATTTGGCACTTCATTAATTGGATACAAGAAGTTTTTTCTCTAGTTAACATGAAGTCCAAACACTCCTTCAAATAAGACCAGAATTAGTCTCAAAATTTTGAGGTGGTTCTCTTCAGCATCACAGAATATCAGGGTATCATCTGCATATTGTAAATGAGTTATCCTTAGGGATTCCCTTCCGGCTCTAGCTACTTCAAAACCTATTAGCCATTCTTCTCTGTTTGCATTCATAATCATATTGTTGAGTCCCTCCATGACTAATAGGAAAAGGAAAGTAGGGTTATATATAAATCCTAAAAGAACAACAGCGAATTGGCCAAAAATGGCAATAAAGGGTGAGTTCAAGAGAGGGGATAAAACAAATTGAGAAATAGTGATGAACGATGGCATGTAGGGGGGCCGAACTAAGCAAACAAAATTACACCAACTTGAATGAGGTGCCCTGAATAAGGACCACGACCACCCTAGTGGACATAGAGAGGACAAGCGCAGTAACATAGTCGAGTAGAGGAGAATCAATCAAAACCTGAGGCCTCAAGATAGAAGACAAGTTGTTTGAGCTCCTCGTATCTAACAAGAGGAGCAATTTAGAGACAGTGAGGATGAATTTGAAAAAGTTTACCAAAGAAGGTCTGGAAGGAGGGAACCACGAGCTAGAGCTGAAGATGTCAATCTTAGAAGTATCAAGAAGAAGATACGACTTTCAAGGAGACCAAGAGATCAAGATTTGTACCTTGAACGAGAGAGAAAAGTTGAAGTCATCTTCGATTGCCATAATCATTCTAAACGTAAGAAAGTTAGACTTGTTGTGATTGAATTTACTGACTATGATGTAATTTGGTAGAAGAAATTTAGTATGGATTGAGAAGACCTGGAGACCTGCCTCATGCTACTTACGCCGAGATGAGAAAAGTAACGAAGAAGGTATTTTTGGCATCACACTGATAACAAGATCTGCAACAACGCCTTCAAACTCTTAGATAAGATTCTATGTCCATAGATGAGTATTTTGAAGTTATGGATATGACTATGATCCAAGCTTATTATAATGAGAATGAAGAAACCACTATGGCTAGATTCCTTAATTGTTTAAAAAAATAAAATTACAATATGTAAACTCAGCTGGGTTAGTAAAATTGGATGTAAGAACAGAAAAGAAAAATAAAACAAGGTAGGTCATGACGAAATCAACCTACTACTGCTCCAAGGAGGAATTGACTGAACAAGAAGAAAAAACTACTCCTAAAACTCAAGATGATAAAGGCTAAGGGAAAATTGGAGTTCAAGGATGGAGGTAAGCCTTTTAATTCTTGATCCTTTACTCCTTCTAGTTGTAACATTCAGTACTTCCGGGCTAAGTTTGAATTCTTTTAACGTGGGTTACTTAACCCATGCTCCGTAGAAAATCAATGTGCGTAGGTAAAAAGTCGATAATTATAGATTGGAATGGTAAAATTACGGATTTGGATTCAAAAGAAATTGAAACATTGATCCCCCAAGGCCTAGCTCGAGTGGCAAAATGTGGAGGATTTGTGGCTTAGGTCGCAGGTTCAAGCCCCACATCATGCAAAGTGGAGAAGGGTAGAGGAGCGGGACCATTATCCACCGAGTTAGAAGGTTGTGATTGGTCCAAAGGGCTGGTCACAGACAGATTTCTCAGTTATCCAAAAACAAGAAATTGAAACAATGAAAGTTTAGAAAATAGGGGTAAAATATAGCCAAATTGCAGCCACATAAGTGATATGTGGGCCGCATGTGGTGATGAAATGTTGAGCTTCAGTGATCGAGATGTGAAACCCACATACGGACCACATGCTAGACATATGATTTGTATGTGGAGTTCTGAGGATGTTGAAATTTCATGCTACAAGTGTTCATATGCGAAACAACATATGGGTCCGCATGTTACACTGTATGTTGAAGTCTAAAAATGGTCTAAAAATATGAGCTACTAGTAGTGCCCGCCCGAGGGTAAAGAACATAAGACGGCTACTTTAGGCCCAAAAGTTGGGCCCCAATTTTGTGTAATATAGTAGACTTTGAGGTTAAAATACACTGTACATAGAAGGTTAATAAAATAGAGTTAAGATAATTTTTTTGATATTGATTAACATGTTTGACCTATAAATGGAAAAGGTTTTCCGTGAATGTAAACATTTTTTGTGTTAAAGAATGACAAAAGTCTCACATTGGTGATTAATGAGATGGGTGGACTCCTTATAAGGCTTGGGCAATCTTCTTCGCTTTGAGCTAGTTTTTGGGGTGTGAGTTAGGCCTAAAACCTAATTTAGCATGGTATCAGAGCAGGGCCCATCTCACCCAATGTTGGGGCCCCCAAAATCAAAATTGCCCACGCACTAAATACTAAGCACTGCGCGTAAGGTGGGATGTTAAAGAATGACAAAAGTCTCCTATTGGTCGTTAATGA
Source organism: Solanum stenotomum (assembly GCF_019186545.1). Lineage (NCBI taxonomy): Eukaryota > Viridiplantae > Streptophyta > Magnoliopsida > Solanales > Solanaceae > Solanum > Solanum stenotomum. The sequence goes on along the minus strand of NC_064285.1, from coordinate 31,978,018 downwards.
GATGGGTGGACTCCTTATAAAGCTTGGGCAATCCTCCCCCCTTTGAGCTAGCTTTTGGGATGTGAGTTGGGCCTAAGACCTAATTTAACATTTTGCTTTTAGGTAAATACTTTTTTGACAACTCTTACACTTCCTTCTTGATTTGAATCCAAAGCCCCCCACCCCACCCACCTCTTTTTTTACTTATGTATGCTGCAATTTAATTTTTATACTCCTTCTTTTCTTAATTTTTCCAAGCTCAAATATTGGTTAAGCTATTACATATACTCCCTCCATCTCGTATTAGTTGTCCATTTATCCTTTTACATACCCCTTAAGAAATCATTAATAAGAAGGATAGATTTGCTAATTTAACACTTGAGAATTTTTTCGGAAGTTTACATATAACTTGTTTTCAGTTTAAAAAAGAATTAAATGTAAGGGTGAAAGGGAACAAATATAATAAATTCTATCTTGGTTTTGTAAATTGACAAGTAATTTGGGACAACTATTTATAGTAAGGTGGACAATTAGTATGTGACAAAGGGAGTACATAATATTCCGTTAAATATAAGAGTTGAAGAATGCCATTTAATTAAGGAGTTGATTTCTTTGATGATCAGTCAACTAGAAGTTACAGTTACTTTTCTACAAAGACACATTTCTTTTTTATTCCAATTTTCTTCAGTAAATATGACTTCCAAAAATAATAACTATTAGTTGAGTCATCATTTGAGAAATCACCTCTTTAGTGAAGGTATTGGGCATTCTTTTGATGTTTTCTCATGTTTCAAGTATTACAACAACTATGCTGAAGCAACTAATGGTTATATCTTGATATTAAGTATTCAACTTCTTAAATATAAACTCATATTATTTTTCATCTAAAATTTCTTATTTTATTTAATTCTAACGACTTAGATCCTTTGCCAAATGTTGTTTCTAAAATTTTGCAGGATTATGTTGATGTCTTTCACGATGATATTCCTAAAGGTTTACCATCTTTAAGAGGAATAGAACATCAAATTTACTCATTGTCTGGATTTCAATTTCCTAATAGGCATGCATTATTACATTGAGACCCTATTTATAGACACTACATTAGACTTCTTTTCCAACTAGGACACTACATTACAATACTGGGAAAAGTAGGATTCTATATACTTTTCCTATTCCTATTGTTATACTTATTCTAAGTAGGATGATATACATTATTCTTGTTTCTATTCCTATTCTAACCGTCTAAATAATCTGGTCCTTACATTAACTCAAAGCAGTAGTGACCAAAAGTCTTTAGTAAGAACCATTATTCTTGGAACTTCTCATTTATAATAGATTAAAACCATGCATGTTCTACTGATTGTCTAACTCCATCTCGTAAATAAGATTCTAAGATATAATATTATACAGGTAAAACACCAAGGAAAACTTACTGGCCGTATAATAGCATTATCGTGAATAGTGCACAGCAGATAGCCAATGTGCACAATCCCAATGGCCAGGACAAAAACAACAAATAAACTAAAGCACCTGTTCCCTGAGAAGGATAAAAGTAAATTACCAACTCAAAAATGAACATCTGAAAACATTAGACATGTTAGGAAATTTTACCTGGAGAACATTGCGTAAAATCAGATTTAGGTCATTTCCAATTACACGAGACACTTGTTGACAATCTGCCCCTAGCCTACTTGTCAAATCACCAACTGTTTCAGAATCAAAAAAGGATATATCCTACAAAAAAGGTAAAGCTACTTTTCATATAGAAGTGATGTCACTTGTTCCTTAGAGAAGAAAAGTAATGGGTTATTTATGTTTAAGCGAAATAGGATTCCTGAAACCTGAAGAAGAAGAGTGGAATATAATTTTTCCCTCATTCGCTTGACCTGCAAAGGAAGATGAAGTACAAGGCAATTAAACAAGCTATCCTGTTTCTTGGAGACTTTTAACGTTAAAAAAATATTATTAATATATATATATATTTGATTAAATGGCTTTAGCAGTGAAGAAAAAAAATATAAATTTTATAGGCAACTAAAAGCAGGATTTGTTTAAGTGAATAGAAACAAGACTGACCAGGATCATATTTGCGATGCCAAAAAGGCAACCTCGCACACCACTGGAGATGAAGAAAAATGTTAGAAGGAGACTTTGAAAAATATATAGAAAAAAAGAAGTAGTAGTGTTGACCTGCATATTGCGGAAATGATGCATAGCACAACCAAGATTCGCACATTCCGGTGGAACAGTGGGGTAGTGGTACTTTGTGCCGTAAAGATGGATGCTGTGAGAAAATGCGGTATAGAAATTTCTGATAACTGATGAAAGGAAAGGATTAGGATGATTTGAAAGCATTAGGATTATCATTTTGAAAGGGTTAGGAATTAGAAGAACGTACAGCAGTAACAATGAGAGCAGTAAAAGCAGCAAAAATGAGGAAACGATCTTCAGCTATCAATTCCCACATTCTGTTAAGAGCACGTACAACAGTCACAGGCTTTGATGTTCCTCCAACATCTACATCTTCTGATGAAAGCTTCCACCAATTTCCACCCGGAAATACATTTTTAATAAATTCCACCAACTTATTCCGAGAATCAACTTCATTTTCTGAATATTCACCCGAGTACACGCATCTCAATCGCTGCCTCTGCTTACGCAAACACAATTGGGTTTTGAATTTTGGGTTTGGGTTTGAGTCCCTTTTCCAAACAATAATGCCCTCTCGATTTTGCCTTTTTCCTACACAATATACAATTCTTACTCGAGGTTGGAATTGCACACTTGACACAACCAATGCCATACTAATATATTAACTAACCCAAAAAAGAAAAAGAAAAATCTCTCTTCGTTTTTTATGAATGATGATATGAATACTCAATTTTAGTCTCATGTTCAGATTTTACTTCTGAGGCTATCATCCACGCAAAACTATATCTATCGACCATGGGGCCCACAATGTTGTATTTCCTAATTATTTGTTCATTTTTTTTTTTTAGTTGTTCTTAAATACTTATAAATTTGTTTTGCTTATTATATCCTTAATTAACTACTTTAAAAAAGGTAAGAAAAATTGAAAATTTTAAGTTTTTTATTTATCTATTTCATAATTAATTGGGGTAAAATGGTAATTCACTAAGTCAATTATTGTTTTCTTAATAAATATGTCAATTCAACAGTGGATAAATAATTTGTGACAGTCAGAGTATCCACTTACGATATTATTATTAGGAGAAAACGGTCAAAAATATCCCTCAACTTTCATTTATTAATTGACTTAACCCTTACCATTAAAATAAAGTTGTTCTTACCATAACCCGTCTATAAACTTATCAGTCGTGCCCCTCAATTGGACGGAAAACCTCAATTCAATAAAAATAACTCAATTTACTTAAATTACCTAATTTAAACTCAATCTGACCCACCTAATCGTATAACCCACTCTTCTTTATCTTCATCTTTAGCCAATTCCAATAGAGTAATTGTTGCCGGTGAAATTGATGCTAAACACATCGGAGCTCTAGCCACGGTACCAAAATCAATGTCAAAAGGTTCTTAGCGATGAAATGTACCCCACTATCACAAAAGCCTCATCTGAATCTGGTCAGTGTTCCTAGAATTTAGGAAATAAGGTTCAAAATCGTTAAAAATAGGAAAAATCTAGACAAGGAAGTTAAACCAAGGAGACTTGAAATTACCAAGCTCAATTGATCCATCATGAAGTTGGGAATTCTTCTCCTCAACAAAATTCAAAAGATGAAGCATTCAACCCCTTGTTGGCTGGAAAAATGGTAATTGCCGTCATTGCACTGCCATTGGTCGATTTTCACTCCCATCATTTAAGGAGCAATTACAACTGTTAGAAGCAAAATTTGACTACTTCTTAAACTGTATAACAAAGAAAACTAATAAATCATTACTTAAATTACATGAAATAGCATAAGTGACTTTGGCAGATTCACAAAGTCACCTTCCTTGTTTATTGTTTCGGATAATTTAGAAATTAAACTAGGTATTCTAAATCAAGATTTGGCTTATTCAAACAACTAAATGTATCCTTGTTTGACATTGAACAACAAGAGCTTTTCATTGGTAAGGGAAGGTTAAAAAGATGAAGATAAAAAGAAGTGGATTATATGATTAAATGGGCCAGATCAATTAAAATTGGGTAATTTAAGTAAAATCATGTTATTTTTATTGATTTGGAGTTTTTCATCCAATTGAGGGGCGCGAATGTAAAGTTTGTAGACAATGAGGGTAAGAACAACTTTATTATAACAGTAAGGATAAAATCAACTAATAAATGAAAGTCGGGAGGTATTTTTGACTCTTTTCCCTTATTATTATACGGAAAAGGGCATAAAATACCCTCAAACTATCGAATTTGGTACAAAAGTACCCTTCGTTTATCTTTCGGCTCTATAATGCCTTTCATGTGAATAGTTTAAGGGTATTTTAGGGTTTTTTTCGTTATTAATATAATTCCTTTATATTATATAGACAGTTTCTTTCACACCAAACAAGAGTTTCTTTTTTTTTTTTTACAATACTTAAAAAAGTCTTTTTTGTAAGAATATAAACTTATGGATTAAGTTTTACGTTTAAAAGAATTTAAAATCATTTTTCTAGAATTTATTTTTGCACACCGAGGATGGTAAGAAATTACTTACAAACTTAGTGGGACGTTTATGTTTGATTTTGTAATGACATGTCTATTAGCGGTGGATTCAAAATTTTGAATACGAAGATTTAACATTTTTAAAAAGTGAAAAATAAAATATATCGTCAAAGAAATTCATAGAAAAAATGTAAATATAAATTAAACTATATTTAAAACTTACGGTTAACTATATGATGTTATGTTATTTTTTTAAAATGCTAGTGCAAAAGCTATTTTTATAGGAAGAAAAGGAAAAGAAATATATTATAATAAACTTAAGATAATAACTAAATATTAATAAAGAAAATACCCCAATCAAAAGTACAAAACAATAACTTGGTGCGGATAGGGATGACAATCGGGTTGAGTTAAATATGGGCGGGTCAAAATAGGTTAAGATAATAAACGGTAAAGACTCAACCCAAATTTGTTTGTGTCAAAATGGGTTGGATCAAAATGGGTTAGGTAGCGGATCATAACCCAATCCGTCCAATTTTTACTAAGTTTTAATAGCTTTATTTGTTATTTTATAAGCTTTTAGTACCTAATAAAATTATTTTTTTCTTTATTATTATAACTATACATAACATATAAAATTAAATTAAATTAAATTAAAATATTTTGACAAGAGTTCTCGAAAATCAATTTGAATTACATATCAACTCAATTTTTAATGAGTTGAAATGGATGAGGTTGAGATGTGTTGAGCTAACAAATGGGCGGATCAATAACCAACTCAAACCTAAATAGTTTGGGTTGGGTTGGGTTTGATTTGCCACCCTTAGATGTGGAGGAGACCTAGAAAAAAAAAATTTAACAAATAAATAAAGGGATAATTTCAAAGATATCCCCTCAAGTTTGGTTTCGTAACACTCACCTCTTGTGGTTTATAATATTACACTTACCTCCCTTATTTTGAATTTTTTTATGACAATCCATTTAACTTATTACTTGTTAATGTAAAAAGTTATGATATGACTAATTTGCCCCTTTTAATATACCCTATTTTGTAAAAAGTTTCTTTCTTTTAAAAAATGTTATAAAATAATTTCATCTTTCATTAAAAATATTTTTTATTTTCCATTAACCCAATCTGCTAAACTTATTTTAGAGTTGATGCCACCGATTTGTTTGTCTAATTTTATTGAAAATGAAAAAAATTATATCAAATGGTTGGAACTTGCTAAATGGAGCAACTCAATTTTCATATCGGCTGGAATGCAAACAAATTAACATACACTTTATTCTAATTTTGATCATTTTCTTTCCAATTCGGCAATTAAGTCATCTTAAAATATTATATTTTTATCTTAATTGGTAACATTATTATAAGTAACTAGTGAACTTGCCAGCGATTTGTGCAGTTCTTAAAATATTAATAAATTCATAAACTTATATTAGTCCTATATATGAGTACAAATACAAATATTTCTTGAAGTATTCCTAAAAAATCACAATATATATTTATTTTCAACAATAGACCAACTGTTGTTGAATGCCACCGTTTTCCTTATTAGTTTTCTTTCCCGTTCTTTCTTTTCTTCGTTTCCGTTTTTTCCTTGCCTATGTACTCCTTTTGTTCTTAATTATTTGTTTACTTTTTTTTTTTAGTTATCCCTAATTACTTGTTCATTTTGACAAATCAAGAAATGACAAATTCTTTTTATATTTTATATCCTCAATTAATTACTTTGAAAAATGTCGAACTTCTTGAAAATCTTAAGTTTTTAATTCATCCACTTCATAATTACTAAGGGTAAAATGATAAACTCACTATATCAATCATTATTTTCTTAATAGATATATTAATTCAAAAATAAACAAGTAATTATGAACGGAAGGAGTATTTATTATTGTCGATCCCCCTGACACTTTATCTTTTGTCAATCCCCATGTCGTCAAAAATTTCTCAAATGGACTATTTTTCATATTTCACACTTGTTTTATATTTATGTACTATGACTATTTGTTCATGAAATATCCAACATAATTTGTTTTTCTCCAGGACCAAAAAAATCTAGTAGGTACTTTTTATCTTTGGATCGGTAAGTGGGGAATTTTAGAAGACAACAATGTTATGTAATACTACGTTATGGGTTTAAACTTTAAAATCAAGGGTAAAGTAGGAAGAAAATCTAAAAGTAAACAAAAAGAAAAAGAAATAATAATTTTCTGAATTTTAAGGAATGCCACGTAGGCGGACTTAAGATCCTCTTTTATATATATAAATAAAAATAAATATAAATTGTATAAAATTATAAATTTGTAACGACATGAACCGTTGTTATTTAGGAAACGAAAAACGTCAGGAAAACTGGACCACCCAGCCCGCCAGAGCGGGCCACACACCGCTAGGGCGGCAGCGCTCTAGCGGGACAAGTTGGTGCCAAAGCGAGATGGGTGAGACATAATGTAAATAACGTGAAGTCTGATTTTCTCCTTTTTCCTAAAACATCAAAAAGAGGCGAGGATCACCCTAGTAACCCTCAAAAAGCCACTCTAAGCTTGGGAAGGAAGGAGAAGGAAATTTCTAGCATAAAGAGGTCGATAGATTGCGGAATTCCGATCAAGATTCACCGTCCCGTCGTCCGGAAACCAGATTTCTACAATCCCAATGAGAATGCTTGGCGCCCATGTAGGCTAGGTTTATTTAATTGAGTAGTTGTAAATCTGTTATTCACTGCGTAGTATATTGGAATTGACAGTAGAAATCATGCGTAGACTTTCGTGCACCGAAAAGAGACAGTTGTACATATATTCCTAGGTATTTCATCAAACGTATACTGTACGGGAAAGCCCTAGCTCGTAAATAGGGTGTAAGAGATGATTGTGATTTTCTAATTGTATAATGTATGTCGATGGATTGGCGTATGGTATGCAAACGTGTATGACATCCGATAAAAGTGGAAACGAACCTAATGAATTGATTATAACCATGAATGACATGAACTTGAGTACTTGACTATATGATGTGAGTATTGTATGTTATGGATGTGATTGTGATTATGATGATTGGATTGGGTGTCACATACTGACACACTAACTTGCATTGGATCAGGTGTCACGTACCGACACACTCACTTGCATTGGATCGAGTGTCACGTACCGACACACTAACTTGCATTGGATCGGGTGTCACGTACCGGCACATTAATATATATTGGATCGGGTGCCACGTTTCGATACATATACATGCATTGGATCGGGTGTCACGTTCTGGCACACTAACAGTTTGGGTGTGGGTTCCATAAGAGGACCATTGATTGCCATATATGTGTATTATTGAGAATGTGGAATTGTACATTGTGTCTGGAATGATAACCGAATTGTACGTGATGTGTATATATATATATAATGGTGGATGGTCATGTCGTAAGTTAATTGGTATATCTCGTAAGGAATGAAGTGTGAATGGTTAGGCCTAACTCTAGATGTGATAGGGTAAGAAGGGACCAAAGGTTCCGGTGTTATCATGTGCTATTTAGAAAGGTGGTGACGTGTATTGTTGTTGAGGATTGGGTGATACTATGTCGTCTTAGTTTATAGTTAATTTTTACCCTGTGAGGGGGTTCGTATTGAAACGGTTGATAGGCTTAATAAAAGGTGTTATGGAGTCAAGGGTTGATTGGTGACGTGAAAGAAGTAAGGGGTATGTCGTGAGTGGTTGACCGGGTTTGTAGTGGTTATATCCGGAAACTCCTCCAAGAGATAGAATGGTTAAGCTATGATCAATGATAGGATACACACGGGTTGGAATCAAGTGTACTAGTGTGATTAAAAAATTTCGGATATGGTAAGGATAAGAAAATATAAAGGTGGAGGAATGAATGGTCTTATTGCATGGTTTACTAGTCGATTTCTTATATTATGTGGTGGATATTCAGGTTGACTGATGATGCCTACAGTACATGTGGTTTTGTACTGATACTACTTTTGTTATGCCTTTTTGGCATAGTCTGGATGCAGGTTCGATGATGTTTCGTAGGTGAAGACGAAGGCAGTCTCCAACAACTTCTACTTTTCCTCCATGTGGTGGGAGTTGTTATGTCTTGTACTCTTAGTAGCTCTTGTACTTGTTTAGACTAGATCCCTAGGGTGTTAATTACTTTATAAGTCTTAACTCGAATTGTCTGAAGCCTTAAATTTATGATAACCTCCTTTGAACTGTTTTACCTTAGTTTTCTTAATCTTCCGCATGTTTAAACCGTTTGGAAATTAAGGGTTCTCTTACTTAGGTGGTAGAGTAGGTGCCCGCATGGCCCGGTGGGTTGGTTCGTGATAAATTGGTATCAGAGTCCAGGTTACCGGTCTCCCAGTACAAGAGCAAATGTGGTGTAGACTCCTGTGGATGGGTGGTTGACGTCCACATCTAATCTTTAGGAAGCTATGAAGCATTCTAGGGAGTCATTTCGTTCCTTCTCTCATTTCGTGCGAGTTGTCACTTGTGGTATGAGTTGAGTCAAATTAGTATCTCCCGATTCCAATTGGTATCTCAACAAAATGAACGGAATGCCCTAGAACTGGCCGACGGGACCCAAGAAAGGTAAATTGGAACTGAGAAGGTTCCAATTGGTATCTGGCCTTAAAGGTTGTATGAAGGCATGGATAATCAGGAATGGTCATCTATGGATGCGAGCTAACTAATAATTTGGAATGGTTTGTGAGTTATAACTTGGAACTATGAATGTGTGCTCCTTATGGTCTGAATTAATTGTTAGTGTGAAGAATATGATTTCTTGGATGTCATGATATGATTATGTGCACAATAAGCGCTCGTCTGAACTTGATATATGCAACATGCTAGACTAAATATTCGAAATTGTGCAAGTTGTGTTTTCTTGAGTTTCGTGAACTTGTTGAAAGGAAAAGTCATGACTAAGTTCGGTGTCAGGGTCTAGATAATCTGCGAGGTGATTCGTAAATGAAATCTAGACGTGCGTTGCGACCAACTAATAATTGTATGAGTGTCTGGGTGTATCCTGGGATGTGTGTCTTGTAGTGTTGAAGTAATGTAAAGGGATTTTGGAGTGTGTATCGTTGGGTTGACTCGGGGTAGACATTGACTATCCTAACTAAGCGGATTACCCTAAAATGCTTAGTATAGCCTCGAAATCTATGGAAAATTTAGAAACGAGAAAAGAACCCCAGAAAATTATTGGTAGGGGTTCTGTTTCCGTCAAGGTTGCTGGGGCAGGATTGTCCCCACCAAGGCGAGGCCTCCAGCGCGGGATTTCTCCCATCAAAGCGGGACAGGGTGATACAGAATCTCAGCCCTGTCTCCCCTATTTTTACTAGTCACCTATATAGACCCCGAATCGTATCCGAACTAATCCCTGCAATTCAACCAGTACTCAGCAATAGAACAGTAAGTCGTAAACCTTAGCAATTAATTAATGGATGTATAAGACAGCAAAAACCAGCATCCATGTGCTTACAAGTATAGGAAAAACAGAAAGAGAATGAAATATTGTTCATTACAAGTCCAAGAGGGGCGAAAAGCCAAATCAATGTCCTTGGGAAGGGGAGGTGTCATAATCGGAGTCTAGGTCCTCCGGGGTACCAAGCCAGTCACGACCTCATCCAATATAGGGAACTCCGTATAATCTTTTGGCTCAAGTTGGGGAACCTCCCTCCCGGGGCAACACAAGAGAAGATGATCTTCATGGTCTTCCACTTTCGAGCCATCAGACGATCCTTCTCCAGACCCTTCATCCTCTCCTGGAGCAGTTTGCGGCGGAGTATCTCGACCTCAAGAGAAGTGCTTGGTGGAACTGGGGTGGTGCTAGCAAAGTAACGTCTCAATCTCCTTCGGACAACCGCTAAATCCTCCTCCACATGTGCACCTGAGAGTGGGGGCTGGGACCGGGTGGGAAGGGTGTCATCGCCTGCATCGTCTTCCACTTCCTCGTCATCCACCTCCGGAGCCACCTGACTGCTACTGGCCCTGTCCGTCCTCCTCTTCTTGCTCCTCGAGGTGGAACCCTGCCTAACTAAAAGAGGGTGAAGGGGGGGATCCATAGGAAGTACCTCATTCGTGTCCAAGAGTGGCAATCCTGCCCGCTTACACATTGTAGTCACCAACCCCGACAAGAAGAACGTCTTTTTGTTGCCCCTGTAGAACACCTTCCACTCATAAATGATATGCGCACCCACGTTCAGCTCAATACCATGTATAGAGCATGCCACCACCAAGGCCCAAGGAAATGTCACGTCGGTACGGTTGCTCGATGGGCGGATCCTCCTAGTAACCAAGTGTAGCCACCTCTCAGCATTCGGTGACCAATTATCACTGGTGATGCCCTCCGTAGTGGGCCAATAGACCCAATCCCGATGCGCAGGCTCGATGAGTGTATCCTTGAGCCAGCCCAGATCCATCTCTCTCAACTTGGCCTTGTACTCGGTGTTAGGGACCTCGGGTACCTCGAGCATTTCATTTATGTAAGAAACACTTAGGGGGATGTCAACTCCACGAATGCGGATGATAGGGTGAGGGTCATCCTAGCGGACGATAGGGAGGATAACATAGAACTCCCTCACCCAGGTAGAACGTGCATCAGGGGAAGCCTCTATCAGTGGGGCCCAGTCAAATTCCATTAGACGGGTATAAAAGGTGTGCGCTTTCCCCTCTAAACCCTGCAAGACAAAACCTCTCTCGCAACAACATTTGTTGTTCCGGTAGTCGTGATGCCTTTCCTGACTGGCAGCATCGGGAAATCGGACGAAGGGTAGATTTTCCTCGTTAACACCAGCCATTTAGAGAAGTCCTGCAAAAATTAGGAGGGTATATACATAAGAACTCGATGGGATTAGACAATATCTTGTGTAAGGGAAAAAAGAAATTTTCTAGCCTTAAAGGGACACATGTTATTGTTTCCCCAGGTCCTGCCACAGTGGCCCAAATCCCACCAGAGCGGGATGATGGAGGCCGTTAAAGCGGGATGAAGGCCGCTAGAGTGGCATTCATCTTGGACGAACTCCAGGCGCGATTATGGCGCCTCTTCGTCCCAAAACCTTCATTTTTAACAGAATTTCAACAGATCAGAACCTATAAAGTACCCTAGTACCTAAATATGCAATTGTATTAACAAAATAACCCCTAAATAGTGCCCATATTCGAGTTTTACACTAAGGAACTATTCAACTTCCCCCACCCATTTTGGCATCATTTTAATCGTATTTTTGCAAAATCCTTACGCCCTGGACATTATGGAGACGTTGGGGGATGTAAAGGAAGTATCTATGCTACGTGTTTCTATCAAACTAGGAACCTAAGTTCATTTTGAATAACTACCCAAAAACCGTTTAGATTCGATGAGTTAGTTGTTATGCAACCGTAGTTAAGTAAGTATTGAAGTAAAGAGCGTAAGGAACAAGAAATTTACCTTGATTTTGACGTTCGGAGGAGAGTGATCGAGAGGATTTTGGAGAGTTTTTGAAGTTAGTGAGAAATGGAAAAATGTTTCCTTTTACTGCCTCCGATATCCCGCCACAACGGGAGATCCCTCGCCACAGCGGCCCCACCTCAATGGGATGCCTACCGCTCTAGTGGGCTCAGGTTGTGTGAATGTGATGCAAGCCTTTTTCCGTGTGTTGCGTCATTTTCCTAACTGGTCCTTTGAGTATAGAACCTTTCATTTTTTAGATTTGAAAAACCACCATCATCTGTGGTTTCGTAATGGACCGATTCGTTAGTTTAGAAACACTATGAGGAAGGGCAAGTTTTGATCTCTTCGCTAGTCGTTCGGGGACGAATGAGGGGTAAATTGGTATTTATTGTAACGACCCGAACCGTCGTTATTTAGAAAACGAAAAAGGTCAAGAAAACTGGACCACCCAGCCCTCCAGAGCGGGCCACATGCCGCTAGGGCATTACCGATCTAGCGGGACAAGTTGGTGCCATAGCGGCATGAGTGAGACAAAATATAAATAATGCGAAGTCTGATTTTCTCCTTTTTCCTAAAACTCTAAAAAGAGCTGAGGATCACCCTAGAAACCCCAAAAAAACTACTCTAAGCTTGGGAAAGAAGGAAAATGAGGTTTCTAGTGTAAGGAGGTCGATAGATTGCGGAATTTCGATCAAGATTCACCGTCCCGTCGTCCGGAAACCAAATTTCGAGCTACAATCTCGTTGCGAATGCTTGGCGCTCAGGAAGGCTAGGTTTATTTAATTGAGTAATTGTATATCTGTTATTTACCACGTAGTATATTGGAATTGAAGGTAGAAATCATGTGTAGACTTTCGTGCACTGAAAAGAGACAATTGTACATATATTCCTAGGTATTTCATCAAACGTATATCGTAAGGGAAAGCCCTAGCTCATAAAATAGGGTTTAGGAGATGGTTTTGATTCCCTAATTGTATAATGTATGTCGATGGATTGGCGTATGGTATGCAATCGTGTATGACATTCGATAAAAGTGGAAACGAACCTAATGAATTGATTATAACCATGCATGCCATGAACTTGAGTACTTGACTATATGATGTGAGTATGGTATATTATGGATGTTATTTTGATTATGATGATTGGATTGGGTGTCACGTACCAACACACTAACTTGCATTGGATCGAGTGTCACGTACCGACACTCTAACTTGCATTGGATCGGGTGTCACGTACCGACACGCTAACTTGCATTGGATCGAGTGTCACGTACTAACACTAACTTGCATTGGATCGGGTGTCACGTACCAGCACACTAATATATATTGGATCAAGTGCCACATTCTGGTACATATACATGCATTGGATCGGGTGTCACGTTACACACACTAACAGTTTGGGTGTGGGTTCCATGAGAGGACCATTGACTGCCATATATATGTATTATTGAGAATGTGGAATTGTACATTGTTCCTGGAATGATAACTAGATTGTACGTGATGTGTATATATATGTACCTGCACATGTAGCAACCAATAGGCTACTATTTTTTTTTTACATTTTCTAGACACTTTTTAGACACGAACCGTATACTAATTCTAGCCAACACTAAGAACTAAAACGCTAAAACACCTACCTAAATTTAGACAAAAGATGCATTTAAAAAGAGAAAACTAAACTACTAAATGGAAAACAGAACCCTGTCGTTAGCTAGATTGTACATCTTCAGTTGCCTCCCAAGCAACACTTGATTTAACGTCGCGGCACGACGCAAGTGCCTTGATTACTCAGACTTCATCAAGATTGTAGGCCTCAATCACTTCTTGCACAATTTCAGCATTGCCTAGATAGACCTTGATCCTTTGCCCGTTTACCACGAACCTTGTTCCATCCCTATTTTCAAGCTCAACCGCTCCATGAGGGAGCACTTTTGTGAGCAAAAATGGCCCGGTCCATTTGGACTTAAGTTTGCCTGGAAACAGGCGCAACCTAGAGTTGAATAGCAGCACAAGATCACCAACCACAAATTCTCGCTTTTTAATTCTTTGATCATGATACCTTTTCATCTTCTCTTTGTACAAGGCTGAACTTTAATAAGCTTTTAGGAGAAACTCATCAAGCATATTCAAGTCAGTCATCCTTTGATTAGATGCGGCACCCCAATCCAAATTTAACTTCTTCATTGCCCACATAACCTTATGGTCTAGCTCTACTGGTAAATGACAAGACTTCCCATATACAAGTTGGTAATGAGACATACCTATGGGGGTCTTGTATGCAGTGCGATATGCCCATAGAGCATCATCAAGCTTCCTTGACCAATCCGTTTTATTCGCATTCACAGTCTTTGCCAATATCTGTTTGATATCTCTGTTGGATAGTTCAACTTGACCGCTAGTCCGTGGATGGTAAGGAGTGGCTACATTGTGACGGACACCATATTTCTCAAGTAGTACCTTGAACAACTTATTACAAAAGTGAGAACCTCCATCGCTAATAATAGCCCTCGGTTACCAAATCTGGAGAAGATATTCTTTTTCAAGAATGCGGTGACACTTTTACCTTCATTGTTGGAGAGCGCAACTGCTTCTACCCACTTCGATACATAACTAACCGCAACAAAAATATACTTCTTCCCATATGAACTCACAAATAGACCCATAAAATCAATGCCCCATACATCAAACAAATCTATCACTAATATAGGATTCATTGGGAGCTCTTGCCTTTTTGAAATCCATCCTTCTCTTTGGCAACGATCACACGACTTGGCGAAATCATGAGCATCTTGGTGGATGGTAGGCCAGTATTACCCACATTGCAAAATCTTATGTGCAGTTCAAATACCACTATGATGCCCACCAACGGGTAATGAATGACATGCTTCAAGTACACTTAACATCCTAACTTCAGGCACACAACGACGAATAATCCCATCAGCACAACTACGATACAAGTAAGGCCCATCCCAAAAAAATCTCTTCACATCATGCATAAACTTTTTCCTTTGGTGAAAAGCTTGCCAAATAATTAGCAAAGTCTGCGAACCAAGGAATCAAGTCATGAGAAGCAGCCAATACCTGTTCATCTGGAAAAGTATCATTAATTTCAGCCCTATCTCCAAGCTTTAGCATAGCCTCTTCTTCTAATCTGGACAAGTGATCGGCAACTTGATTTTCGGTCCCCTTTCTATCTTTTACTACAAAATCAAACTCTTGCAGCAACAATACTCATCTAATCAATCTCGGTTTTGCATCCTTTTTCGCCATCAAATACCTCAATGCAGAATGGTCAGTATGCACTATGACCTTAGTACCAAGCAAGTAGGATCAAAATTTTTCGAATGCGAAAACCACCACAAGAAGTTCTTGTTCGGTCACAGTATAATTCTTCTGTGCCATATTTAGAGCTTTGCTAGCATAGTAAATAGGGTGAAGAATTTTCTCTCGCCTTTGTCCCAATACTACACTAAGCGCCAATCCACTCGCATTGCACATTACCTCAAACGGCTGTCCCCAATCCGGTGAAATAATGATTGGTGCTGTAACCAACTTCTTCNGCTTTGCTAGCATAGTAAATAGGGTGAAGAATTTTCTCTCGCCTTTGTCCCAATACTACACTAAGCGCCAATCCACTCGCATTGCACATTACCTCAAACGGTTGTCCCCAATCCGGTGAAATAATGATTGGTGCTGTAACCAACTTCTTCTTCAACTCTTCAAATGCTCTAAGACAATCATCATCAAAATAGAACTTACACTCTTTCTCGAGCAGTTTGCACAACGGATGTGCAATTTTTGAGAAATCTTTGATGAATCTCCTCTAAAAACATGCATGCCCAAGAAAACTTCTAACACCTTTTAGAGAAATGAGTGGTGGAAGCTTTTCTATTACCTCAACTTTAGCTCTATCAACCTCAATACCTTTCTCTGAAATTCGATGACCCAACATTATACTTTTTTTCACCATGAAATGACACTTCTCCCAATTCAGCACCAAGTTGCAGTCTTCACACCTTTTAAGCACCTCGGCCAGATGATCTAGACAACGATCAAAAGAATCACCTACAACTGAAAAATCATCCATGAACACTTCAATAGTGTCCTTCACCATATCAGAAAATATCGACATCATACACCGCTGGAAGGTTGCTGGGGCATTGCACAACCCGAATGACATCCGTTTGAAAGCAAAAGTCCCATATGGGCAAGTGAAGGTGGTCTTCTCTTGGTCTTCTGGAGCTATAGAAATTTGATTGTAGCCCAAATACCCATCAAGAAAACAGTACCAACCCTTTCCTGCAAGTCTATTCAACATTTGGTCCATGAATGGCATAGGAAAGTGGTCCTTTTCTGTCCATGCATTCAACTTCCGGTAATCCATACAAACTCTCCATCCAGTAAAGGGCCTCATTGGAACAAGCTCATTTCTTTCATTTGGAACCACAGTCATACCTCCCTTTTTAGGCACACATTGCACAGGACATACCCAATTACTATCTACAATGGGATAAATAACTCCCGCATCCAGCCACTTGATGATCTCCTTTTTAACTACCTCTTGCTTAAGTGGATTTAATCTTCTCTGGTGCTTAATACTGAGCTTATGATCTGGCATGAGTTGGATTTTGTGAGAACAAATACCGGGGGAAATCCCAATAATATCTGCAATAGTCCACCCAATAGCTCGCTTGAACCTCTTTAACACCATCACCAAGCACTCTACTTGCCTTGCATTCAAATCTGCTGCAATGATGACCGACAAAGTATACTCTTCGCCCAAGTATACATACTTCAAGTGTGGTGGTAGAGCCTTAAGCTCCAATTTCGGTGCCTCCACAATAGATGGTCTTGTGGGTGGGGACTCGCGATTCTTCATGTCTAACTCATACTTCTTTGGTTTGGACCGATATTCACACTTATCGAGTGCGGGTACCAACTCATCATACTCTTCAATACCATCACTGTCGAAATTCATCATAACTGCTGCTAGTGCCTCAACACCTAGTCGCTCTTCAATTTGCACTTCTGACCCACTCTCCACTCTGTAAGTTATAACAGATACTGTTTGGAGCTCACCATTCTGCTTCATGGACCTACAGATGTTGAAAGCTGCTTCTTCATTGTTCAGTCTGAACTTCATCTGCCCCTTTTCCGTATCAACCAAGGCATGCCCTGTGGCAAGAAATTGTCTCCCAATGATGATGGGAACCTCAAAATCGACCTCACAATCAAGAATCACAAAATCTGCCAGAAAGATGAAAGACTCTACTTTCACTAGCACGTCGTAGAGTACACCAATAGGCCTCTCCACAGTTTGATCGGCCATTAGTAACCGCATTGCAGTGGGTTTTGGGTCCCCTAGACCCAACTTCTTGTAAATAGACAAGGGCATGAGGTTGATGCTAGCACCAAGATCACACAATGCCTTAACAAAGTGTAACAACCCTATAGTACATGGGATCGTGAAAGCACCAGGGTCTTTCTTCTTCTGCACTAGAGATCTTGTAGCAATAGTGCTACAATGCTGCAATCTATCATCATCTTCAAAACTCACAGACCTTTTCTTTGTCACCATATCTTTCATAAACTTTGCATACCCAGGCATTTACTCCAAGGCTTCTATTAAAGGGACATTGATAGAACACTGCTTCAACAGAGTAATAAACCTACGATATTTACCATCTTCAGACTTCTTCACTAACATTTGTGGAAAAGGTGGCGGAGGTCTAGGTATGGGGACCACTTTCTGAGATATCTCCACTTCTTGCTCTGTCGCAGTCTCAAACTCTTCTCTAACTTCCACCACATCATCATCTTTTCTAATCTCAGTATCCACCACAGACGGCATAGGTGGATCTATGGTTTGCTTACCCCCTCAAGTAGTAATTGCCATACAATGACCATCATTCTTTGGATTTTGGATGGTGTTGCTAGGAAGAGTGCCAGGTTGACGCGAGTTCACGCTATTAGACAACTGAGTCATCTATTGCTCATGATGCTTTATTGACACTGCATGGGCATCAACCTTTTGACCAATACCAGACAAGTCGTTTCTCATCTCCTTCACATTCTCATCAAATGCATCAAACCTTATCATCATCTTCTGCATCATATCTTCAATACCGCCATATTACCCCTAGCTTCCCTAGCACCAGATTCTCGATTTTGAGGGGGAACATAGGGTCCAACCTGATCGTTTCTGTTGCCATAGTTGTTCCTGTTGTAGTTGTTGTCGCGATTGAAGTTCCCATCCCGGACATAGTGACCCTCTCGGATGTAATTTCCATAGTTTCGACCTTGGTTCCCTTGACCTTGGCGCCAATTTTCCGTGTTGGATCCTTGGGCATTTGGTAGAAAACCCGCCGTCTGATCATTCACAACATAAGTATCCTCTTCATAGTAACACTCTTTAACTGGTGGTGGAGTTCTAGTTAAGTAGTTCACAGCATTTACCTTTTCTGCTCCTCCGCTCACATGCTTCAATACCAACCCCAACTCTGTCCTCATATGGGCCATCTCCTCACGAATATCATCTGCAGAATTGATAGTTGTATTATGAATAGCAAATGTGTTTCTCCCAGAAGTATAAGCGGTTGTTATCAAGTAAAGAACTCAACTTGTAGGTTGGGGTCGATCCCACGAGGAAAATGGTTTAAACTTTACTTTAACAAATAATTATATTCAATTAGTCAAATTACTTCCAGAAACAAGTAATTAAAGGGGGATATGTTTGTGTGAAATGAATAGTAAGAATTTAATAAGTAATCAGTAATCAAAACTCAACTTTGGTTGTTATCAAGATAAGAGAAATAACTAGGGTATACGTGTTCCCCACAAGCTCATAACGCAGTAATCCTAGTAACAACAATCCTTTCCTAGTGTATTACATGCAAAGTGATAAGTTAGGTATCTCTAAATCCTTGGTTCGGCATCTAGAGAATTTCACCCCGCACCTTGGTCCGGCTACGTGTATATAATTTACTAACCCTTACATTTACCTCATATTAGACATCATAATCAATGTTTGGCATTAGTTATTACTTCGCACCAATCGACACTAGCCTATTAGATAGTATCACACTAAACCTCCTTGGTCCGGCAAGTAGCAACAAGGCGAGTTCTAACGCATGCACTCGTTTAAAAGACTTCTAAACGAAAGAATTATCAATGCATGCAAAACAGTATTCAAGAATTGCTTATGTACTATTCATACTTTATTAATCGCTCATGGTTCCCACAACCCTAGTTGTGGATTTATATTAGCAAGAACACAATTCATAGTTTTAGATGAAGAAATCATGAACTTACGTTAAGAGAATAATAAACCCAAAAATTCAACTTGAATTGCCAAACCAAAATCTTCAAAATGCACTTAGGAAATCAATAATTGCTAGAGTTGCAAATTAATCTCCAAAACCACAAAGTAAAACTAGAATAATATTGTCTAACCCCTAAAAACGAGGTTTACATGCCCTATTTATAGAAAACAAATTCTAAATTAAAAGGGAAACAATTTAAGGAAAGTTTGTTCAGGCATGGGTCTTCATTCCACGATACTGACTTACGGACCGTCGATGGATCTACGGTCCGTAAGTCCCTTCCGTCAGCCAGGACATAGAAAATATTTTAACTTCCAAAAATCAGCTTCTCTGAAGCAAACGACGGACTTACAGGACGGACCGTAGAACAATCTACGGTCCGTCAATCCCCTCCGTAGCTTTACACTTAGAATCTTCAAAAATCAGGTACTGGAACCCTCGAAGTATCATTGTACAGATCAATCAGTATGGTCCGTAGATCAATCTACGGACCGTCAATGGCCACCGTGGTTCCACACTTGGTCAGATTTCCCTGATTTGTCATCCATACATTGCCTGCTGATCTACGGCCATCACCCACGGACCGTCAATGGACCTACGGTCCGTAGATCACCTCCGTGAATGCCCTTTTTCTGCATTTCTTTCATCTGTCTGTATAACTCTGCGCCTAAACATCTTTCCTGCAAAATACAAGAAAAACACATGAAAACCAATACAAAAAGGCCATAGACACACACAACTTGTAAGTGAAATGTATTATAAATAACGTAAACTCACGCTATATCAACACCCTCAACTTAAATTCGTTGTTTGTCCTTAAGCGACGCACTACGACTCTAAACGACACTTGTATAAAAGCAAGCATTTCAGGCCCAAGCAATCACATGACTCTCTACCCCCCTCACTTTTCAGGTGCAACTTCGTTCTCTTAGACTCGACAAGCTAATCTATGCGGATCAAACCATGACACAGATCGACCAACACACAACATACACCTTCTCACTGTCACCAAGGCACCAACTTTCCGACAATGTAATTAGTTCCCTTACTTCAAATGAAATCCCTTTTTCACAAAAGATGCATGTCATTCATGGTACAAGGATTTATTCAACACTCACACTCAGAAGTAATTTCAAGCACAGTTAGCGCTTAATGCCATAAGCTTGCCCTTATTTTCACTGCTTAGACTCTCCAAACTAGAGTCTAGGATCACTATAGGACTTTATTGGCTTGTAACGTAGGTTCAGGGTCAGGTGTGGTACATTTGGGTACTGCTTAGTGACTTTCTGCCCTCCTTGACATTACACTAGGCTTTTAACCTCTTTTTGCCCTATTTCTATCATTATTATTGCTTTACCTTCTTTCCCTTCATTTTGTTCAACCACAGATGTGACTTTAGACTTTGTAGTTCTTTTTACTTTTATTTTATTTTTCTTTTGGCTTTCAACAAGTCACATCCTTTCCTCCCTTTTTTTTTTTTTTTTTAATATAACTCTTTTTTTATACCCATTTTTCTCTCAATTTCCTCTTTCATAGCCACCCTCAACTTATGGATTTTCCGTTAGTTGAGGTGCACAATACCCGATATTGGGTCAGGGCCAAGATTGAAGTTACTTTTTACATTAGCCACCCTCAACTTAGGCTTTTGGCCTAAGTTGAAGTGCACATGTCCAAGGAGGGACCGGGGCCAACATAGTAGATTATGGGAAGGTGAGTTCGGGGTTTGGAAAGAAAGGTTTACTTTTAGGCTCAAAGTTGGGTCAAAGGGAGCAGTTATTTCATTTGGTTGGATTCTTTTAGGCAATTTGTGGACTTTTCAGAACAATGGCCTATGATCACTTCCTAATCTCTAGATTGAATTGTCTTAGCAGGACTAACCGGGCAAGTTCTAGTTTTTCACAAAAACTGTTTGAACACTCAACGATTCTCACCCACTCTTGGCACATAGTTTCATTATTAGATCTCAGATTAACTCAGTTCAAGTTTCAGCTCAAGTCATGCCATCGAGTTGATTTGTTATTATGTCATACTCAGAGCCAACATATTCAACTAATCCTAGCCTATAACTTCTAGCGTACATCCCAAAATCTAACGGGTATCATTTTTCATAAGCAATCATGCTTTTTTCTTTATCATGCTGCTACACATACAATCCTAAGACATGTTGGTTCAACAAAAATTAAACAGTCCCTTGGGGGAAAAGAACACAGGCAAGAAAACCCCAAGAGAGGATTCATGAGTTGGGTTATTCAGACACCCTATCACCCACAATCCATTTACCCTACCCCCAACAAAAATAGATGCAGTTGTCCCCAATGCATACAAAAACAGTAAAAGAAAATGGATTGGGTGAAGCAAACCTGTGGCGCACAGCGCCGGTGAATCATCAACAAGCAGGGGGTTCGATTTCCCGAAACCCGCTAGAACAACAGTGGGGGCACCCTCAGTAGTGCCCACATTAGCAATCATAGCACCCTCAGTAGTTCTCTCTATCAATCTCTCTGCACCATCAGTGGTGCTCACAATGTCCCCCAAAACAGGCTGGGCCGCTACCACTGGGGCGGAGCTCGATGCCCTTGCAACTCTCTCACGCACTTTCTGCTGGCGCAACTCTTCGTCTACAATCGAGGCCCTCCTTGCCTCTTTCTCCTGCCTATGCTGTCTCTTGAGAGCTTTCTCTTTCTCAGTGCAATGAGACCGGTGACACTTGCCTTTGGCATGTGTAGGGGCAAGCTCCTCCTCGGCGGTCCCACTGAATAGAGCATCTAGCACTGTATCATCAGCCAGTGCAGTAGGTGCAACCTGAGGCTCAACTGAATGTACGACAAGGATGGCATCAACGTCACTCCAGAGGCTGGCTAAGTCAGCCTGCAAAGCAGATAGATCTATGGTCGCGGCTGATCGCTCGAGGACTCGCAGTTCAAAGGCATCAAGGCGCTTATTAACGGCCTGGACCTTTCAGTCTATCATCCCGTCCATCCTGCGCTCCATTCCAGCCTCAAACTCGGCTATCGACTTTTGCATCCACGGCTGGATGTGATGCAGCAGGGTGGCCATCTGAGCTTCCAACTTCTGTACTTTGGCCAATGGGACAATAGTAGCTCCTAACTGTGGTGTGGACTAGGAAGAACTAGGAGCCATACTAGCTGCCGAGATGAGGATACGCTCAAATTACACCTCCTTTCAGAAGCATAAGCGATCGTTATCAAGTAAAGAACCCAACTTGTAGGTTGAGATCGATCCCACGAGGAAAATGGTTTAGACTTTACTTTTAACCAACAATTATATTCGATTAGTCAAATTATTTCCAGAAACAGGTAATAAAAAGGGGGGTTGTGCTTGTGTGAAACAAATAGTAAGAACTTAATAAGTAGTCAATAATTAAACTCAACTTTGGTTGTTATTAAGATAAGAGAAATAACTAGGGTATATGTGTTCCCCATAATCTCATAACACAGTAATCCTAGTAATAGCAATCCTTGTTTTAGTGTATTACATACAAAGTGATAAGTTAGGTATCTCTAAATTCTTGGTCCGGCATCTAGAGAATTTCACCCCGCACCTTGGTCCGGCTACGTGTGTATAATTTACTAACCCTTACCTTTACCTCATATTAGACATCATAATCGATGTTTGGCTTAGTTATTACTTCGCACCAATCGACACTAGCCTATTAGATAGTATCACACTAAATCTATGTTGATAATTCTTTTCTTGTTAATTACCTCCTTGGTCCGGCAAGTAGTAACAAGGCGAGTTCTAACGTTGGCCACCGTTAAAAAGACTTCTAAACGAAAGAATTATCAATGCATGCAAAATACTAGTCAAGAATTGCTTATTTACTATTCATACTTTGTTAATCGATCATGGTTCCCACAACCCTAGTTGTGGATTTAGTTACTCATATTGGCAAGAACACAATTCATAATTGTAGATGAAGAAATCATGAACTTACGTAAAGAGAATAATAAACCCAGAAAATTAACTTGAATTGCAAAGCCAAAATCTTCAAAACGAACTTGGGAAATCAATAATTGCTAGGGTTGCAAATTAATCTCCAAAGTTACAAAGCAAAAATAGAATAATAGTGTCTAACCCCCAAAAACGAGGTTTACATATCATATTTATAGAAAACAAATCCTAAATAAAAAAGGAAACAATTTAAGGAAAGTTTTGTTCAGGTACGTGTTTTCGATCCACGAGACTGACTTACGGACCGTCGATTGATCTACGGTCCGTAAGTTCCTTCTGTCACTCGGGACTTAGAAAATATTTCAGCATCCAACAATCAGCTTCTCTGAAGCAAACGACGGACCAGCAACACGGATCGTAGATCGACCTACGGTCCGTCAATCCCTTCCGTAGCTCCATACTTAGAATCTTCAAAAATCAGGTACTGGAACCCTCGCAGTCTCACTCTACAGATCAACAGTACGGTCCGTAGATCAATCTACGAACCGTCAATGGGCACCGTGGTTCCACACTTGGTCAGATTTCCCTGATTTGTCCTCAACACCATGCCTACTAATCTACGGTCATCACCTACGGACCGTGAATGGACCTACGGTCCGTAGATGACCTCCGTGGATGCCTTTTTCTGCATTTTCTTCAGCTGTCTCTAAATTTCCGCGCCTGAACACCTTTCCTGCAAAACATGATAAAACACATAAAAACCAATATAAAAAGGCCCTAGACACACACAACTTGTAAGTGAAATGTATTAGAAATACCGTAAACTCACGGTATATCAGGACAGTGTCGGCGTGATCTGGGATGCTGGGGTCACCGCCCTTTGCCTGCCCCACTGTGTTTGCAAGGTCGGTACCTAAGGGAGGTACCTCAACCTGAGGCTCTCTGCGAGGCGCTGCCACATTTGCCTCATCTCGAATAAGCCAGATGTCCAATGCCCCTGTAGGGTGGACTAACTTGTCACAATGCCAGATCGGCACTCCAGAGTCCCTGCACAAATGAAAAATTAAACATGGAAAGAGGTAAGTAGTGGAGGTCCTGAATGCCCTCTCGTGAATCTTTGCCAGCAGCATGCGGGCAAAGTCAATTTCCACTCCTGCAACCAATGCCGCAACCATGACCGCTCTGTCCCATGTGACTTGATTGTTAGCTTATGGAGGCGACACTCTGTTACGCACCAACAGCCAGAAGAACTTGGCTGCAAAATTTAATGTGGCCTTCCGGATGCCCAACCGTGGAGAGACGACCCATTCTGCACGCTCGTCATCTGCAGCAATGTACCTGGCCAACCATAGTAGAACAGCCTCTCGCTGCTCAGCGTTCCTCTGGAAATCGCCTCTCCGCACGATGTCCTATCTATAATCGAACTCTACTTTATTGAGAGACCAAGAGTGACCCGTGGTAGGACCATAGAGAAAGCATCTGATTGTGGCAGGTGATATGTCCACCGGACAACCTCGAACCAAAGTGGAAGTGAGAGGATCTTGAGCTAGGGGCTTTGACCGCTTGGAAATTGAACCGCGGAGTGTGGCAGCATAGGAAGCATAGAATTCCCGCACAATCTTCTCGCTATATGTCCCTGGGTCTCGAGCCATCCAGTCACACTTGTGAAGGTTAAACAGCCGGTGAATGTCCGGAACAGTGTGCAAGCTCCCCGTGAGGACTCTGCGCTCCTCTGTAATCAGTCGAGCCATCTTCTGTTTATCGTTTACCATCTTGGCATCACTATAAATTTGCCATTGGCCTTCTACACACCACCTATTTAGCTCGCCGGCTACAGGAGTGGGGTCATCATTTTGTGGTGCAGGTATAGACTCTGAGCTAGTTGTCTTATCAGACGAGGCTGCTTGGTCATTCTCACCAGTCCCTGTGGCTGATTTAGCATTGGACTCTGCAACATGGGCAGACTCGGATCTTGAAGACTGGTCAGACTCGGAGCCTGAAGCATGGGCAGACTCGGACCCGAACATCGACCCTTCTGAACTGGAAGCAGCCCCAGTTGGTGACCCGATCAGTGTGTGCTCCTCATCAGACTGGGAGACAGTGACTACGTCGGGAAGCACCTTTCGGGGGGTGCCTCTGGTGCCTCAAGGTGCAGTGCGAGAAGTTCTAGTGTTGAGAGGAACATATGCTGGATCTATGTCGGTGTCGGTGTCCTCATCGATTAACCGGAAGCTAGGGGCAACACATTTTGACTTGCCCCATTTTGAATAGGTGACCAGCTTTTTGGGTGCCATCATACCTGCAGAAGCGATATTAGTGCCCAAGACTAACCATAGATAAACAATAAAAACTTTTAGAACTATAACCGAACAGGGACAAAGCCCAGGAAAATTTTTGACAGATGCTACAGTGGTCATCCACGGAGGAGACCTACGGACCGTAGATCTCTTCCGTGGATCAGGGACCCAACAATATAAGTCGCAGATGAAAATAACGGATGTGCAGAACGGTCCGTAGATTAATCTACGGACCGTAGTCCACGGCCGTGGTTTCACACTTGGTAATTTTTTTGTGTGCATCCCGTGACGAACCTCATTATGGTTCATAGATGGATCTACGTTCTGTAGACGGGGTATCGTGGATGCCATCTGTGCCAGGTTTCAGCCATATTATTTTGATCAATCATATGTGGCCTTATTTTTCAACATTAATGAAGCCTTATCATGCATTTCAACATTCAACTATGCTAGTTCTTCATTCTTAAGATTCTGACTGGTCATTTTACCAAACAATTTAGACAAGTTTCGGAACCCTAAGTCGAAACTTACATATATACCTACAATCACCATATCTTTCATAAACTTTGCATACCCAGACATTTACTCCAAGGATTCCATCAAAGGGACATTGATAGAAAGCTGCTTCAACATAGTAATAAACCTGCGATATTTACCATCTTCAGTCTTCTTCACTAACATTTGTGGAAAAGGTGGCGGAGGTCTAGGTATGGGGACCACTTTCTTAGATATCTCTACTTCTTGCTCTTTCGCAGTCTCAGACTCTTCTCTAACTTCCACCACATCATCTTCTTTCCTAATCTCAGCATCCACCACAGACGGCATAGGTGGATCTATGGTTTGCTTACCCCCTCGAGTAGCAATTGTGATACAATGACCATCATTCTTTGGATTCTGGATGGTGTTGCTAGGAAGAGTGCCAGGTTGACGCGGGTTCACGCTAGTAGACAACTGAGTCATCTGCTACTCTAGATGCTTTATTGACACTGCATGGGCATCAACCTTTTGACCAGTACCAGACAAGTCATTTCTCATCTCCTTCACATTCTCATCAGTTGCATCAAACCTTGTCATCATCTTCTGCATCATATCTTCAATATGCGCCATATTACCCCCAGCTTCCCAAGCACCAGATTCTTGATTTTGAGGGGGAACATAGGGTCCAACCCGATAGTTTCTGTTGCCATAGTTGTTCCTGTTGTAGTTGTTGTCGCGATTGAAGTTCCCATCCCGAACATAGTGACCCTCTCGGATGTAATTTCCATAGTTCCGACCTTGGTTCCCTTGACCTTGGCGCCAATTTTCTATTACATGCAAAGTGATAAGTTAGGTATCTCTAAATCCTTGGTCCAGCACCTAGAGAATTTCACCCCGCACCTTGGTCCAGCTACGTGTATATAATTTACTAACCCTTACCTTTACCTCATATTAGACATCATAATCGATGTTTGGCTTAGTTATTACTTCACACCAATCGACACTAGCCTATTAGATAGTATCACGCTAAATCTATGTTGATAATTCTTTTCTTGTTGATTACCTCCTTGGTCCGGCAAGTAGCAACAAGGCTAGTTCTAACGCGTGCACTCGTTAAAAAGACTTCTAAACGAAAGAATTATCAATGCATGCAAAATACTATTCAAGAATTGCTTATGTACTATTCATACTTTGTTAATCGCTCATGGTTCCCACAACCCTAGTTGTGTGGATTTAGTTACCCATATTAGCAAGAACACAATTCATAGTTTTAGATGAAGAAATCATGAACTTACGTCAAGAGAATAATAAACCCAAAAATTCAACTTGAATTGCAAAACCAAAATCTTCAAAACACACTTAGGAAATCAATAATTGCTAGAGTTGCAAATTAATCTCCAAAACCATAAAGTAAAACTAGAATAATAATGTCTAACTCCCAAAAATGAGGTTTACATGCCCTATTTATGGAAAACAAATGCTAAATTAAAAGGGAAACAAATTAAGGAAAGTTTGTTCAGGCACGCATCTTCATTCCACTAGACTAACTTACGGACCGTCGATGGATCTACGGTCCGTAAGTCCCTTCCGTCAGCCAGGACATAGAAAATATTTTAGCTTCCAAAAATTAGCTTCTCTGAAGCAAACGACAGACTTACAGGATGGACCGTAGAACAATCTACGGTCCGTCAATCCCCTCCGTAGCTTTACACTTAGAATCTTCAAAAATCAAGTACTGGAACCCTCGTAGTATCATTCTACGGATCAATCAGTACGGTCCGTAGATCAATCTACGGGCCGTCAATGGCCACCGTGGTTCCACACTTGGTCAGATTTTCTTGATTTGTCATCCATACATTGCCTGCTGATCTACGGCCATCACCCACGGACCGTCAATGGACCTACGGTCCGTAGATCACCTTTGTGAATGCCCTTTTTATGCATTTCTTTCATCTGTCTCTATACCTCTGCACCTGAACATCTTTCCTGCAAAATACAATAAAAACACATAAAAACCAATACAAAACGGCCCTAGACACACACAACTTGTAAGTGAAATGTATTAGAAATACCGTAAACTCATGGTATATCAGGATCCTGGTTATGCGGTTGCTCTATATGTCATAGCATTAGTATCCGAAATGACCACCAGAAGGACTAGCTCCACTGGATCCCGCAGCAGGAGACTTTGCTAAAGAAGCTTGTACAGAAGCATTTATCATGATTTCTTCAGTCTCGGCTATGTCATCCATTGTAGTTTCCTCAAATATCTCTTCGTCAGTTTCTGCCTTTGGTTCAGGATCGTTTGTATGCTCCCTTTCTTCTCCATGCCCTGCGGGAATCTGTGGTATTTCAGGTATATCTGGAGTTTCTACTATTCCAAAGACCATGGATACATCGGTGGACTTCATGTGGTCTATATCTTTTCGTAGTTCAACAATGGCATCTTTTAAAGTTGTCACCTCCCCTGTAGACCCTTGGTTATGCTCGGACACCGCTATTCTGGCTGCTAGGGCATCAATGCTAGTGTTCAAAGGTGTCACAGCATCAGTCAAGGCAATTCAGATCATGTCTGGAACAGAGGCCTCTAGGTTAGCAGCTCGACGATCAACAGAAAGAGCCAATTGTCCCATCTGCAGTAGAAACGCCAGGGTGAGTGAACGTCGGGAATCAGCAGTAACAGTGGTGGGTCTTGGCAATAGTGCAGCGACAAAAGAACCTAGACAATCAGCGTGAGTAACAGTGACAATGGATATTCCTGAAGGTCCAGGGGTCGAAGTAGATAGATATGTCTTTGTAGGTGATGATTCTGTGTTTACTAGCTTCATCGATGCTGCCCTTTTCCTTTCTGCCTTATCCTTAAGATACTCCGCTTCGATCCTCCGGATATCAGTAGATGTTGTGGGCATCACTTCTACATCATTCTTGACATCGCGAGGCACTTGGGCTCGTTTGCACAATTCTGTGATCAAGACTGGGAATGGAAGTGAGGTTCGGCTCTGTCTTGCAAGCATGAATATCTCTGAAGCAATGATTGTACCTAAGTTTATCTTAGTCTCCTCTATGACACAACCCAGGCAGGCTTCCTTGGCAAGGAGAAGGATCAACTCATTTTGGGATGGCATAATTGTGTTGCTGATAAAACTGAACTAGAACCTTGTGGCTATGTTTAGTTCTTTTTTTCAATAGGAGCTCCTTCTGCCGCCACTTTGGAGTTTCATCTGCAATTAGTGGGGTTAACCACTATTTCATTTCTTCCAGCTTCTTTGTTCTAATCAGATACTGGCAATGATCCCCAATATTTGTGGGCATGCCTAAGACTGCGTTGATTTCCTCATTATCACACTTCACTTTCTTGCCTCTGACAACCACGTAGTTAACTTCTCTTAAGGCTGCTGCTAGTTGCTTTTTCTAGGGTATTAGTGCACTATATGCACTGTAGAACTCTCTTACCCAGTTTGGAATATAAGGGCCACGGGGTTTGGTGAAGATTTGGAAATTGTGGTATCTCAGACACTCCATTATCTCCGGGTATCTATCTATAACCCGTCAATGGTCAGACTCTTTTCTTCCAGATTTGTCCTCAACCCCTCAGCCTTTTCTTGATTTGATTTGGACTGAGGACCTTGTACGAAAGGAGCTAATACTAGTGTCAGCGCTGGAACTGGAGGTGCAGTAATTGTAGGCTGGGGAATCCTGGTCTTGGGTGAATCATTCCGCCTCTTAACTTGCCGCTCAGCCATGTCTGATAATTCAAAGGCCTTGTGTTTGCCCTTCCCTTTTTTGCAAGTTTTGGAAAGTTTATTAATTTTTCTTCTGAATGTTTGTGCATCCTTGCTCATTGTAATCCCTTTTGTTCTATTTTGGGGTGGATTTCTTCTTCCTGCAACTTTAGATTTAGCCATTTCTGTAAAGAATTCGAAAGAAGTTAGAACAACTAGATAGAGTTTTAAAGGACACGAATTTAGCAGGATTTGCCGAATAGCTTGGCGAATCGTTGAAGAGTTCGGTGAGTTTGCCTTAGCGCTTAGAGTAGTCTACATTCATTAGAAATGCACATCACACGACATTGGATAAAATTACTTGAAATGAGAGCATTCATACCAAAATTAAATACAGGGTTTGGAGAGCCAACCTTTTCGGCATATAAGATCAAGACTGTGACGCTAAGCAGTAAGTTATCACAGATCCAAGCACCACTCAAACAGCTAAAATACTTAGGATTTGCAAAAATTCTAAAAATACTAAGTAGGTACGATTTTTGTGAGAATTGAGAGTGAGGGGTATGTAAAAAGGGTGAAAGTTAAGGCCCGTGGTTTTATAAATCCCATCCAGATCTAACCCATTCGGCGACATTATTTTGATTTGCTTAGCTACTCGGTGATCCTCCGAGTGTTCATCTACCTCGCCGAGTTTTATAGGACCTTTAACCAAGGTGAGGATCCAAACGATGGTCTTTGTAGGGGTCGTCGATCTAATTGGCGTTTCGCCAATTGGATTTGAGTAATTCATCATGTACTTTTCACAAACTTTTGATGCTCCATTCCTGCAAAATCAAAACACCTTTATTTCAAAAATAACAAATTTAAAGTAGTTAAGGGTTTTTGGGTTGCCTCCCAAACAGCGCCTTAGTTAATGTCGTGGTACGACGTTGTTAAGCACCTAACTTTCACTTTATAGTTGGCCACAACATTATTTGTCCACCCCTTGTCTTGTGTCTGATGGAGGCCAGGCATTATGTGACCCAAGATAGTTTCAATTAATTGGATAGATCTAGAGTGAGAGCTGCATATTTGATTTAGTGTTTCTACATTTTCTCTAATCTTCTCTATCAATCTATCTTGCTCATTTATCTTTTGAAGGATGGTTAATAACATATCTTCGATATGTTTATCTTTTATGTCCATTGATCTGCCCTGCTCAGTAGGTAGTCTGTATTTACTCTTCTTTTTGGACATTACTTCCAGTTCTTCGACCTTTTGGGTTAATTTGTTCATCTCACCTAGCAAAATGATTAAATGTTGGTCTTTTTCAGTATCCTTGTTGGTTTTAGCCACAAGGTCAAGGAATTTGGTTGCGGTCTCATAGAAGTATTTATCGCGACCGCCTGTCATAAGTCGATCGATTAATTCTCTGTTTTCGGGACTAAGACCCCTATAGAAGCATTCCAGTAGAACTAAATCAGGGATTTCATGAGTTGGGCATTGTATCAATAGTGTGTTAAACCTCAGCCACGACTCATGAAGAAGTTCTCCTCCTAGATGATTGAAGTTCAGGATGTGATCTCTGAATCTCATCACTTCTACTCGGAGGTGCTATATTGGTCCACCATCCCCATCATGTATACTCATTATCTTGTCTCAACACACAAACAAACCAGACAAAACTAAAAATTAGGTTAGTAAGCTACAACTTAGAAGAACAAAAGTTCTACTAATCTAAAAATTCTCAAGTAACACCACTCCCCGACAGCGGCGCCATTTTGATGCTTATCGTGACCAACGACACTAACCTACGGTATGAGTGTCTACGATCATCGATAGTATAGTAACCCAACTAAAGGTTGGGGTCGTGTCCCAAGGGTGTGGTTTTGAGAATTGATAGAAAAATAAAATTACGTTCTAACTAGTCGTAGCTAAAGATATTGACGAACAAAAACATTCTAAATTAAAGGGGGTGACACGAAAGTGTCAAATATCAAATGGAGGTTTTGTCACAAGTAGTAAAAACAACAAAAAATTGACAAGAAAATCAAGTATGGGGAGAAGTTCTTAGGGTATTACTGCAATACAAGCTGAGATAAATCGTTGGGTACATGATTTCGATAGGAAATTTGCAAAATAATAGTGACTAGGCTAAGCTTTAAGTGGAAATAAGTTGCCTCTCGGGCAACTTATCCCGTTTCAAATGGGTTTCTCTCGGACACCCATCTGCCGCATGAAGACCAGCCTACGCCTTACCCCACTCACTCTCTTGAGCTGAGTGTTAAGATATGGGACTAGGGCTCACCCTCTCGGGCTGAACCTTATGTCGACCCACTCCTTAGGCCATCAGTCTAGTGGTCTTGGTTTCGCGACCTCCCTCTCAGGCAAGCCGAAAACACATGGGTGATTTTGTATTTTTAACTACAAACCCATTAAATTAAACCACAACCACTAGGTGAAATCACCATTAAAATACATCTAGCCTATCAGCAAGCAAGACCCAATAATAATTTCTACACAAATTTGCTAAATCACAGCCCGAGAATGGGGTTTTTAGCCACACATCAAGAAATAACAAAATACACCTAAAATGATACTATCAAATGGGTATAAGAAATTAAACCTTGATTTAAGAAAAGGAAGAAGAATAGAGAAGACCCACTTCCAACTTGGGGAAGATGAAATCCTTCTCTCTTCAAGTCTCCCACAAAACCCTCTCCAAACTTGAGAGAAAAATATCTAAAAAGTACTATTCTATTGTGAACAATATAAAATGGTTCGGAACTTCTAACATTAATAATAAGTTTAGTATTTATAGCCATCAGAAATTAATGTTGGCGGATAGCTCCGCGAAATTAGTCGAGGTCACCGAGTGACTCATCGGCTCACCTATCTTCTCTCTCATCGCCATTTA
Source organism: Solanum stenotomum (assembly GCF_019186545.1). Taxonomy (NCBI): domain Eukaryota; kingdom Viridiplantae; phylum Streptophyta; class Magnoliopsida; order Solanales; family Solanaceae; genus Solanum; species Solanum stenotomum. Next base: position 31,945,369 of record NC_064285.1, on the reverse strand, counting down.
GTGCTTGCCTTCAGCGTCTTCACATTCTGGACAATTGGGCGGTATAGTACTGTTTTGCGAAACTATTCGACGAAGCACCGACTGCTTCTCTCATCGCCTTCTAGATCATCTTCCTTCAGGGGCTTTGCACACTAGAACAAAGGACGAAGTCTGTCCTTTCGGTGATTCACCAAAGATGTTTGGCGATGCTCAGGCTTCAACTTCTTCGTTCTTTCCAGCCTTTTTGTTCCTTTTTGTGCCTAAGTGTCCATGCTTCTACTAAAACTTTAAATACCTGAAATTTAAGAGTTTTCATCAGATATTGAGACAAAATAAGCATTCGAGGACACTATTTCTATCAAAATAAATCCCTAAATGAGTCCAAATTGTGGACTCATCAATGTACATAAGCAGGTGCATCACATACTTGACCAATTACTAGCTGGACATGAAGCTAAAAAGAAGGAAGTTCTTGAGGATATTCTTAAAGTTGAAGAAAGCTCAATATAAGATGAATATTGTCTGCTATTTTCACTCCATTTAAACACATAGATTGAGAATTAACTCCAGATCTCCCTCTTTTCTCTTAAGGATTAAAACCCACAGTCTGTCCTACACATTCGTCGATTTTGATCTGGGAGTTGAAGGTTCTAGTACCTGATGAGTTTTTCCAAGTGTTGAGCCACCGATGGAGACCTACGGACCGTAGGTCAACCTACGGTCCGTAGGTCGAGGAGTCGATCGAAACCACATCCTAGCAATTTATTTCCTTATTTTGTTTCCTGTTTAAGTTAGGATTTGTTTTCTATAAATAGGAGTTGTAATCCTCGTTTTCTAAGGGGGATACATTATTGTAAACTTCTAAGTATGTTCTTTGGGAATTAATTTTCAAACTCTTAGCTATTAACTTTTTGGTTTTCATTATATACAATTTTCTCTTTGAAATTCAATAGAGGATTTTGGGTTTCATCAATTCTACTTGTAAGTTCATGAATTCTTTTTACCCAATTATAAATTGTGATCTTTCAAGCATGAGTAGCTAAATCCACAACTAGGGTTGTGGGAACCATGAGCAATTAACAAAGTATAAATAATAATTAAGTAATTTTTGAATAATATTTATGCATGTATTGTTAATACTTTTGCTTAGAAGTCTTTTTAACGGTGCACAACGTTAAAACTTGCCTCGTTTCTACTCTCCAGACCAAGGAGGTAGTGAATGAAAAAAGGATTAAACAATAGAGATTTAGTGGATGCTATCTAATAGTTTGATATCAATTGGAGTGAGGGTGAAAACTAAACTACATTATGATGATTAATCTGGGGTAAAGGTAAGGGTTAGTAAAGCATACACCCGTAAACGGACCAAGTTACGTGGTGGAATTCCCTACTTGGAGGACCAATCACTTAGGTATACCTAACTTACCAACTCTGGATGTAAAACACTAGCATAAGATTACTATTATTAGGATTACCGCGTTAAGAGCTTGTTGGGAACACATATGCCCTAGTTTCTTTCTCATATTGCTCACTCAAAATTTGAATATTGTTAACTTGTTATTTAAGCATTCAAATCTGTTACTTACTTAAAAAATCACCCCCCCCCCCACCCGTTTACTTTCCTTGGAAATAAGTTGACTAAACATATATAGTTGTTAGTTAAGTTTAAGTTTGAACGATTTTCCTCATGGGATTGACCCTAACCTACAAGTTGGGTTCTTTGCTTGATAACGATCGCTTATACTTCTTTAGGGAAGTGTAAGTTGAGTGTATCAAGGGCTTAGGATTTTCTTAGGGTTTTTAGGGTTTTATAGGTTTATGATTTTTTTAAAGGTTTTTTTAGGACTTTTAGGGTATAGAATTTCTTAGTGTTTAGGATTTCTTAGGGCTTAGGGTTTAGGCCCTAAGGTTTAGGGTTAAGGGTTTCTTAGGGTTTATCATTTAGGGTTTCTTAGGGTTTAGCTTTAGGTTTTTAGGTTTAGTGTTTTTTAGGGTTTAGGGTTAAGGGTAAATTGTTTTTCTAGAGCTTTTTAGGTTTATGGTTTTTTTTAGGGTTTTTAAGGGTTTAGGGTTTCTAAGGTTTGAGACCTAGGGTGTTTTTTGGTATAGGGGTTTTGATGTAATACAAATTACCTCAAGGCTATCCATTCATGAACTTCAACATTTTGTTAGAGTGTTCTCTAGGATGGCTTGGAGCATGGGAAGCCTAACGAAGCAAGGAGGAGCAAATAAACATGTTGCTCCATTTGGCGACTCGCCAAGCTACCTTGGTGAGGGTTCTAACATCTCCTAAGGTCCCAAGGAGCTACCACTAGAAGTTCCTCACTCGGCGAGCTGAAGAGAAATCGGCGCATCGCCCAATGGCTTGGGCAATGACCACCAGATCACCTAATGTCCAAACAGGCATCAGGAGCCAGGTCTGTCGCCAAGTGGACATGAGGCCCATCGGCGCATCACCCAATGGACCCCAAGACCGCCAAAAGTTACAGCAAGCCTCCAAAGGAGAAGGCATGGAGTAGGGTTCTCGCCGAACCCATTGGGCGCATCGCCAAGCCATTTGGCGAGCCCAACTTGGCTCGCCCATTGGCCCATTTTTGGGTCACTTTTGGGCCCATTTATGTAATAATGCCTAAAACTATAAATAGGCCTTTAAGGGTTCATTTTACGGTTAGACTTGTTTGAATATTGATGAATGATAAATTTAACTCCTTGTGTGAGTGTTGAAAGCTTGGTAAGCTTTTGTTGAACATTGTTTAGAAATGAGGATTTCTTGGGATATCAATTCCCTTGATGTCTTCGTAAGAGGTAGGTGCTATTGTAGGATTAACGGATCAAGTTCATTGGGTTTGATATACCCTTTGATTGCATTTTGTTTCCCCTTTGTGTATTTATCTATTTATCCGGATTAGGTGCTTGTTTAGGGATTGTAATTGGAGGTTTTAGTATTTAATACATCCTTTAGTTGCCAATTGTTCCTCTTCTTGTGTCTCTTCTTCTATCTTTCTTATTTTCCGTTGTTTGTTGTAGTTTCTATTGTGAGAATTACATCAGGTTTTATGGGTTTTTTAAGGTTTATGGTTTTAAGTTTCTTAGGGTTTAGAGTTTAGGGTTTTTTAGGGTTTAGGGTTTTTTAGGTTTAATGTTTTTAGGGTTTTTTAGGGCTTAGGGCTTATGTATTTTTTAGGGGTTTTTTAAGTTTCGGGTTATTAAAGTGTTTTTAGGGTTTTTTTTAGAATTTTTTAGGTTTAGGGTTTTTAAAGGTTTTGTAGGGTTTAGGTTTCTTAGGGTTTAGGGTTTCTTAGGTCTTAGGGTTTAGGGTTTAAGGCATACAGTTTCTTACGATTTAGTGTTTCTTATATTTTTTAGGGTTTAGGATTTCTTAGGGCTTAGGGTTTAGTCCATAAGGTTAAGGGTTTAGGGTTTACAATTTCATACGATTTAGGGTTTATTTTATTATTTTCATATTTTTGGGGTTTCGATTTTAGGATTTTCTTAGGGTTTAAGGTTTAGGACTTAGGGTTTTTAGGTTTATGGTTTTTTAGGGTTTTTTAGTTTTAGGGTTTTAAAAGTATTTTTAGGGTTTCTAGGGATTTTAGGGTTTAAGGTTACTTAGGGTTTAGGGTTTAGGGCTTTTTTGGGCTTAGGGTTTAGATTTTAGGGTTTTATATTTAGGGTTTAGGTTTTCTTGTGGTTTAGGGTTGGGGGCTTTAGGTTTAAGGTTTTTTGGGCTTAGGGCAGATGGGTTTTAAGGCTATTAAGTCTAAGGTTTTTTAGGTTTTTAGGATATTTTAAGGTTTAGGGTTTCTTATGATTTAGGGTTTAGGGTTTCGTCTGGTTTCTTAGCATTTAAGGTTTTTAATTTTTTTAATGGTAAATTAGGATTTAGGGCTTAGTGTTTTTTGGGGGTTTTCTAGGTTAAGGGGTTTTAATGGTTTTTAGGGGTTCTAAAGGTATTTTTTTGGGTTTTTAAGTTTTGAGTTTTAAAAGGTTTTTAGGGTTTCTTTGGGTTTAGGGTTTAGGGTATGAGAGTTTCTTAGGTTTAGGATTTATTAGGGTTTAGCGTTTAGGGTATTAGGGTTTGTTAGGGTTTAGGGGTTAAAGTTGAGCGTTTCTTATGGTTTAAGGTTTAGTGTTTCTTAGGGTTTCTTAGGGCTAAGGGTTTAGGTTTTTTTTAGGGTTTAGGGATTAGAATTTATGGGAATCGCCTAAAGGGGGGAGGGGAATTACGTGCTAACTATTTTTTTATTTCATTTTATTAATTGCGATTGTTATAAAAATCTGCCTATGTTACTTAAATCACTTGAAGCATGCAAGCATGTCGGAATTTCTTTAATAATCTGTCTAAAATCAACCTTTGCTTGTTTTTAACTTTGTCTTATTTTAAAATCAACCATTATGTAATAAATATTTTGTCTTATAATCCGAATATTTACTTTATATAGAAAACTAGTGTAGTTATTTAGATTTGGACTCTATTCACCTCAACATGTTAATAAAACATGACCATAAGGATTTATCTAAGTGTTTCTAATGAATTTTAGTATGTTAACAGTTAACAAGTGAATCTCGATTAATTGCCAGCATGTTTAGAAACTTAAATTTGCAATTTGTCTAGAAAGTAATCTTAATTCAATTTCAGCATGTCATTAATTAGTCCATTTAATCAGAATTTAAAGGCTACTATGTGAATAAATCCAAATGACCCAGATATCATGCTTATATGATTGGTAATAATTTCAGCATATTCACACTTAGAAACCATGCCTATACGAGTCAACTAATAAAATCAATGTTAATCAGATAAAATAAATCAGCTAGTTAAAATCGTATTCTAATAACTTAAGCATGTTAATAATTGAATAATTAGTTTCTGCATGATTTTTATTGCCCTGTTTATACTTAATTAGTTATCTGCCTGTTTAAGAGTTAAAATCAGCATAATATTAATTTCTGATAAAAATCTGAGCTGTTTCAAAATTAAAAATTGATCTATGCATAATTAAGTCCTGCTCGAATTAATTAATTATGCATTGTGAATAAACATTTTTGCCACTTAACTTAACTATTTTCAGCATGCTAATGAATGATTATCTAGTATGCTGCCGCTCTAATGACTGTTTTCTGCATGTTGTTTAAAACGTTCCGTTTAATAATTCTGCCCTCTCTAAACTAAATTAGATTGTTATAATACCCGTTTGTATTTTTATAATGTTTGTATGCCACACACTTAGCATGAGACCTTTCACTAATTATGTGTGTTTGCTAGCATGCTAATAACTAAAACCTAGAGACCAATATGAGTTTTTATGTGCTAAGTGTTGTCCAATTTGTTTTACTTGGCGTTTAGGGGGCCTTAATTAAGAGCTTATATTTTATTTTTGTCTAAAACCACCTTAATAAAAGTCCAATGCCTCTTGGACATTAAGTGGGAACGCTAGGCACCTTCTAGGACGCTATGCATGTGGAAGGTGGGGTAAGGGTAATTAGGCCCTTCAACAGAGATGATGGAAGTTGACTCGAGCATAAAACGACAAAATTCTGATTTTGTCTCTCGAATAATAAGTTGAGCGTTGATCCGTAGAAGGGTGTTAACCTAGGTTTCGTAGTTTCATTTTCCTTTCCCCTTTACTTGTTTATAATTATAACTGCTTGGGGTGGTTAATAAATAGAATCAGTTTTCTTCAATATGCTTATTTATTTTTTGTCTCCTTGCTTATCTCTCTTAAATCATATAATGTTAGTATCTTATTTATCACTTATCTTAATTAACTAATTAATAAATAGTGATCTTGTTTGCTACTTGCAACCCCCACATAATGTAACACCCCGGATTCGAAACGAGGTAGAATAACAGTTGTTGGGAAATTGCAGGTGTCATCCACGAGAGCCAACCACGGCCTGTGGGTTGACCCGCAGACCATAGGTGGGGTCGTGGGTAGGCAACCACAGAAATTGGTCTAGGCCATGGACCACGGTGGACCTACGCCCCGTAGGTGGGTCCACGCCTCGTGGTCCCAACAACCGTCAAAGGGTGGGGACCTGGCAGTTATTTTAAGTACTTAAGGATCTTTTCCGACTTCAATTAAATCAATGTGGTGTCGTTTTGCCTAAGTCTAGACCACCTATATAAGAATTTTAGACCTCTAAACTCACTCAATTAAGTCATTCTCTCAATTCCCAAAACAAAACCCAAATCATCTCTCAAAGTCTCTCTCTAAAAGGTGAAAGAAGAAGAGGGAGATTGAAGCTAGGTCAAGATCAAGTCTGCCAATCTTCAAGCTTTGGTGGGAATTGTGACTAAGGTATGATGGATCTTCATCCATGGAATCCATTCTCCCATGGAGTCCCCTAGAATTCCACAATTTGAAGAAGAATTTCCCTAATTCTAGTTAGGGTTTCTTCCAATGTTGTGGGTTATGATGAATGTTGATCCAATTGAGTGGATTGTGATTGTTTATGATTGAATTGATAGAATTTCATGTATTTAGGATAAAATTACATGTACCCATGCCTATCATATGAACCTAGGGTAGAATTGATATGTCTTGGGTTGATGCCATGAAGGGAAACTTTTTGGGTTAGAATTCCCCTTATATGATTGATGATGTATGATTAGAATTGCTTGAGATTAAAGCATATATGATGAATATGATGTTAATTACTTGAGATTAGAGTACAGATGATGATCATGAGATGTAGTGCTTTGAGAGTAAAGCCTAGACTATGAGTTGTTGATTGTTGATGTTATGATGTGGAAGTGATACTTCCCATAATGAATTGATAAGCATGATTGAATGAATGTGAAAAGTTTACTAACATGAATGATTTTAGGTTGAAAGGATTGCTCACCTAAAATGAATCTAGACTAAAAGCTTATGTAATTGATGAGGATAGAGGCGATTACCCTTGACCTCCATGTGTAAGGATATGAGATGATTCCCACTCCTTAGAATTGAACAAGAGGCAAGTCCCCACGTTCTTACTATGATGAATGGACATGGAGGCGAGTACCCATGCTCCTTATAAAATGATGTGGAGTCGAGTACCCGTGTCATATGATGAGATTTTGGAGGCAAGTACCCGCGATCTAAAAGTAAGTAAGGCAAGAGGCGAATACTCATTAGCCTTTATAAGCTAGGCATAGAGGCGAATCCCCATGTCTTTAAAAGTAAGTATGAGTAATGTAATTATGTTATGAAGATGATTTGATTTGAGAGTTGCTAGATATGCCTTCCATGATGCAAGCTTGACTAGAGGCGGATGACCTACGTCTTGGCTAAAGATAAGTGAGGTTACTTAAGGAAGTATTCCTCTTTCATTATGATGCTTATTATGACTTGATTATGCTTATGTCTTATGTCTTATGTGGACTAATGCTTATGATTATGTTGTTTATGCTAGCCATCATATTTAGTACTTGATTGTACTAACGCATACTCTTGCCTACATTCTTATCGATCAAATGTAGGGTCCAACGACATTGATTCTCACACTCGTGGCTAGCTTCGTTGTTAATCAAGGAAGTGAAGTTTTGGTGAGTCCTCATTGTGTTCGAGGATGTGATCACCATTTTCTTTTATGCTTTTGTTTCATGTCTTGGACTATTGTATGGGCTGTGACCCAAGACTTTATTCATGTTGTTTAGATGGTTTGAGACAATTATGTTAGACTTTCGCTCGTTTTATAAAAGACTTTGATTGTATTGAAAAGTTTTAAATTCCTGCTCATTTCTATTACTTTATGTTATGATATGCTAAGTGGCTTGTATGAGGCCTCTCGGGGTCTTATACGCCTTGCTACACCTAGGGGTACCCCTGGGTCGTGACACATAATTCATGAGATACTCCCGGAACCCACCTTTGTGGACCTCGAGGGATGTTCAACACCTTCCCCTTGAGGTGACTTTAATCCTTACCCGATCTTTTGTTCGTTGACCTTTAGTTAAGTTAGTTAGGTTTGATAGGTTCCCTAACGTGCCTTAATTTGTTAGGTGACGACTCTTCTTTTAAAATAGACCTTAAAGAGTGGTTAGGTCGTGCACAAAATTCATTTTGAGGAAAAATGGGTGCGACATAGGCGCTTTTAGTGTTAAAGTGCCCGTCGTTACTTCTGTTCTGAAAGAAAGTGTATGTTTTAAGTGAGTGAGTATGGATGTAGGTGTTTTCTATAGAATTTTTAACTTTGCTAGGGATGACAAAGGATAGACAAGAAAAGTTCTGATTGTTATCTTTGAAGAGAACGTTTAGCATCAGATTTGTTTCATTTCAATTTATTGGACCTTGGATTGTCTGATGAAGCGAGCATCTAGCTCTATCCAATTGTCTTCCCAGATTCAAGTTTTATTTTCATTCCCAACATTCCAAGAGATGCCTTTATAAAGTAGCAGAGAGATTCTTACAAGACTTTTCCAAATGTAGGAATCATAGGAATAACATTTCATGTTGTGCATTTGACTTCTATTCGGGTATTTCATGGTGAGAACTTTAGCCCATAGGTGATTTTTATTTTTTAGGAATCTCCAATTTAAGCTTGCTAAGAGGGCAAAAAATTTTCTCTTGTTTTTTGTATGCCCACTCCTCCATACTTTATAGGGGACATTACTAGTTCCCAATTTGCCTGATGGAGTTTTATTTTATCTAGTGTGGATCCCCAAAGGAAGTTTCTTTGTATTCAATCGATATGTTTGCATGTTGATTGGAGTAGAAGATTGCATTGCATTACATAGGTAGGGATGGATGCTAACACTGATTTTGGTAGAGTAGTTCTTCCTACTAGTGTTAGAAGATGGGATTTCCAACCACGAAGCTTAACTCTCAAGATGATGATTAGTGATAGGGAGTCCAAGGTATTTACCTACTTTATCTTTGTGACTGATGTTTAGAGTAGAAGATAGGATGTTTCTTTCTTCTTGGCTAAAATTTACAGAGAAGATAATACATAATATGTTAAAAAAAATAATTGTCCAGATTGATTCGAAAGTGTATTAAAAATGTGGATAAATGTAGTAGCATTTGTAGCGTCCGTTTTGGCTAAGAGGATAATGTCATTTGCGAATAGAAGATGGGAGATAGGGGTACCTATTCTACCGAATTTAACTGGCTGCCAGAGGTGTTTTTCGATGACATAGTTTATAAGCCTATATAGAGACTCCGTGAATATAATGAATATGTAAGGTGATAAGGGGTCTCCTTGCCTAATGTCTCTAGTAGGGAGGAAGTAATTCGTAGGTCTTCCATTAACAAGTATAGAGATAGATGAGGTCGATATACTAGACATGATGAGATCGATTATATTTTCTTGGAAAATTAAGAATTGTAAGGGATTACTTGATAAACAACCATTTAATCTATCGAAATCTTTCTCTAGATCAATTTTTAGAAGCATTTTACCAAATTTACCTTTCGCTTTTTGAAAGGAATCAATTGCTTCTTGAACAATAATGGTGTTATCCACGGCTCGTCTACCCGGGATGAAGCTTCATTGTTGGGGACTAATGATGTTGTCTAGGTAAGGCCTGATTCTATTTACAATAATTTTTGTAATGGTTTAATAAACCGTGTTACAAAGGCTAATGGGTCTATAATGGTTGATCTGTTCGGGGTTCTTTATTTTTGGAATTAAGTAGATAAAAGTTTTATTTATTTCAGTAGGTATAGAGCTAGAGCTAAAAGCCTTCATGCAAGTGTTTATTTGTAACATCTCGCAAATTGAAATAACTAGGAAAAAGCTAATACTTGAAAATAGTCTGCAAGTGTTTATTTGTAATATCTCGCAAATTGAAATAACTAGGAAAAAGCTAATAATTGAAAATAGTCATTTTTGGAAAGAATGAAAAATCTGGAAATTTTGTTAAGTTAGAATAAGTTAAGTTTTGGCCAACTTCAAACGGCCATAACTCATAGCTCAGGATGAGCTAGGTGTACTTCTAGATATGGTTGGAAAGCTCTTGGAATGATCTTTCCAACGCCGTCAAGTTTACGCGATTCCGAGTGCATATGAGTAAGTTATGCCCTTTGGAAGTTGGGTTGTTGGAATAAGGAAAGTCCAATCCGGATTTTGAAAGGATAGTTTGGTCTTTTCCTTGCCCAATTATTTTATTTCGTTTTTGGTAATTAAGTTAGGGTTTAATCAGAATTCGATCAGTTTACGCTTTTACCCAAATACGCTAGGGCTTGGAGAAAAGAGAAAAGAAAAGAAGAAAGGAGAAGAAAAGCAAGATTCGTCAAGATCGTCGAGTTTAGCTTGTGGATTTCATCGGGGTGATCCCTACAAGGTATGTGAGATCACATAGCGTTGGTTTTGTTCACCCATGCGCCAAGCATGTTTAATTTAGCGTATTTTCGTCCTAAAAAGATTGAGAATTTGATGTTCTTGTAGTTGTTCTTGAATTGATTTCGTTCTTGAATATGAGTTGAGATTAAGGAGTTTCTTTATATTAAAGTGTTGATTCCTTGAGTTGTATGAGTTAGATTTTGTGTATATACCTTGGGTATCTGGTTCTAAAGTGAATTTGAGAAAAAGAATCGATTAAATAATTTAAGATCAGAAAATGAGACCAAAAGTTCGTCAGATTTTTGCCTAAGGAACAAGTGCCGCGACGATCCCCCATAGCGCCAGGAAGGCTGGGGCGGCGCACCAGCAGTGCATCAGATTTGAGCCCCAGTGAGTTGGGGCTGGCGCCCGAGATGCGCCCAAATTGTCATTTTTTACCAGTTTTCGTCGTTTAGCCTATTTCATTCCTTCTAAAGTGTATTAACACTTCCTATTGATTCTAACTACTCTAAATGACTTCTAAACATCTAGAAATCATCTAGAAACATGATTTACAACCTTGAATCCATAACTTCAAATTCAAGGAAAGTTAAGAGCCAAGTCTAAGAAGTTCTTAGAGTCTCTTCAAGAAGTCTTTTGCAAATGCTTTTAACTTTATTTTAAGACTTAAAGTTCAAGTTGGTAAAGAGTAAAGCTTGAAGTTCATTTATTCAAAAGTATCTGGGGGCTATGTATTCCCAAAGGGTTTAAAATATTTTTGCATTTAAACAAGGAAGGAAACCTCGATTTCCAATGAGCCTTCGGGCTAGTTTTCAGAAAAGAGTAATCACTTTCTAAATGAAGCAAGAGAGGAAACTTTGATTTCCAAGATAGCCTTTGAGCTAAGTTTTTTAGCACAAATCTCAAATCACAGAAAGAAGTATGTTTTTAAACATAAGAACTAATATTATATTTTTGGGAGTAATATTGAGCACCGATATGGGGGAGAGTTTAGACAACTCACAACCCCCATAAATCATGTAGTCACTATGGGTAGAAAAGGGTCATACTTTTTAGATGATTCCTTTAGTGCTTTTTAGAATAGACTAGTGAATCCACTTAGTGAGTTAGGTTCTATACCCCCGACAAGGTATAGGACGGTCCTTGGCAGCGTGAGGTAAATCGATGTATCATCACTATAGCTCTTAAATGATGGTTGTCGGTTAGAGAAACTCCCACATCAGTATTTTGTATTTTTATATACAAACAGAGTTCATATTGTATCTTTGCATACATACAGAGTTATTATTGTATTTCTAAATACATAGAGTTGACATCATGTTTTAAACATCTTTTCCTTGTATTGCACTTGTTTTTAAACTGCTTTATATTGAAATGAGTTCAGTTATGTTGAGTTGAGTTGAACCAGGTAAGTTCTTCAGTTCCTTTCAGATTCTTTTCAAGCTTAAGTTGTGTTTAGCTTTCCAACTCGCATACTCGTACATTCAATGTACTGATGCCAGTTGGCCTGCATCGTCTTATGATGCAGACGCAGGTAACCAGGATCAACATCCAGTGCATCGTTGTTCCAGTTGAGCTTTAGAGTTGTTGGTGAGCCTCCTTCCATTCCGAAGGATCCCCCTTTTTAATTACTTTATCATTTTAGTTCATTAGGATGTCGTGGGCCTGTCCCGACATCCATCTTAGTTGTTTTAGAGGCTTCATAGATAGTCAGTCAGATGTTTGTTCATTCGTCATCATTTTGTTATGGGCTTATGTCCAGATTTGAGTTGTCATTTTGGCTAAGTTAAATGTTTATTTTAAAAACATTATGAGTTCAGTTTGAGACAGTTGAGTTATTTAGCATATGAATCCTTTTCTTAATGCTTAAAGTCTTCCGCTGAGTAAGTAAGCCAGGTCAAGGGTTCGCTTGGGGCCAGCAATGATTCTCGAGTGCCGGCCACGTCCAGGGTGTAGGCTCGGAGAGTGACATTATTACTGCCTCTGTGTCGTTCCAATACTTTTGGAAAATATTGGATGAAGACCATCAGGACCCGGAGATTTTAGAGGTTTGAAGGAGAAGATAACATTTTTGATTTCTTCTTTATCTAGTGGCCTACCTATGTTATCATTGTCCTCTAGATTGAGTGTATTTCCACATAAGACAGGGTTATGTAAATTACTTTTATTTAGGTAGGTTGTGTAGATGTTTTGAAAGTTTTGGGTAATGATATTGAGGATGGAGTTAGGCTCAAAAGTCCAACACCCAATCGAGTCGTTTAGTCCTAAGATTATGTTTCTTCGTCTTCTGTTAGTAGTGCTGGTGTGCAAGAGTTTAGTATTTGACCATTGGACTCTAGATTTTATTTTCCAATAATCCTCTTCTCTTTTTTAGAATTTTATTAAAGTCATTAATGAGCTTGATTTCCAGATTCCAATGAAAAGAATTTTTGAAGGCTTCATCTATTTTCTAGAGTTTATTAAAATTCTAATCCTAATAGAAGTAGGATTAATTAAGACCGTCTACGAACTCTCCAAATTGTTTTTGGATTGGGTTAAGTTTTGGGCGGTCTAATTTTTCTAATTACTTTAAGCGTGGGTAACAAGTTTAATTACCCCCTCGGAATTTAATCAAGATTTTCAGACATTTAATTAGCATATAAAACGTTTTTATTATTTTTTTGGCCAAAAAGATCAAGTGGCATATCATTAAAAAAAAACCTTCCTATTTGGGTGGCTTTTTGAGTAAAATAGTAAAAATAAGTTTATTCACTTATTTTCACTAATTGATGATCATTAAACAATAAAGTTGTGAAATTTTTTAAAGAACGTTGAACATGCATTGCTTCAAGCTCCTTATTTTGTATTTTTTATTTTGGAAAAGACCGCTATGAATTTTAACTTTTGATTTCTTATTCTTTCTTCTACATTTATTTTCTCGACTCACTTTGAAGGCGAAGAATTTTCCTTACACATGCGTCTCAGCAAAACAAAATAAATATTTTATGTGGTATAAGATGTTATAATGACCTAACACAATAAAGTACTTTCTAACAATATCATAAAAATGAAATTGTAATATGTTTCTAATGAATATTTAAAAGTAATAGATTAATGAGTAGATTTTGTCTTATGAATAATAATTTATATCATCTTCGTATACTACAAAATTCGGGGTAAAGTTTGCAAAATAATAAAAAGTAGCTACAGCTAAAGTAGTGAAATTGAGTTTTAAAAATGGTACCAAATCTTGTGAGTTAATATATATGTCATATGATCACTCAATTAATACTATTTTTTCACGGAAAATTACTTAACTTTAATTTATAATGTCAAAGTCACTCAATTATGAATTTTTCTCACAGAAAGTCACTCAACTATATAGTTTTTTTCACCGAAAGTCACTCAATTTTCTTTTATAACCTCAAAGTCACTTCACTATGAATATTTTACCTACAAAGTAACTCAACTAATAGTATTTCATTTAGAAAGTCACTCAACCAATTTAAATATTTTTTTTATTAAATTTTGTTGAAAAATATTTTTTTTTCAATAAGAAAATGCTCATAAAATAAATATATGATTTCCGTTTTTGGTCACTAACGGTGCGATTTTCAGTTTACCCAATAAGAAAATGCTCATAAAATAAATATATGATTTCTCACTTCTCTAATAATTTGGCACGGTATAGTGAGTCAAGCAAATCAGCGATAAATGCTTTGATATAGTGAAACACGAAATATAATGAAAAATTATATCAATAAGAGTAGATGCAGTACGAAGGCTACAATAACATGTTACAACCAAAATATAATATAGAATTTTTGATCTGAAGTAGAAGTACTATGACGTGTGAAGTGTGTCGATCGTAGTGTAGAGTACTGATATAGTGTTTAGTTATGTTAACTTATTATTATTTAATATTTATAAAAGGTATAATAGTAACATACTATCGTCTTAATGAGTTATCGATTTACTCAATAACCCAATACTAAAAATCGGTACCAAACTCATAACTAATAATTTTTTTTATAAAATCATTAAAAACCGTTAACCCAATAACCTAGTAGCAATAACGCAATAACATTTTTTCGGTTCGATTTATTTGGGTGGCTGTGAAACAATAAAAATAAGTTTATTCACTTATTTTCACTAATTGATAATCATTAAACAATAAATTCGTGAAATTTTAGAAAGAACGTTGAATATACGTTGCTTCAAACTCTTTATTTCGTATTTTTTATTTTATTTTGGGAAAGACCGCTACGAATTTTGACTTTTGATTTTTCATCCCTTCTTCTACATGTATCTTCTCAACTCACCTTGATGACAAGAGAATTTTCCTTAGACGCACGTCTCAGCAACACAAAAATAATTATTTCACATAGTATAAGATGTTATAATAACCTAGCACGATAAAGTACTTTCTAACAATATCATAAAAATGAAATTGTAATATGTTTCTAATAAATATTTAAAAGTAATAGATTAACTAGTAATTTTATCTTTTGAATAATAATTTATATCATCTTCGTAAACTACAAAATTTGGGGCAAAGTTTGCAAAATAATAAAAAGTAGCTACAGCTAAAGTAGTGAAATTGAGTTTTGAAAATGGTACCAAATTTTGTGAGTTAATATCTTATATGATCACTCAATTAATACTACTTTTTACAAAATGTTACTTAACTTTAATTTATAACTTTAAAGTCACTCAATTATGATTTTTTCTCACAGAAAGTCACTCAACTAATAGTTATTTTCATAGAAAGTCCATCAACTTTCTTTTATAACCTAAAAGTCACTCAACTATAAATATTTTACCTACAAAATCACTCAACTATTGATATTTCATTTAGAAAGTCACTCAACCAATTTAAATATTTATTTTACTAAATTTTGTTGAAAAACAATTTTTTTCAATAAGAAAATGCTCATAAAATAAAGGGAAAAAGGACATATATACCCCCGAACTATCGAAAATAGTATACAAATATCTTTCGTTATACTATTGAGACACTAGAGCCCCTGCCGTTAAAAAAGTGGAGCATTTATGCCCTTCTCTTTAACGGAAGGACACGTGTCGTCATCCTATGCATCTACCCTTATTATTCACCAAATTCTAAACCCACAACCCGAATTAAAAAGACCCACCCAAATAACCCCTAACCCACATTGTCAACGTCAACATCTTCAAGGTCCGGCGAGCTGCGCGGCCTTATCCTGACGAAATCATCGGAGGGAACAAAATTCATCTCCCGCATTTTGAACGACGTCATAGGAGGCAGAGGTGGCTAATTCCTTCGTGCCACTCTTTCTCCGTTGAAGCTTCTGAGGCTGTTCCACCGGAGGTGATAGCTCCGTTAGTAGCGACGGTGGCATATGAGGTGACGGTGGTTGAGGCTCTTGTTTTTCGTTGTATTCAACTTCATTACTCTGCATTTCAACCTTGTCTGAAAGGATCTTCTCTTTTTCTAATTCGCCTGAGGTGCCTTCCATGAGCTCATCGGAGGTTTTTTCGACAATAAAGGTTCAGGTGGAGAAGAACGACTTTTAAATGTATCCACCGGAATCACCTTAACATCAAGTTCTTCCCTCTGCTTCTCGCTCCGCCGTTAACGGTGACTATCATACTCCGATGTCGTAGAACGGTACAAATTCACACCAAAAAAAGACATTTTAACCCTTTTCAGCATATTGTGCAAAGTTTCTTTTTCTTCAAAATTTTGAACAGTAAAATATTTATTTATCAAACTAATTCATTATTTCAATTTTTAAAATATTCATTATATGGATCCATGTCCAAACATATGTTTACTTAGAAATGGATCCTTCCATTGACTTGTTTCTATTGAATCTTGAAGGAAATTATTAAGTCGGCGACATTGAAAGTTTACATGCAGCAACAAGTGTGAACTTGATCTAAAAAGGAGGAGAGGGTGGTTGTTGACGGAGGAGTGTGGTGGTAATTGGTTGGGACTCCAGTGTTAAAAGGGTTTTTTTCCCGTTCTTTTTTTAGGAGATGATCTTTTTAATGGGTGGGTTAGGGGGTTATTTGTGTAGGTCTTTTTAATTCAGGTTGTGGGTTTAGAAATTGGTGAATATAAGGGTAGATGCATAGGATGACAACACGTGTCTTTCCGTTAGAGAGAAGGGCATAGATGCACCACTTTTTGGACGGTAGGGCTCTAGTGTCTCAATAGTATAACGAAGGGTATTTGTATACCATTTTCGATAGTTCGGGGGTATATTTGTCCTTTTTCCCTAAAATAAATATATAATTTTCGTTTTTGGTCATTAATGGTTTGATTTTCGATTTACCCAATAAGAAAATGCTCATAAAATAAATATATGATTTCTCACTTCTCTAATACTTTGGCACGATACAGTGAGTCAAGCATATCAGCGGTAAATGCTTTGATATAATAAAACACGATATATAATGAAAAATTGTATCAATAAGAGTAGATGTCGTACGAAGCCTACAATAACATGTTACAACCAAAATATAATATAGAATTTCATATGTGAAGTAGAAGTACTATGACGTGTGAAGTGTGTAGATCACAGTATAGAGTACTGATATAGTGTCTAGCTATGTTAACTTATTAATATTTAATATTTATAAAAAGGTATAGTAGTAACATACTATCGTTTTAATGAGTTATCGATTTACCCAATAACCCAATACTAAAAATCGATACCAAATCAATAACACAATATTTTTTTTATAAAATCATTAAAAATTATTAACCCAATGACCCAATAATATTTTTTCGATTCGATTTATTGATTGATTCGATTTTTACACATCCTTAGATTATTGTAGTGTCGTATAGAATGATGTAATATTATTACGTAAGATGGAAACTTGGAAAGCAAATTTGCACCAAGTCCACATCTAGTTTCACTTTTTTCCTTTCTGTCTTTTCTCTCATCACTTATCCTTTTCCAATAATATATATATAATATAACAGGAGAAAAACACCTCACGAAGCCGTCCACTAATTTGTCATTTGTCATTTTGTTCATTATTGAGCTTTTTCAACTCGTATTCCAAGTAATCTCAACGCAATCACAAAATATCCTCTTCTAAACTACTCATACATTATGTATTCATAAAACAATCATGCCTGTAATTTCCTTCTCTAAACTAGTCCTACATTATGTATTAACAAAACATCATGCCTTTAATTTCCTTTTCTAAACTAGTTGTCATTGTCATTAGATTAGAAGGCTAAAAACACTTAGGAGAGAAAAAAATACTTTTTTAAAAAAATTAATATGTTTGACTAATCAGTAAAACTACTTTTAAATGAAAACAGAAACAATTTTTATTTTGTTGAAAATAAGCTAAAAATTCTACTTCTTAAAAAAAAAAAGACACATATTTATCAATAGGCCATTTATATTTATTTATTTATTTTTATTGTGAATTTAATTTGTGAAATGATTTTAAATTTATTTTTATTGATATTTTAAATTATATTTAAATCATCATATTAATATTATATCAATATTTATTTATCTTTTTATTCATCTATGTATAATATTGATTGAAAATTTGAATATGTACATTTTAATTTAATAAAAATAAATTTTGAATAAAATTTTTATAATAGATATTTCAAATAATTTTTCTTCTATAAATAATCTTAATATTAAAAATACATTGATACTTGTCATTTTTTTTGTAATTTAACTCTCACAAATATTTTTTAAGAAGATTACCCAAATACGATTTGCTTTTCAAAAACACTTTTTTGAAAAATTGTTTTAAAGTATTTAAAATAAAAAGATTTTATCAGCAATGTCATTGGCATTCACAAAACATCATGCCTTTAATTTCCTTTTCTAAACTAGTCCTACATTATGTATTCGCAAAGTTTCTTTTTCTAAACTAGTCCTACATTATATATTCACAAAACGTCATGCCTTTAATTTCCTTTTCTAAACTAGTCCTACATTATGTATTCACAAAATTTCTTTTTCTAAACTAGTCCTACATTATGTATTCACAAAATTTCTTTTTTTAAACTAGTCCTACATTATGTATTCACAAACCGTCATGCCTTTAATTTCCTGTTCTAAATTAGTCATACATTATATATTCAAAAGCTTTACCTACTCTTTTAACATAATATAATACTATATCCGTCCACTTTTAATTGTCATGATTTTTTTTTTTAAAATTAAACTATAAAAACCTTTGATTACCATTTTACGGTGTACTATTTTATCATAATGATATGTAAAAATTTACAATTTATAGTACTTTTTGTATAGTTTTTAAATATCTAAAAAATACTAAATTAATGTAATCTAACTTAACTTTGAAAAGTAATCAAATTAACATTCGAAATGCGCAAATGGACAGAGGGAGGATAATATAAGCTGTCATAACCAATTACCTTGAAGAGAAGCAGAAATTGCTTTGCGGCTTCTCTGTGTATCTTATATAAAGTGAACACAAATCTAAGGGAATTTCAAAACATCTTTAACAATGATCAGAGTAATGGGATTGCTGCAAAGTTGGGGTGGATTCGGGACGAGCATCGCTAGTTTCATATTCCTGTGGGATATGATCCGTCGATACTGTCCCCCTGAGCTTATCCGAGCTTTCGATAAGTGGGCACGAAGAATCAGGAGCTTTTTCTACCCTTATATTCAGATTTCCATCAGTGAATTCATGAGCAACAATCTCAAGCCTCATGATGCCTATGCAGCAGTTGAGGCGTATCTCAGTGTCCACTTAGCAAAAGACGCAAAGAGGCTTAGAGCTGAAACGGTAACTGGAGGTAGCAAGTTGGTGCTAAGCATGGATGAACATGAGAGAGTTACTGACGAGTTTTGTGGAGTAAAAGGACAGTGGATTTCTGGCAAACTTGTGCAACGGGAAAGTAAGTACTTGCCAGAGCTAGAAAGAAAATATTACAGGCTTATGTTCCACAAGAAATATCGTGACATGGTAACCGATATTTACTTGGAGCAAGTGATCAAGGCAGGGAAAGAGATTCAGATGAGAAACAGGAAGAGAAAGCTCTACACTAATGGCCACAGCAAGACCACATGGAGCCATATCGTATTTGAGCATCCTGCAACATTTGGTAGCTTGGCAATGGAGGTAGAGAAGAAGCAAGAGATTGTGGATGATCTCCTCATGTTTAGAGAGAGCAAGGATTTCTATGCGAGGATTGGCAAGGCGTGGAAGCGTGGTTATCTACTATATGGTCCGCCGGGTACTGGGAAGTCTACTATGATTGCTGCAATGGCAAATTTATTGGATTATGACGTCTATGATCTTGAACCGACATCTGTGAGGGACAACACAGAATTGAGAAGGCTCTTAGCTGAAACAACAAGTAAGTCTATTATAGTGATAGAAGATATTGACTGCTCACTTGATCTAACAGGTCAAAGAAAGAAGAAACCTCCAGAAGAGAAGATTGAAAAGACAAAGAAAGAAGTTTCTCGCAAGGACGCCGAAGAGAGTGGAAGTAGAGTCACTCTCTCTGGGCTTCTGAACTTCATTGACGGTCTTTGGTCTGCATGCAGTGGAGAGCGTATAATTGTCTTTACTACAAATTATGTGGATAAGTTGGATCCAGCTCTTACAAGAAGGGGAAGAATGGATAAGCACATCGAGCTCTCATACTGTAGTTTTGATGGATTCAAGGTGCTTGCAAAGAATTACCTGCGCTTGGACACACATCCCATATTTGAATCAATTGAAATTCTAATGAGGGAGACAAAGATTATACCTGCCGATGTTGCAGAGAACCTGATGCCCAGCTCCCTGAAAGAAGACGCAGAGAAATGCCTTCTGAAGCTGGTTGAAGCTCTCAAACAGGCAAAACAACTGATGATAAAGAAAGAAGAGGAATCCGCACTGTCTGAACTCTGAAGCTAAAATGAAACAAGCTGCAGATGCGTTGCAGGATAAGGAAGATTCTATTGACAAAATGTAGATGGTTATTTTTCACAATTAATTGTATGACACGAAAAGAAAAGAGTCATCTGCGACCATTTGTGTTTTATAGCTGAATCTTGCAAGATCATCAAACTATTTTTGTGTTGATGCCAGATCTAAAAGTAGATGCTATTTCCATGTAACAGCTAGACAACAAAATCTAATAAACCTATCCTTATAAAGCAATAAGATAGCATGCCTGGCTTTGCATAATAAAACTATTTTACCTTCCGTTAGAAGTTGGGTACATTACTATGACTGCAATCTCTAAATCCAGCAATACATCCTTATTCCTTAGCATTAGACCATTGGTAAAGTATCCAGTTGCAGATCCTTTTTTGCCTTTTGCAGCACTAACTTATGTTACCTAATGCTTCCACGCAACATGAAATGAGATAGTTGATCATTCAGACTGCAGCAAATAAAGGCCATCCTACCCAAATACAGTTTTTATTTTTTATTTTGTTGATGACGATGTCTAGACCAACTTGTGCACACCTCAACTATTATACCAGGAACTTGCATCTTCCTATCAGCATCGGTATTGGATAACTGTAGCTCCAAGGCTTTGATAGATAGAACAAAATCACATAACCTTATCTCTCTGTTGGGAATTAAACCATGATCTTTGTTCCAATTTCATCAGCAGTTGGGGCCGCCAGTTATAATCACAACACCACAAGATAACTTTGATTAGACAGTATGTAGTTAGAAGATTAATTAGGATCTTGGTATATAATGATATCCACATCATCTGAAAAAACCTTCATAGCAATAAGAATCCATGACCTTTTTTAATAACTATGGACTATGGTGTCGGTGCCAGCTTTCACGCACCTTGTCTAATACACGGAGTATTTGCTACCTCCCACCATCACATGTAAAAAAGAAGGAAATAATTAAAACATAACCTGATAGTAATGAGTCAAGGAACCTTGAAAGTACTGAAATTCACATCACATTATGCTTTCACAACATGTATGTGGAAATCACAGGAGGAATGTACATTCATCTGTTAAAAGTTAGAATAGAACAAGTAGAATAAAAGAAAAGTAGACCATGATAATAATTTAGTAGAAACATCCAAATTAGTTGCAACGGTTACCTACTGGTAATATGAGTTAGGCATCAAGTCACTTGGAATTAAGCTACCATCAGTAACACTGAGCACATGAAGAAAACAAATGATCCTCCAACTTTTGTTGCAGACGTTAATGCAATTGCAACCATTATCTTTACAGTAAGAAATTCCATGAAGGAAACATATTTGAACTTCGATTATAGAAACTTAAAGACAGTAGACATAAATGAGAAGTTAATTTGAAAGAAAGGTAGGAGTGTAGTCAATAGTAAGCTTTCAGTTGAACATCCATATGGACACATAAAAATGAGCAATAGTTTAGGTGCAAGAAATATGTCGTAGCATACAAGTGTGGAAAATTTGAAGATGGGTAACTCTAGATCCTAACATAACCTTGTGAGGCAGAATATGATGATACTCGCATCAAAACTGAGAGAGGTGAGCCCAAGGTTTATGCATATGCTCCACCAAGTGTCTTTCAATTTCTGTTTTGGTTTGGTTTGTTCTAGTTCCATAAAACATCAAACATGATCAACTCATTTACAGAAATATTTCATAAAAATAAAAAGGCTACAAGAATGCAAGAAAAGTAGAAAGGATCATTTATTAGCTAATTTCACCCTTGCTATTGTCCAAGTTCCTATTTATCATCTTCATCAATCATCACCTCCTCCATCCTGAACCTGCCATGACAATACAAGAAAAAGCATAAATTTCAAATTTTAATATGGAGTGTTCTTTTGACTTTTTCAATCCCTTGTAACAACAAGAAAAGTAATCACAGTTTCAGAATTAACACTGACAGCAATTTTGTGTGATGGCTGGCAGTCTTCAACCAATCAAACCCAAAACACCACCAAATTGATTTATCTTGAACTAATTCAACCCATAACACAAATTGATTCAAATCAATCAATAACAACTACATCATCCCACATCCATTTGATTTGAGTCACAAAACTTCCATAACTTTTCAGATCCGATATTAACCAGTTAAAAAATAAAATAAAAAATATTAACCAGTTCTGACAAGATTATTTATTTGTACTTAGATTTGTAGATTAACATTGAATTTTTCATGATTTAAGACAAGAAAACTTCAAATCTTCGTTTTTAGGCCTCGAAAATAGTTGAAGAAAACACCAGAATCAATAGTTACTGGGGACAATCAATGAGTATATGGCCAAAAACATCCCTCAATTATAACTCAAACTTAAACTACATCCTTATATTATAACAATGAATAAATAACATCCTTGAACTATCCTAGAAGTGACAAGTTACATCCCTCTCTTAGTTTTCTGTCAAAAACTAACAGATTCAAACAGAAATTATGTCATGCACTTGACTTATCCCTACAAATCTACAATTATTTATCATTCTTCAGCAAAAAGCGAAAACATAAGCTTACGTTTCTTTCATTTTTATTTATCATTTGGAAAAATATAGATAAGAAAAAGTGGAAGATAAATACTCCACCCATATACCTTGCTTTCCAATAGCTCTAATATAGCTACAAGGAATAGATGTTTGGTGAGGTTAATTTATGGAATGTGCAGAATAACATGAAAAATAGTTTCTTCTCTTTTAAATTTTTATATAGCTTTTCTCATTTACATTATTCCAATTTTAATGTTTAGATAAAATAAATATAATATCATATGTAAATGAGATACATAATTTGTTTTTTAATCACAATAATATATATATATATATATATTCGGTGTCTATAAGTGGGTATGAGAAGGGTGATGTGTACATAGTCTTACTCTTATATTGTGAAGATTTTTATAATTAATATAGTTTACATCGTGTA
Source organism: Solanum stenotomum (assembly GCF_019186545.1). Lineage (NCBI taxonomy): Eukaryota > Viridiplantae > Streptophyta > Magnoliopsida > Solanales > Solanaceae > Solanum > Solanum stenotomum. The sequence continues at coordinate 31,922,273 of NC_064285.1, read as the reverse complement.
CAAATGAGATACATAATTCATCTTTTACCTTTATAACTTGAAGACTTTTATATATAATTAATAGTTATTCATTTGGAATTTATAAAACAATTTTGACGTTTACTAATAGATCAATTATTTACATGTTGAAAATAACAAACATATAGATATCCTTATCAATTTTTGGTAAGAATATTATTGCATTAATTTTTATTTCTTCAACTGAACAATAATGTATTGATTTGATATTAAGATTTGTTGAATTTTCTTATCGCTAACAGTCCAAATTGCAGCCGTTTGATAAGGGATAGTCATGCACTTCTAGTTGAAGCCGTTATATCTTAGCACTAAACTAACGGAGGGATGTAATTTGCAAGTTTTTGGATAGTTTAGGGATGCTTTTTGTTTATTATGATAGGGAAAGGATGTAATTTAAGAGTTGGGTATAATTCAGGGATGTTTTTGGCCCAAAACTCGACAATCAATTAAGGGTTATAGAAAAGTTTCAAAATTTGAGATTGGTGACTCAAGTCTTAATTATTGAGTAGGGTGACAATTTTTAAATTAAGAATTAAGGGGTTGAATTTTTCATCCCTAAGTTTTTATTTTACGCTTTAGTCCATCTTATATAAAACCCTAAATAATAAGAAATTGTGGGAAAAAAGGGTACCAACGGCTCATTTTTTTCCCTTTTTCTCTCTTACTTATTCTTCCATTGTTGGGGACCATTGTTGCTGCTCTTCTTCTTCATTCTTCTTCTCCATCATCATTCTTCTTCTTCTTCTTGTTTATCACCATCTTCTTCTGGTTGTTCATCATTTTTTTCTTCTTCAGTTGATATTCACATTGTACTGCTGCTTTCAGACCAATTTTCATTCATATATCATTGGACATTACATCATAGGTGATTTTGGTAAGTAAACTAATGATTTTTATTCTAATTTTTCATTTTGGTAGTTTGAGTGTTTCCTCAAAAGTTTACAGTCGCGTACCCAATAGGTAAGTCATCTGTTGCAACAAATAGATTACCTGTTGTATACATATTACAGTACCATGTCAAGTTGGGACTAAACCAAAAGCTTGTCCAAATAGATAAGTCATTTATTGCAACTGATGAGTCATCTACTGCACCAGATAACTCATTTGTTGCAACATAGGACTTACCTATTTGATACATATTACAGTATCATGCCAAGCTGGGAAAGAACCAGAAGCTTGTCACAACAGATAAGTCATTTATTGCAACATATCTGCTGCATCAGACGACTCATCTATTGCAACATATGACTTACCCATTGGATACATGTTACAGTACCAGGCCAAACTAGGACAAAACCATAAATTTGTCCAAACAGGCAAGTCATATATTGCAACAGATCAATTACTTGTTGCAACAAATGACTCATCTGTTACAACAATTTACTTACATGTTGGATAAGCTTCTAGTTTTGGACATGTATCCAACAAGTGAATCATCAGTTGCAACAAGTGAATCATCTGCTGCAACGGATGACCTACTTGTTGCAATAGATGATTGACTTGTTGGGATAATGATTGTGCATATAATTTTTAACTGTATATAGCCACTCAACTTTACTATACAATCGTTATTGAATATTTTTAATAAATTCCTTTAGGTACCATTAATGGAAGAATCAATAACAATAGCTGTTGATTGTTATGGTGAATGGATTGAGAAGAACAATCGATTTATTTGGCGTTGGAAGGATGGTGACATGTCAGAGTCTGTATTGATGACCATCCAAAGGGATATTTTGTATAATGATTTTGTGAACTCAATCATTAGCTATTGTGGACGAAATTGTCAACCAAATGATCTTGTCATCAGTTATATGCACAAGTCTTTTGAAAATCAGAGGGTCCTACCTTTTAAGATAAGCGATCAACTTCGTTTGTGTGCTTATCTGAGTGATGCAACTTGGTCCATTTTAAGGGTGTACATTGTTAAAAATCGATAGAGAATGGAAATGCAGAACAAGACCAAAAAAATCTGTTAAATGATGAATTGGATGGGATGAACATGAATATTCCAGATGATGAGATTGGACATGATGTGGAAGAGGACCAAACACCTACACCCATTGTCGATATAGGGGGTAGTTGATATACTGATGAGTTGTGCATAATTTCTAATAGGCATTCAAGTATTCGAAAGATGATGTCAATTGTGTATCCATCAGCTCATTATGTTGTTGCATGAGGCACCTTGGAGAAAATATTTGAAACAATTTTCACAATGCAAATATCGTATCTCATTTTTATAATGTAGCGAAAGCGTACAAATAAAGTTGAGTTCTATGACCATTTCAATCATATAAGGGATATGGTACCCAAGATAGCTGAACATCTCGAATCAGTTGCATTTCATAGATGGAGCAGGGCATTTTATTTGGAAAATAGGTACAATATTATCTATTGAGTATCTTGTTTAAGTTTTATATAATTATATATCTTATAAAGTTATTTTTTTGTGTAGGTATAATATTATGACCTCAAACATTGTTGAATCCGTGAATGCAATGTTTGAAGTTAAAAGAGAATTTCCTATCGTCGCTTTATTTGATGAAATAATATGAGATTTGCAAAATTATTTCATGAGAGGCGTATGAAGTTGGTCAACTCACCAAACATACTTGTTCCTTCAATGAAAAAACAAATATCAAAGAATATCAATTTGGGAAATAAGTTATTGGCCCATCAAATAGCCAATTACAAATTTAGTATCAACGGTCATGGTGATGTCGTCACGATCGATCTTCAAAGAAGAACGTGCACATGTAGAGTTTTTGGCTTGAACAAAATACCTTGTCCACATGTTATGGCAGAGCTTCGATCCCAATATGATGCACATTTTGAAAATCAGATCTATGAGTACTCGTCTTCATATTATTCGGTGGAAATATATATAATTGCATATTGTGAGGAAATTAATCCGGTGCCTCCTGAAGATTCTTGGATTGTTCCTTTGGAGATTTTGGAGAGAGAAATACCTCCTCCATATGTTGATCCAAGCAAACCGGGAAGAAGGTGAACGAAAAGGAGGCGTGGAGTCGGGGAATCATTTTCAACAAGAAAAAATAAGTCTTCAATATGTAAAAATATTGGACACAAGAGAACAACATGCTCGGTTCGAAATGCTCCATAATTATTGTAATAGTGAAATAGCTATTTTGTACTTAGTTATGAATCTGATAATTTTAACTCATTTTGGTTAATAGTGTATGTTCATATTTATTATACAAAATATATTAGTTATGCTCATTCGTTGCAACAAATTTTGCATATTTTGCATTAGATGTCTAATATTATTATATTTTTCAATAAATGACCCATCCATTGAAAATAATCAAACATATATGTTTATCTGTTGCAATGGATGCTTCATCTGTTGCAACATATGAGTATCAGTTGCAACAGATGAGCATATATGTTTGATCATTTTCAACCGTCTCTATATATATTTGATATGAAATGCTTCATTAACCTATAATTAGTGATAAATAAAGTTATTTAATTATAATTACCTTTTAATTAATAAGTTCAATTACATTTTCAATGTATTGTAGATTAATTACATGATCAACTAACTGTATTCGTCTTAAATAAAGTGATCAATTGATTATTTTGACATGAAATATTTCATTAGCCCATAATTAGTGATAAATAAAATTATTTAATTATAAATACCTTTTAATTAATAAGTTCAATTACATTTTCAATGTATTGTAGAGTAATTACATAATCACCTAATTGTATTCGTCTTACATAAAGTGATCAATTGATTATTTTGATACGAAATGCTTCATTAACTCATAATTAGTGATAAATAAAGTTATTTAATTATAATTACCTTTCAATTATAAGTTTAATTATAATCTCAATGCATTATCTGTTGCAATAGATAACACATCTGTTGAAAATAATCAAATAAATATGATCATCTGTTGCAACAAATATAGAAATCTGTTACAACAAATGTCTAATATGTATTATTTGTTGCAATATATGACCCATATATGCTTATCTGTTGCAATGGATGATTCATCTGTTGCAACATATGAGCATATATGTTTAAACCGACTTTATATATATGTGTCATCTGTTGCAATAAGTTACTCATAATTTGTTGCAACATATGTCTATTTCCAATAGTATAATTTAACATTTTACAAATCTAAGAATATAATGAAATTCATGGTAAAATAATTGAACATCTATTAAATATAAAATATTTTCATTAGCAGTTACAAAATATGATAAGTGTTCATGAATTACAATCCATATTACGCTCTTCAACTTACAAAATATGACTTCAGCAGCCAATACCTTCTACAACTTCAGCTACCCATACTTTCTACAACTTCTGCTAGCAGCCCATACCTTCTACAACTTTTGTTGCTCTTCTATGACACCTGAAGATGACTCAACATTGCAAGGAAGAAAAGTAATTGCAATTTGTTGTCTCTTTTTCATATTTGATAATATCTTGGAAATTGATTTTTTTTTCTCCTCATAATCTTCAATGATGTGAATGGCTTGAAATTTTTCTTTCAACAGATGACCCATCTATTGCAACAAATAGTTCATCTGTTGGATGTAAGTAAAACAACAACAAATGGTTAAGTTTTCGTCCAACAAATGGCCCATCTATTGCAACAAATCGGTCATTTATTGGACAAAAGCAAAACAACAACAAATGATTGAGATTTTGTCCAACAAATGACCTATTTGTTGCAACAAATAGGTCATATAGGTCATTTGTTGGACGTACGTAAATCAGTAGCAAATGATTAAGTTATCGTCCAACAAATGACCCATCGATTACAACAGATTAGTCTTCTGTTAGATGAAAGCAAAACAGTAGAAAACTCTTATGTTTTCTTCCAACAGATGAACCATCTATTGCAATAGATGACTATAGATGAGTCATTTATAGAAGATTTCTTCATTTTTATCTTCCTCCTCTATAGTTTTCATATTTTCATTCTGTTTTTGTACATCTACAGAAGGTAACACATCATCTTTTTGTGAAATAACTTGTTCAACAAGTTCTTCTAATGGTGTTTGTACTTTAGCTACTTTACTTGATTTATAAGAGACTGATTTACTTGTTTTTCTTTTGGAAGCCATTTTATCTACAAATAGAAAATTGAAAAAAATTACAATTAATTTGCGCATCATTCAATAAAAGATAGCAATAAGTAGTGAAGATTCATATAGCCGACCCTAACTAACTTGGAACTGAGGCATGGTTGTTGTTGCTTAAGCCAGAGACAATTTACTGGCTGGAGATGAAAAGTAACACATAACAAACTATATACGAAAGTTCAACCAATCACCAGAACTAGGACATTTCATATACTTATATTGTCCAGGCATTACAAGGTTCAACAAACATAAATTAAGGGAAAAAAATATGCAGAGAATAAGAAAAAGAGGATCACAACATTTTTCTAGCAACATTAACAGTAAATTTAATAAGACACATATAATATAGTCCGCCAAAAGAAACATAAATAGTGACTTATTATCTCCTTTATTTATGTCCTTTAGCATATTATAAATCATATAGCAGTACCAACTTGAGGACCATATTTTGGTTGCTGCAAGTGGATTTCATTTGTTTTTGAAGTCACGACCATTTGGTTTTGAAGTCACATTTGTTTTTGAAGTAACAAGTGTCTAGTTCAAAACTGCTCAGATTTATGATCAAGGGTTCATTCTAAAAGCTGAAATGGTCCCAAATCTATAGTTGTCTATATTACGATGTACAATAAATGATATTCTGTTACACCTATACATCATACATGTACAAACTCAACCAATGAAAAAAATAAAAAAAGGGGCAGTCACTCACAGTCAACAAAAAAACTATTAATGAAACTTGGGATTGAATCATCTAGCTTTGCCAAATTTTGGTAATAATAATACAGAAATATGCAGGAAGTAAGAATTTGGACTCCAAGAACCAAAAATTCCTGCAGAATATGTCGACCCATCAGGAACCCAATTGGGTAAACCCTTTTTCTTCCCCATCTCACCTAAATTATCAACTAACCCCACAAATCCAAATCACTCTCCAAGTACCCCAAAAAACAAGAAAACCAAATAAACAAGTATTTCTTTCTAGAACAATCAGTTGGTCCACTTCCTAAAGCATAAACAAGCAAAAGCTTCATTGTCTCAACCTGAATCGCACAAAACCTGGGCAGCGCTTAAGGGAAGAGTATATGCAAAGTGTAACCTCCCTCAGAATAGTCTCTTTGCAGTATTTCATTCAAAAAAAAAAAAAACTAAAAAGCTCTAAGTTTTTCAGAAAAATAAAGCTTTACCTGCAAATCGTTGTTCCCTTGGATGGTTAGAATAGACGAATTGAAAATTCAAAGTACTGCCGTCGGAAGTTGAAAGTTGCCGGAGAAATTGATTGTCCCGATCAAAGCAATTTTGAATTTTTGAGAGAGGAGAACGTTTTCTTCTGTGAGAGAGAGGAGAACGTTTGAGAGAGGGAGTGTAAGGTTTGTTTATTTAGTGGGTGGATTGTTTTGTATTTCTAAAAAGATTATAAGTTTTGAAAATGTTAATTGAGTCCACAATTAACTTTATTTAATAGTTAAGTGTGTTTAATCTTTTCTTGGTCAAAATAGTTACCAATAGTTAATTCCAAACTTAAAGGATACCTTTCCTTCAATTTTCTCTAGTTACTGATTTGGGCTTGTTTGGTTTTTAAGTGTGGTTGTCTGGTTGAAAGAGGCTTTAGATAATTTAAATCAATGACTCACATATATACTCATTTCCTTTAACCAAAGTGAAACAATTAATTTTAATTTAATTTTTTAATTATTATTTTGAAAAAAACATAATTCATATGGGGTATCTTTGATCCTCCTTACACGTACTAGTATACGTACCCGCACGTTGCGCAAATATTTTAAAAATATAATATTTTAAAACTTAAAAAAATTAATACGAATTATTATTGAGTTTAAAAAGTGCATGTATAATTACATATTACTACTGACAAAAAATTACCTTAATCTATGTGCGATGAGGATATGTTCTTCAAAGACACCAAACATTATTCTAAAGAATTCTTAATAGCATATGTGACATGTGTTGAAATGATATTTGTTTTAATTAATAAAAAATTTAAATTCAAAGATCAATCTATAAAATATTAAAAACATGATTCTATTTTTAGCTAAAATATAAATATAATTTGCAAAGCATGTTGCAACCTCTTTAGCATACTTCTCTCTCGTTCAATCTTGCAAAATAAGACGATTTTTTTTTTTACCACCAAAAGGGGTTGTTCATCATTTGTCTCAAACACTGGAATGAGTTTCAAAGACTCCTTAAAGAAAAAATAGGGAAAACTAACATATAATCTACCAAAAAGTTTCTTCAATAGGCCATAAGATCACTGTAACTGTTCTCTTATTAGTATTTCCGTCCAAAACCTCCTGCACCGCGACCATATGTTGGGAGAGCTGCCACTGCTTGGGGCTCAGCTGCCTGCTTGACAACGCCTGGAAGGTCAGACATGCCGAGGGCTGAAAGCATGTCAAGGGTCTCCTTGTCAACTTCAATGAGATTGGTCTTGATGGCAGATTCATCAGGAACAAAGTCCATGCGTTTCTCATGTTCCTCCTCTTGCAGTTTCAGGGAGATGCCACGAACTGGTCCCTTCTGGATACGTTTCATGAGGTGGGTGGAGAATCCAGCAATCTTGTTGCGGAGACGCTTGGAAGGAATTATGGCAACTTCCTCCAGGATCTTCTTGTTTGTGTGGAAATCCAAAGTCATTTTGGAGTAGTACCTCTCAATTACCTGTCGAGATGACTTCTTCACGGTCTTGGTGCGCACACGACCCATCCTTGCAGAATTTCCTTAGACGAAACAGAGATTTGCAGCAAAAAGACGAAGAATCACCGTCGTGTGTGCGGCAACTGATGCTCTCAGACGATTTTCATTTAATCAAACATAATTTCATAAAATAAGGATGCAAAAAAATGAATTTCAGATATCGATATAAAAAAAATACTATAATCAAATCAATATTATACCACATAATTATTTATCATGTTTCCTAAATAATTGAGATAATTTTTTTAAGAAAACAATTAAACTGAAAATTTGAAAATTATTTTGATGATGAAATGTGATAACTCGAAAATATTTATGTTGTTGACATGTTTTTTTAACAAAATACAAATCTGAAATATTTAAATTTATTTTTGTAAATTCAAAATTTATTTATTTTTGTGTGATGCTTCAGGTTATATGATGTGGAACTTTTATTTTTCCTATTAGGTAGGTAGAACATTAAAATATATAATTGAGTTTTAAGAGATTTAGGATAGTAGGTGGGTGAGGAATTTTAGGTTAGTTTTTCTTCTTCTAATATTTATCTATTTTTTTATTTTAAAATTTTTTTACATACGTATTTTTAAATATTCCTTTATTATTTATTAATGTTTTTTTCGTTAATTGTTTTATTTATTACTTATTATGTGTCATGAATTATTTTAATTTAATTTATTGTCATTGGTATCGTTAGCATTAACATCCAGAATTCAAGGACTACAAAAAATAAAAATAATTCATATATTTTTAATAAAAAAAATCTGTTATGATAATAAGGAAAAAGCAATTAATAAATTTAAAATATTACATTAATAATTTGAGATCTTTAGATATTGTGACTTTCGTTGTGATTGAAGATTTTATGAGTAAGAATTTAATTATTTTTAAGGGGGAAAAAAAGATAAAAGTGGAAGTCGTGATAATTTATAAAAATTTTGAGTCTTTTTCTTATAAGTTTCTTTTTTAAAGTGTTAGTTGAAAGATTTTGATATAAATATTTATCAAAAAAAAAAGATTAAAGAAAATAATCAAACTGAAAATTAGGGTAGTTAAGTAAGTGGGTGAGGAATTTTAGGGATGATTTAAGTTAGTTGTTTTATTTATCAAACTTCATGTGTTTTTTAATAAAAATTTACCTACGTATTTTTAATTATCCCTTCACTAATATTTTGTTCTTCTTTTTGTTTCGTTTAACTGTTTGACTTTTTATTTATTTTTTGTCATGACATTAAATAAAATAATATTGTATTATTTATACATACATTAAAATAATACAATAATATAATATAATTATAATCCGGTATAAATAGTGTAACTTTTTGACGAAGGAGATTTAGTTGAACCCTTAGCCTTATCTGACTTCACCATTTTTTAATGATATTATATATTAGTGACGTTTGCTTTAACAATTTTTAAAAAAACATATATGGAAGGGAATTTTTAAAAAGAGACACCTCAATTTTAAGTAATTTGTGACTATTAAGTCATGATAAGATATAATTTAAAGCAGTCTCTTCATTTAGAGAACATATTTTGACCAGCGAACTTGTGTAGCCAACAATTTTTTATTTTTTTTCTTGCATTTTTCTTATTTTTTTCGGTTACATTTTTACAAAAAAAAAAAAAAAAACCTTCATTGGTCATTTTCAGTTTTCTATTTTATGAAATAGCTAGATCAAATTTATGTTTATTTTTAATTATACTTTTTAGAATATTATATTAAAATTAATCAATTAAATTATTTTTTAAATTAAACAAAATCATAAATACGCTTACACAATCCATATTATATGTGTATGTGTATTTCTTTAAAAGTGAGGAGACTATTGTTAGATAAATCAAATGTTAAATGATCATAATAATAATCAAAATGATAAAACTAAAAGGATAATCAAATGTCAATACAGGGTCATAGTATACCATCACAATCTGCATATAAATTTAAAAAACGTAAATATTAAAACTAATAAAGTATTTGAAAACGAAGAATATAAAAATTACAACGATATGTATTCATCATCATCCTTGTTACAATTTATATTGATTTTATTATTGCAAAAATGAAACACTTATTGAAATCTAAAAACAAAAGAAAATAACATAAGTAAAGAACGCCAACCAAATTTAAATAGTGATTGACATACATGGTCCACTGCTATGAAATCTATAGAATTCCTCCATGTATTCATCATTTGTTTCTTCTTTTTCTTTGCTGCATTCGAGAGAATGGTGATCCTTCTCCTTTCCTCATAACAAAATAATTTCAGATCAAACAATTAAGAAAAATGGAATATATACACACAATAAACTATTATGTTTGCCCTCATTTTCTTTTATGATCTCACATGAGTGTAATAAAATTTTTGTTTGAATGTAATTTTTGTTTTACAAATGTTTGAATTCGTATTTTGAAGAGTTTGGTTAAAAAAGATGTGAATGATACTTTAAGAATAGTAACTTCTTCTTTTTTAAAGAAGTGAGTTAGGAAGTTGAGAGATATTTTTAAGGATAAGGTTAGTTATTATTTGAAATTCGAATTTTAAATTAATTATTCAAGTATTTTGTTGTGGCTAATTTTGAGGATTTTTTTTAAAGGACGTGATATCCTTTTTCTTTTTAAAATTGAAAGACTTTTCTTTCTACTATTAAAAATAAAGTATGTGAATACAATTTAATAAATTGTTAAAAAGAAAGGGAATAAAAACTACCTCATTTTCCCTACGAATCCATAGTTTTTAACAATAAGTTTATTAAATTTATTTTTTAATGGTAATTATTGTATTTGCTTGCAAACCGTTCTTAAATTTAATTTTTAAAAATAAAGGGAAAAAAAACTTCTCCATTTCCTTAAAAATCCTCCGTCTTGAACTTTTTGTTTTATACAATAAGTTTTTTGTTACAAATCCATTTAATGGTGGATGTTTCACTTGATCTATTTCTAACGTAATGTATCTATTTAATACATTAATTAAATACTATTCTAACGTATTTGTCAAATACTGTAAAAGGATGGTTTGAATATCCTATAAAAGGGTAGTCTTTCACCCTTGTGAAACACACTTGAAGAGATTTATATTTTCCATCACCACATGTCTTCCTATATTGTTTAGTATTCTTATATTTTTCTCTTGTTTTACAAAATGTTATCAACACGAGTTTCTAACCAATTAAGACCTACTTAATTCGAAATTATATTTTTTCCTAAAAGTTAATCAATTTCTTTTCAAGTCAGGTATACATTTATATGTTTATAACATATCTAATAGGACTTACATAAGTCTTTGATCAACGATTTAATTACTGCATACATAACTTGCTTTAGATATTATTATGATACTTTACTAGGCATAATAATCAATACGTTTCAAGTTTATACTGTTATATATGTTATTTATGCTACTAAATTATAACTCTAAATTTAATACTAAGCAATATGATAGCATGATAATTAGAATACTCGTAAGTATTTTCTTGTCATACATTTTGTGTGTCATAAGGAATATAGTATTGTATTAAATACAACTTGAAATTATTACTAAACTTTGACGTTAATTGAAACTAGTAATAAATACTTAAAACAAGTAGAAAATATATTTAACTCTTACCGTTTCAATACTCCATGAGTTTACATTTTTTTCTAACATTAATGTTCATCCATATAATATATTTTATACTCATCCTATACTTTATTATTTAAAGTATTAAGTTGTCATCTATAATAAACAAACCAACATCATAATATTAATTCAATTATTTTATGATAGTTTTCATCATGTCGAATTTGTCAAAGGTTGAATTTGTGGCACTTGACATTTCTGGAAAGAACTATTTATCATGGGTACTTGATGCTGAAATTCACCTTACTGCTAAGGGTCCTGGTGATTGTATAATCGAAGGAAATAAGGCATCAAGTCAGGATAAAGTGAAAGCTATGATTTTTCTTCGTCGTCATCTTGATGAAAGACTGAAGGTTGAATACTTAATAGTGAAAGATCCACTTGAATTGTGGATAGGTTTGAAAGGGAGGTATTACCACCTCAAGGCAACTGTATTGCCAAGGGATCGTTATGAGTGGATGCACTTATGGTTTCAAGATTATAAAATCGTAATTGAGTATAACTCTATTGTATTTAGAATAACTTCCCAATTGAAATTATGTGGGGAAACTATAAAAGATGAAGACACGTTGGAAAAGACACTAACTACTTTCCATGCCTCTAATATGATATTATAACATCAATATCGTGAAAAAGGTTTTCAGAAATACTTTGAACTGATCTCGTGCCTTTTGGTGGCTGAGCAGCATAATGACCTTTTAATGAAAAATTATGAAGCCCATCCCGCTGGAAGTGCTCCATTGCCAGAGGCACACGGGGTAGAAGCACACGACCAGTATGAAATAAGACAAAATAATCGAGACCATGATAATATGCGTGGGCGTGACAAGGGCAAAAGACGATATAATAATCGTCGAGGTGGTGGTCATAACAAAAGGGAGAACAATGTTGGTTCTCAAAATAATCCTTCTAAAGGAAAGGGCGATCACTGTCATCGTTGTGGCCTTAAAGGTCACTGGAAAAATGAATGTCGGGCACATGAGAATTTTGTCAGGCTGTATCAAAATTCCTTCAAAATGAGGGAAAATATAGGCGGTGCCTCCTCTTCTAATGCCCGTGTGGAGTCACATTTGACTCTCAAAGATGATGTTCAGGCAGGATCTTCTCAAAAATATGATGAGAATGTTGAGGCAAATTTAGCATTGAAAGATGATGTTTTAGATGTGCTCGATGATATTACTCATCTAGAAGCTGAGGACTTCTTTGGGGATCGCAGTTGAAAGATTGATAATTGAACTGGAAATGAATAATGTTGTTATGTATTTTTAATATGTTATTTAAAGTTGATGTACTTAAATTTTCTTTTGTTAAGTTTCGTACTTCTTATTATATATTTTTATTTTTCTGAAGATAAATAAAATTTCTCAATCTTCAGTTGGATCCAAGATGAGTAATGGAGATATGTGCCTTCTGAACAGTGCCACAACTCGTACCATACTAAGAGAAAATAAAGATTTCTCTCATTTGGTAATGAAAAAGGCATATGTTAATACAATATCCGGTAGTACAAAATTGATTGAGGGCTCTAGAAGAGCGGCCTTATTACTACTACTTGGAGGAACATTATTGGTAATTGAAAATGCATTGTATTGTAGTAAGTCTCATAGAAACTTGTTAAGTTTCAAGGTTATTCGCCAAAATGGCTATCATGTTGAGACTGCGAATGAAGGAAATGTTGAATACCTTTACATTAGTACAATAAATGCGGAGAAGAAAACTGTGCATGAAAAATTGCCTGCACTTTCTTCTGGGTTGTACCATACAAATATTGGTATGGTTGAATCACATTTTGTTTACTGGTTCTAATGATTTTATCATGGCATGACCGGTTGGACCATCCCGATTATAATATGATGCGTAAAATAATTGAGAATTCACATGGGTATACTTTGAAGAACCAAAATGTTCTTCAATCAAATGAATTCTCTTGTGCTGCTTGTTCACAAGGAAAGTTGGTTATCAAACCATCAACGACTAAGGTTGGAGTGGAATGTCTCTCGCATTTCTGGAACGGATATAAGGTGATATATGCGGGTCTATTCACCCTGCATATGGACCATTTAAATATTATATGGTCTTGATAGATGCATCTACAAGATGGTCTCATGTGTGCTTATTATCAACTCACAATATGGCTTTTGCGAGGTTGTTGGCTCAAATAATAAGGTTAAAAGCACAATTTCCAGATTATGCAATAAAAACAATTCGTCTTGATAATGCTGGTGAGTTTAGATCTCGGGCATTTAATGATTATTGTTTGTCCACTTATTCAGTTGAACATCCTGTTGCACATGTTCATACTCAAAATGGTTTAGCAGAGTCATTAATTAAACGTCTTCAATTGATAGCTATACCATTGTTGATGAGAACAAAGTTGCCTGTTTCAGTTTGGGGGCATGCTATTTTGCATGCAGTGGCACTTGTGCGCATAAGGCCAACCAATTATCATGACATCTCCCATTACAATTGGTTTTTGGTCAGGAGCCAAACATTTCCCATCTTAGAATTTTGATTGTGCGGTATATGTTCCAATTTCTCCATCACAACGCATAGAGATGGGTCCCCAAAGAAGGTTGGGGATATATGTTGGGTATGAATCTCGTTCTATTATAAAATATTTGAAACCTAGAACTGGAGATTTATTTACGAAAAGGTTTGCTGATTGTCATTTTGAAGAATCAGTATACCCAACATTAGGGGGAGAACAAAAGCAATTGGGAAATGAGATAGATTGGAATTCACTTTCACTGTCTCATTTAGACCCTCGAACAAATCAATGTGAGCAAGAAGTTCAAAAGATAATTTATTTGCAGAATATAGCAAATCAACTGTCGAATGCATTTACTAACCTTCCATGGGTTACTAAATCATATATACCAGCTGCTAATGCTCAAGTTCGAGTTGATGTCTCGATAGGATAAAATGTTAAGGCAAATGACGCTTAAAACGTGGTAGACCGATTGGTTCCAAGGATAAAAATCCTCGAAAAAGGAAAGGAATAAATGACTATAATATGAAGACAATTGCTCATGAAAAGCTCTGAGACATAATAAATGATGACACCAAATATGAGGTTCATGTACCTGAAAATAATGAGAATGAGGAAATCTCTATAAATTATGTCTCGACGAGAAAAAGGTGGAATCGAAATAATATTGTGGTGGATAATATTTTATCCTATAATGTTACGTTGCAGTTGAAATAATGCAACAAGATGAGGATTTGGAACCAAGATTTGTCAATGAATGTAGCAGAGAAATGGTTGGCCAAATTGGAAGGAAGCAATTCAAACAGAATTGGCTTCATTTGAAAAACGTGAAGTTTTTGGACCAATAGTCCGAACACCTGAAGGTGTCAAGCCAGTGGGGTACAAATGGATTTTTGTGCGAAAACGTAATGAAAATGGTAAAGTCGTAAAATATAAAGCGCGACTTGTGGCACAAGATTGTTCGCAAAGGCCTGACATTGATTATGAGGAGACATATTTTCCTGTGGTAGATGTAATTACCTTCAGGTATCTAATAAATATGACAGTTCATGAAAAACTTGAAATACATCTAATAGACGTTGTCACTGCCTATTTATATGGCTCACTAGACCACAACATTTTTTTATGAAAATCCCTGAAGCACTAAAAGTGCCTGAAGCATATAAAAGTTCAAAAGAAGGTTATTCAATAAAGCTTTAGAAATCCTTATATGGATTGAAAAATTAAGGCGAATGTGGTGTAATTGTCTTAGCGAATACTTGTTAAAGAAAGGGTATCAAAATGACCCTATTTGTCCTTGTATTTTTATACGAAGGTCAAAATTTGAATTTGTAATAATATCTGTTTATGTTGATAACTTGAACATCATCAGAACTCCTAAAGAGCTTTCAAAAGTTGTTGAGTGTTTGAAGAAAGAATTTGAAATGAAAGATCTTGGTAAGACAAAATTTTGTCTTGGCCTTTAGATTGAACATTTAACAAATGGAATATTTATCCATCAATCAACATATACTGAAAAGGTTTTGAAGCGATTTTACATGTATAAATCACACCCATTGAGTACCCCGATGGTTGTGAGATCTCTTGATATAAATATATATCCATTCCGACCTCAAGAAAAGGATGAAGAGATTCTTGGTGATGAAACACCATATCTCAGTGTTATCGGGGCACTAATGTACCTTGCCAATAATACCCGACCAGATATTTGCTTCGTAGTAAGTTTATTGGCGAGATTCAGCTCATGTCCAACAAGAAGACATTGGAAAGGTGTTAAGCATATATTCAGATATCTTCAAGGAATAATTGAAAGGTGTTAAGCATATATTCAGATATCTTCAAGCATATATCCATTCCGACCTCAAGAAAAGGATGAAGAGATTCTTGGTGATGAAACACCATATCTCAGTGTTATCGGGGCACTAATGTACCTTGCCAATAATACCCGACCAGATATTTGCTTCGTAGTAAGTTTATTGGCGAGATTCAGCTCATGTCCAACAAGAAGACATTGGAAAGGTGTTAAGCATATATTCAGATATCTTCAAGGAATAATTGATATGGGGTTGTTGTATTCTAATGCATCCAAGTCAGAATTGATCGATTATGCAGATGCGGGATATTTGTCTGACCCACATAAAACTAGATCTTAGACAGGCTATTTATTCACATATGAAGGTACAACTATACCATGGCTTTCGATGAAGCAAACAATAGTTGCTACTTCTTCAAATCATGCAAAGATAATAACCATTCATGAAGCCAGTCGTGAGTGTGTATGGTTAAGATCAATGACTCAACACATTTTGCAATTATGCGGTCTTTCTGTGCAAACAAAGATCCCAACAATATTGTATGAAGATAATGCTGCTTGCTTAGCTCAATTAAAGGGAGGATATATCAAAGGAGACCTAACAAAGCATATTTCACCTCTTTTTCACACATGATCTTCAACAAAATGGTGAGATAAATGTTCAACAGATTCATTTGAGTGATAATCTTGCAGATTTATTCACTAAGGCATTGCCAACGTCAACATTTGAGAAGCTAAGATATAAGATTGGAATGCGTCGTCTCCAAGATATCAAATAAATTTTTCATCAGGGGGAGTAAATACGCGTTGTACTCTTTTTCTCTTAGCCAAGGTTTTGTTCCATTGGGTTTTCCTGGTAAGGTTTTTAATGAGGCAGCACTCAAGGCGTATTACAAGATGTGTGTACTCTTTTTTCTTCACTAGGCTTTTTTCCACTGAATTTTCCCTAGTAAGATTTTAACAAGACACATTATCTATAAACATCCAAGGGGGAATGTTACAAATCCATTTAATGGTGGATGTTTCACTTGATCTATTCCTAAGGTAATGTATCTATTTATTACATAAATTTATTTTTAATGGCCATTTTTGTTTTTTACAATTAGTTTTAAAATTTATTTTTATAATGATAATTATTGTTTTATTGTGGTACTGACACGTGACACTTTTTACTTCTCCTATGATATATAGGTAGATTAAGATGATTATTATTATTATTATTATTATTATTATTATTGTTATTGTTGTTGTTGTTGTTGTTGTTGTTGTTGTTATTATTATTATTATTATTATATTTTCATTGATTAAATAGTTTATAAAAAATGATGTTATAGGCGAATTCTACTGTATATATTCATTTAAAATTTAAGCTTTTGTATTTAAAATTATGTATTTGTAGATGGATGGTATAATAGTTAAATAATAATTTATAATTGATTATTAAGTGTATATTTAGTTACCGAAAATTATGTATTGTACATGGATGGTGTAATAGTTAAATAATAATTTATAATTGATTATTAAGTGTGTTTTTCGTTACCGTAGTATTAAATGTGCAACACAAAATATTCTAAAAAATTGTGGTATGGACAAATAATTTTTAAAAATTGTGGTGTTGACAAATAATTTATTTTTGTTCGGAACCAAAAAAAGAAAAAAATATTTTGTTTATTTAAAATGTTTTGTAACTACCGTAGGGTCAAATTGTAATTATTCAAATGTTTCAATAATTATTTAAATAATTATTTATTATTGATTCTTTAAAATGATTTAAAATTTAAAATTCCAAAAAATTGTGGCAATGACATGTTTATTTTTTCTTCTCCTTTTATATATAGATAGATTTGTTTTTTACTTTTTTGTTTCAATGACTAATTTAAATTTATTATTTTGATGGTCAAATTTATTTATGTTTCACTAATTTTTTTGTAAAATTTATTATAGATGCCCCATTATTTTATTTTATTTTTACAAATACAAAAACTAAATTACAATATAACCGCAAAAAAGTTAGTTTTAAATTTTTTTCTTTACACTAAGAATGAAAGAAAAAAGAATAAGAAACTCGAATAATGATAATCAAAGAGTCAAATTTTATATTAAAAAGATTAAAATATACCTTGAACTTGCTATAGAGATCATATATATACCTCTACATGAATTTTTTAAAATTAAAGGAAAAAATAAAATTAAAACTAATTTTTTCACATCCGTTAGATGAAGGGTATAAGTGAGCTCCTTTTATAACGGTAAGGACATATGTGAGCCATTTGTATAATGGTAAGGGTATAGATAAACCACTTTCATAACGATGGGTATATCAACTCAAAATGACAAAGTTAAGGGGTATATCAGTCATTTTCCCCTTAATTCAATGATACATATCTTTTTACCATTTGGTCTAAAGTTACTCTCAATCCAAATTTAATTGAAATGAACTTTTTTACTAATTAATTAATTATTTTATTTCTAAAAGACAATTTTTAATTTATTCAAATTCTTAATATTAGCTCATTTCAAAATATTTAAAATATTTAAGTCTAGCATAAAATAAAATAAATAATTTATTATGTAAAAATTAATTATATTTTTTTAAAATTCTTATTTTTATTATTAAAACAAAACAATACTGTGCAATGGAGCCCATTCTTTATTTAGTCACTAGAAAACATAACCGCGCCTCGCACGGTGCATTAATCAATTTAGAAAAGATTTTTTAAAATACATTTTTTGCCAAACAAATATGATAAAACTTTTCATGTTTATGCATAAAAAATTAATTATAAATATTCATGAAATCTTTATTATATAAGTTTGTTATTAAAATTAAAGTTAGGTGAACAATACTTTTTTTATTAGTATATCTTCTTGTTTCATTCATTAGATACTATGAAATATTTGTTTTTCGAAAATTTCCTTCGTTAAGAATAAAATAATAAAAAGAAAAGACTCTAAACATTAGTTATTATCCTATGGCCAAAATTAATTCAACTAATATTGTTTTTCTCTAAGCTTATTTTTTCAAAGTTAAATAAGATCGGATTAATTGATATTTTAAAATTAAGATTTAAGTATTCAAAAACTATATAAAAAGTATTATAAATTACAATTTTATTCATGTATCATGTATCAACATGATTAAGAATATATATATTAATTAAATTTTGATTGAAATTTATATTATTTGACTCTTTAAAAGATATAATATTAAAAAGAGAGAAAAAGATTCAAAAAGTGACAAATTAAATAAATAGAAATATGATATGATCTCGTTAAAAATTTAGCTAAGATATAATATATTAATGGATGAAATTTTCATGTATTTATGCATACAAATTTAAATATTTTGTCAAATTAGTTCCAAAACTTTGAATATCACCTATTTCATAATTAGTTAAGTTTATAGCTTAGATTTTTAAAAAATCTAATTGTCAATTACAAACTTTTCTAATTTTTGAATGTAAATATTTTAACATTAAAAAAATATTTGTTAATACAGTCCATATCATATAAAAAACACTGTCACTTTATTTATAGATTACAAAGTAAAAGAAAAAAATTAAATCTAATTTATAAATTTTTTAAGTTATGATATACTTATCATCTACTGATTTATAATGTGTAAAAGTTAAAAATATGTTGATGAAGATCCATGTCATGTCACTTTATTTATAGATTACAAAGTAAAAGAAAAAAATTAAATCTAAATTTATAAATTTTTAAGTTATGATATACTTATCATCTACTGATTTATAATGTGTAAAAGTTAAAAATATGTGATGAAGATTCATGTCATGAAATTTTAACCTCAATTTGTCCGGCAAGAAGATTTCATAGCCAAAAGTAATGCATCTCTTCTCTAATTGCTTTCAGAATCTTCTTGCCCACTTCCTCTTAACGTTTCTCAAAATTATATTTTTGAAATTCTCACACTATTTCAAGTTTTCAACATTTATATGAATTGGAATAATTTAACTAATTCAAACTATAGAAAAAAAATCTTGGACATTCTAAGTGTAATTTGTAAAAATACACATTTTTCTATGAAACAAATTTCTATTATATTTATGAAAAATTAGATCATTTGGATGATGAAACTTTTAAAATAAATAAAATTATGATAATTCACAAGGAGATTACAATTAGTTGGAAGACATATATTAACAAATAATCTTTCTTGAATTGTACTTCGAAAGAATAAGTGGCGAACTCGATTAATTTTAAAATCCCTTGTTTTTTTTTCTTTACTTGTGTGTCTCGCAAGGTGAGGACTTAGTCATCCTTCAATCTTCGTTTCTTTTCTTCAAAAGAAGAAAAAATCACATCTTTTTTATCATGTATTCACGTTCATTTGATACATTTGCTACACATAAAATTCATAATAAGTTCAAAACACTCAGAAAAAAAAAACGATGCATAAAATATAAGACAATAACATAATATTAATATATATTTTTAACCAAATATCACATAAAATTCATAATAAGTTCAAAACACTAAAAAAAATGATGCATAAAATATAAGGCAATAATGTAATATTAATATATATTTTTAGCCAAATATCACCCCACAAGGAATGACCTCTTGTTTCTCAAAGGAACAATAAGTAAAAGAAATGTAATTAGTTGTAGGGAGAATATGCTTAGGAAAATAGTGAGGATGAATGGAGTTTAAATAGCTATTAGAAATTAAATATAATCATTAATGTTGCAATTATAAAAGAAATTAAATATAATCATTAATGTTGAAATTATTAAAAAAATAGTGAACGTTTGCAATTATATTAAAAAAAAAGTGAAACGTTTGCAATTACTGCTTATTTGTAGTCAATTAGGTATATTTGCATCATTATGTACTTAACAGTTATATTTGGAAGGAAAAAATAAATGTAATAGATCCTAATAAAAGGAAAGAGAGTAATTAAAATATTAAAGAGCTGAAATGTTGCATTATCTTTTTCATTAAAGAGCTGCAATTAAGTGGATGTATTTTTTTTAATGAAATTATGTAACTACTTTTTTCATAATTAAGCACACTAATTATGGGGAAGTAAATATTGATTATAGGAAATCAAATTAGTACAATTTAAAAACGGCAAAATGATTGCCTTTGGAATTCTTTATTTATAGGAAGGTATAATTGATCAGTAGTTAATAATTATTAATAATACAATTGTGTAAAATGTCTAAATTCTAAGAAAATAGATAAATACTTTTTGTGATCATTGAGGCATGTCACATTAGCGGGATGAAGATCCTCCTTTATATTATATATAGATTAAATGATTTAGACCCTATTTGGCATTGCTGCTAAAATTTGCATATTTTGATAAGCACCTTTTTGAAATAGCTTTATAGAAAAGTTCTTTTGAAAAATAATAATTTGTGTTTGGCGAATTCATTTGGAAAATGTTTTTTATAATCAAATTGTGTTTGACAAATCTTTTGAAAAAATGCTTTTGAGAGTCAAATTACGATAAGGGCAAGTATTAACGTACTTTGATACTAAGATTATTTTATAAAGAGAAACTAGTTTCAACATCTATTACAAAAAAATTAATTAAATATTTATTTTTATTAAATTAAAATGTTCATATTCCATTTTTCAATCAATATTGTACATTTTTTTGAAAGGTTGAAATCTTTAATTGTTATTATTATTATTTTTTCCTAATCTTACAAAAAAATTGTTGTTACCTTTTTCTTTTCTTTTTTTCTAATTCCACAAAATAATACGTAAAATAATAATACATAAACGTAAAATAGAATATAAAATTTATTATATAAAAATAAATAATAAATTTAGTAACTGAAACTTAACCAAACATATGAGATATGTCAATTAATTAATAAGATTAATATATATATATATATATATATATATATATATATATATATATATAGACATTTTAGCTGAAAAACATAATTTCTTGCTTCTGCTTCTATTTTTTTTAAGAAGCAAATTTGTTTAGCTTCTTCCCAACAACAGAAAAATTGCTTCCCTTTTTTTTTTGTTGAAAAGGTTGTTATATATATAATACCATAGACAAAAGTTAAGTTTGTTCTATGCCCCCCTTGTCGGCGGGTCCATAATTAAGAAGTTTTGGGCCACATCCCGGCCCTGGATAGTAGGATTAACAAAATGAACCTTTCTAATGTACGATGTCCCTAAGTTATCTACCTCCCACTCTTGATAAGTGTGTGGTGGTGAAGCTGTGAAGATATTGGGGGCATCAAAAACCTTTCGTAGTTCTTCATTCGCTAGCTTATCCACAACCCTATTCTATTCCCTATAGGTGTGCATTAGTGTATACATCCCAAGCATCTGTATTAATGACCTGCACTCAACAATTAGGTTAGTGTATGGTAGATAATAATGGTCTATCCAGTTGATGATGTTTGAAGAGTCACTATCAACAACTAAGGGAACAAGGTTGTGCTCTATTCCAAGTTTGAGACCCATTCTCAAAGCTTGTAGCTTCGCCATGGCAGGGGTTGTTTTTGGGGTGCAATCACTGAATCCTAGGATCCACTGGCATGCATGGTCTCTGAAGACTCCTATTCCTCCCACACCCAAGCGACTCTTTACTGTACCATTAATTTTGAGCTTATAGGTTCCCCTATCGGGGGGTTCTCATTTGACTCAGATGGCGTTTTGTTTAGAGGTGCTTTTTTCTTTTTGGGTCACTAACAAGTGATACTCCATGCTCTGGCTGATGGTGTTGTTACTATTAATGTGATCCATCTTCTTGTTAAACATGTTATTGTTTCTTTTAAACCAGATGTTGCATAAGAAGAAGGGTATTAGAGTTCCCCAACTGATGGTGTTGTTGAAGGGCTTATCCTTGATATGGTTCCAAAAAAGGGTCTAGTTATTAGTGTTTACATTCATGGCCCGGGTGGTTTTGCTGCTTCCAATTATGTTTCTCCAGAATTTAGAAGCAGTAGGGCAGTCAAAGAAGGTGTGATTGGTGTCCTCTTTCGTGAGCTACCGAAGTGGCAACTAGGGTTCACGTTGAGCCCTTTCTGATGGAGAGAGTGGTTGGTAGGGAGTCTCTCGTGGTGGGAAAGCCAGAGGAAGGTCCTAATTTTATTGGGGGCTTTGGTTTTCCAAATCCACTCAAATTGTTTCCCCTGGGTTTGGTTCTTGCTTGAGTTGTCCTTGGAGATGAGATCATAAGCACTGCCTGTTGAAAAGATACCATCGCTAGTTGGGCCCCAGATCATGGAATCTCGCTTGGGGCTATTGTAGGGGATGTGGTAGTCTTTGATGGTAGCTTTGAGGTCATCACTAAGATCGAAGGAGAGGTAGTCTAGGTTCCAACTCCCATTTCCATAGATGTCCCTAATTTTGAGGCTTAACTCCCCCTTGGTAAAGGCCCCATGGATAATCTTGTCAATGGCAGGGGAATGAGGGATCCAAGTATCCTTCATGAAGGACACTTTGTCGCCCCTGTGGATAACCCATCTAGAGACCTTTTGACATACTTCCCACCCCTTTTGAATGTTTTTCCAAGTTCTTGAGACCACCCTTTTCCCATTTGGTGGATTGACATTTTTGAGGTACTTGCTAGTAAGTATCCTACTCCAAAGGCTGTTGGGATTTCTAAAGGTTCTCCAAGCCAAAGTTGCGTGCAAAGCTCTATTTCTAAGTTCGCACTTTTGGATGCCTATTACCCCTTCCTCCTTGTTTTTAGTTATGGTGTCCCAACCAATAATGTGCATTTTATTTTTTCCAACTGTGGTACCCCATATGAAATCCCTTTCGATTTTGTTAATGGATTCTATGGTTATAGATGGGAGGCTAATGTGTTGCATGAATGGGATGGGATGCTACCGAACGTAGCTTTGACAAGGAAGGTCTTGCCTGCTAAGTTAAGGAAGTGCGTTTTCCACCCAACTAACTTACTATTCATGTTATCAGTAATGAATTGGAAGTCACTATTAGACGACCTTTTCTTGAAAAATATGGAAACCCATGTACTTTCCAAAAGAGTCCTTGGCACTAATATTTAGGAGGCTCGAGCAGGTATTGGAGTCATTGGTAGAGTAGTTCTTAAAGAAGATTACTCTTGACTTGTCCAAGTTGATTTTTTTATTAGAGGCGCCATTGAAGTTGGCAAGGGTCTCATTAATTGTGGCACAGTTCTTTGCGTCCGCCTTGGAGAACAACGTGAGATCATCGATCTGCACAGAATAGATGTGATATCTTAGGCCCCGAGGTGGTGGTTTTGATGGGTGTCCATTCCTTGGCTTGTACCCTGTGGTCAATCTTCCTGAACAACCTTTCCATGCAATGGATGAAGAGGTGTGGGGATATGGGGTCTTCCTACCGGATGCCTCTAGTAGGCACAAAGGCATCCGTTATCCCTCCATTAACAATGATAGCTATTGAACTGGAGCTGACGCAACTCATGATGAGAGATATGAGTTTTGGGGGGTAATTGAAGAATTGCAGAGTGTCTCTGATGAAGGACCACTCAAGCCCGTCAAAGGCTTTCTCCAAATCAATTTTTAGAATCATGTTAGGGTTTTTCCCTTTCATGTTCCTGAAGTGCGAGATATACTCTTGGACAATGATGACATTGTCTAAGGCTCTTCTTGAGGAGAGGAAACTGGCTTGGCTAGAGCCAATGATCTTTTGCAAGTGGGTTTTTATGCGATATACAATGATTTTGGTCACTAGTTTATAGCTCGTGTTACAAAGACCGATTGGTCTAAAGTTCTTGAGCATGGTGGCATTTTGACTCTTGGGGATGAGGCTTGCGAATCAAGAAATTGTTTCACCAAATTAAGGTATGTAAGCTCTCATAGTGTTGGGTTCATTCATCCATACGCCAATCATGTGATTTTAAATCCGTAATTTAATTCTTGAGGTTGAATGATTTGAGTTCTTGAAGAGTTTCTTGAAGTTTCATTCTTAAATTGTTAATATTGAGTTTGATGAGTTCTTCAGATGAATGTTAGGAGTTTGAGGGTTGTTTTTGAGTATATTTTCATGTACTTATGTTGGGTATTCGAATCTAAGTGAGTTGGGAAGAAACCATTCGATTCTAGGCGAATTAGGGCAAAAAATCGAAGAAGTAAGTTCATCAAAATGTTCTAGGTAAGGGCAAGGGCTGCGCGCCAGCAGTGCGCCGCATTTGAGTCTTTGAAGTTTAGGGGCTGGCCTGGGGTCTCTTGCCCTCACCTTTTTTCCGTCGTTTGCTCCATCTAAGTTCTTTTAAAGTGTACCTTTACTCCCTTATGATTCTAACTAATCTAATTACGTCTAAACATTGAAAGATCATTCATAACATGAATCATAACCCTTGAATTCATAATTCAAATTCAGGGTATAGTTAAGAGTAAAGTCTTGAGAGTTCTTTCGAGTCATTTTGAGAAGTCTTTTACAATCTTTTAACCCCTGTTTTAAGACTTGAGTACTTGAGTTTGAGGATGAGGAGAGTTCAGTTTCATTTTTCAAAATGAATATATGGGAACTAAGTATTCTCAAAAATAAGTGTTTTTACATTTAAAATGAGAGGAAATATCGATTTGCAAATGAGTTCATGAGGAGTTTTTGAGTATAATCTCTTTTAAGAGAACCATTTGAGTAATAATCTCAAAAGTTGAGGATGAGGAAATGTTTTTAAACATATGAGATGAGTATATTTTTGGGAGTAGTATTGAGTACCGATATGGGGACAAGTTCATACAACTAAAAGTCCTTATAAACCATGTATCCAATGTGGGTAGAAAGGGTCATACTTTTTAGATGATTCTTTATTGCTTTTTAAGCATAACTTAATGGATCCACTTAGTTGAGGATGTCTTATACTCTGTCAAGGTATATGACAATTATGGCAGCGTGGGCGAGACGCTATATCATCATATATCTCATAGTGATGGTTGTCGGTTAGAGAATCTCCCAAATTGAGTTATTTTGTATCTTTACATACAAACTGAGTTATTATTGTATTTTTAAATACATTTAGTTGTTATCTACTATTTTAAATGCTTTATATAAAATGCACTTTTATTGTTGTTTTATACTGCATTGAGTTGAGTATCCATGAGTTGAGGTTGAGTTGAGGTGAGTATGTTTCCTTCTTTTAGAGTTCAAGATTTTATGTTATGTTTAGTGTTCCCCTGACATACTCGTACATTTACTGAAGCCATTTGGCCTGCATTGTTTCATGATGCAGATACAGGAGATCAAGGTCATCAACATGCACTTCTTTGATACCGTAGCAGTTTGAGTTAGCTTTGGTGAGCCTCCTTGCCTCCGGAGGTCCCTTATTTATTTCCATTATTTCAATTTTATTAGGATGATCAGGGTTCTTGTCCCGACATCCCTCATAATATCAGAGGCTTCATCGATAGACAATAGTATTTGAGGAGTCCTTCTTTCATTTCTCTTGTTAATGTTTTAAAGACTGTAAGTTGAACACTTATGTTCATTTGAGTATTTTGAGTTAACTACTTTATTTATGAGTTGAGTTGTTTGTGTGATTCTATTTCACTTGAGAGTCTTCCACTGAGAGTTGAGCCAGGCTAAGGGTTCGCTTGGGGCCAACAATGGTTCTCGACTTTTGGCCACGTCTAAGGTGTAGGCTCAGAGCGTGACAAACTTGGTATCAGAGCACATAGTTCAAGAGTCCTAGGGTGTCTATAAAGCCATGTCTGTAGAGTCCTGGTTATCGGTGTGAAGCGCGCCACATCTATAATTAGGAGGCTGCGACATTTAGAAACTATCTCACTTCTTTCATACTCTTTTCGTGTGATAGAGTTTAACTTTATAAAGTTTCTTTCTAATTTGTGCTTGCACGTATCTTTTAGATCACGCCTCCATGAAGAGCTGTCCGAGGTCATCATACTAAGAGGAATGTTGATCCCCAGGATCAAGGGGTTCCCAATGCACCAGAAGTGTAACCCCAATGAGGGGTCACTAATGTTGAGTTTCGGGATTCTATCTAGATGTTGAGTCAAGTTATGACCAACCAAGCTAGGCAGCAAAGAGGGAATCGACAGGATGTGGCAGATACATCCATAATATGTGAGTTCTTAAGGATGAATCCTCCAAACTTCACTGGTTCAAGCGTCATTGAGGATCCAGAAAACATTGTGAAGGAGTTGTAGAAAGTATTTGAGGTAATGTATGTTGCAGATGTTGAGTGTGTGGAACT
Organism: Solanum stenotomum; assembly: GCF_019186545.1. NCBI lineage: Eukaryota > Viridiplantae > Streptophyta > Magnoliopsida > Solanales > Solanaceae > Solanum > Solanum stenotomum. The sequence goes on along the minus strand of NC_064285.1, from coordinate 31,895,325 downwards.
AGCTGCATACAAACTGAAGGGTATTGCTAGAGTTTGGTACGAACAATGGAAGAATAGTGGAGCGGAGGGTGCACTAATTGTGAGCTGGGCTGTGTTCGAAGAGGCCTTTATGGGGCGTTTCTTTCCCCGTGAACTAAGAGAGGCAAAGGTAAGAGAATTCCTCACTCTTAAGCAGGAATCCATGAGTGTGCATGAGTACAACCTCAAGTTCACTCAACTTTCTCGTTATGCTCCGGAGATGGTTGCTGATATAAGTAGCAGGATGAGCTTGTTTGTTTCTGGGTTGTCTCGTCTGTTGAACAAAGAGGGTAAGGCTCCGATGTTGATAGGGGACATGGACATAACAAGGTTTATGATCCATGTGCAGCAGGTTGAGAAAGAAAAGCTAAGAGATAGAGAAGAGTGCTGAAATAAGAAGGCTAAGACAACATAAAATGAGCCCAGGCAACAGAAGAGTAGTGCGATTTGGTCATCCTTTCAACAAAAGCCAAATTGACCTACTCCATCACCTGCTAGTGCACCTTCACCAAGGAACAAAGGTGAGTTCAAGAATTAGAATTCTCAGAACTTCAGAGCTAGACCTGCACAATCTCAAGGTAGTGTGGCACAAGAAGGTAATTGGACTTTGCATGTGCTAAGTGTGGTAGGAAAAACCCAAGATCGTGTCGTGATGGCTCCACTGGTTGCTTCAAGTGTGGTTAGAATGGTCACTTCATAAGAGAGTGCCCTAAGAACAGGCAGGGTAGTGGTAATGGGGGAATATAGACCAATCTTATTCAGTGGCTCCACCAGATAGAGCTGCACCTAGAGGAGCTACTTCATGGACAAACGGAGGAGCAAACCGCCTGTATGCTATCATCAGTCGTCAAGAACAAGATAATTCACCAGATATTGTCACTGGTATGATCAAAGTCTTTACCTTTGATGTATATGCATTACTTGATCCAGGTGTAAGTCTATATTTTGTGACTCCTTATGTTGCTATGAGGTTAGACATTATCCGCGAACAACTTCTTGAGCCCTTCAGTGTTTCCATACCCGTTGGTGAGTCTATTCTAGCTAAGAGAGTTTATCGTGATTGTACCAATTCTATCAATCACAAGGACACCATGCCTGACTTAGTCGAGCTAGACATGGTGGACTTTGATGTTATTCTAGCTATAGACTGGCTTCATGCTTGTTATGCCTCAGTTGGTTGTAAAACTCGAGTACTTAAGTTCTAGATTCCTAATGAGCTAGTTATAGAGTGGAGAAGTAGTTCAGTAGTGCCTAAAGGTCATTTTATTTCCTACCTTAAGGCGAGAAAGTTAGTTTCCAAGAGGTGTATCTATCACTTAGTCCGAGTTAACGACTCTAGTGTTGAGACACTGCATATTCAATCAATTACAACTGTGAGTGGGTTTCCAGAGGTCTTACTAGATGATCTTCCCATAGTCCCTCCTGAGAGAGAAATAGACTTTGGTGTAGATATTCTTCCTGATACTCGTCTTATCTCTATTCCTCCATATAGAATGGCTCCAACTGAGTTGAAAGAGTTAAGTAGTTGAAAAACCTTCTTGATAAAGGTTTGACGAAGTGTCTCATCTTGGGGAGCTTCGATCTTATTTCTAAGGAAGAAAGACGGTTCTATTAGGATGTGTATTGATTACCGCCAATTGAACAAGGTTACTATCAAGAATAAGTTTCCCTTTCTGAGAATTGATGATCTTTTTGATCAACTTTAGGGTGCCACTTGTTTTGCTAAGATATATTTCAGATTGAGTTATCATAAGTTGAGAGTACGAGAGAGTGATATTCCATATCAGTTGAGAGTAAGAGAGAGTGATATTCGAAAGACAGCTTTCAGGACCTGCTATGGTCACTACGAGTTTCTAGTCATGTCATTTGGTTTGACTAATGCTCCTGCAACGTTCATTGACCTTATGAAAAAAGTGTTTAACCCTTATCCTGATATGTTTATTATCGTATTCATTGATGATATTCTAATTTATTCAAGGAATGAGGAGGATCATGCTAGTCATCTCAAAATAATTCTCCAAACTATTAGAGATAGAGAGTTGTATGCCAAACTTTCCAAGTGTGAGTTTTGGCTTGAGTCAATGGCGTTCTTAGTCCATATTTTATCTGATGATGGGATTCGAGTTGACACTCAGAAGATTGAGGCAGTTCAGAACTGGCCTAGACCCACATCTCCAACTGATATAGGAGTTTCTTGGGATTCGCTGGTTATTACAGAAGGTTGGTCGAAGGGTTCTCATCTATTTCATCCCCGTTGGCTAAGTTGACTCAGAAGACAACATAGTTTCAATGGTCTGAAGCTTGTGAGAAAAGCTTTCAGGAATTGAAAACTAGGTTGACTACTACCCCAGTGTTGACCTTACCAAAAGGTACGCAAGGTTTTGTTGTGTATTGTGATACGTCCAGATTTGGAATGGGCTGTGTATTGATGCATAATTGCAAGGTTATAACTTATGTATCACGACCCAAGCCTAGGGCCTAGACGTGACATGGCGAATGAGGAACCCGAAGGAACCCCAAACAAGCCTCTCAAACTTGTTATCACACTTCATTGGTCGCGGAAGTACAATCAACATTAATTAACAGGAAATAGGGACTAAGGGCAAACCATTTCAAAAAGACATCATAGAACAAGAGTCAAGCTCATTTACAAAATACTTGTCCAACGCACCCCTCTACATACATAGATAGGACGGGGGCCATGACATACTACCGGCTCCCCTCATAGTCAAAATACAATTGCAAGCTAAAGTCTCAAAACATAGGAGTAGGAAATATAACATAGCCCTCGAATCATTGAGGACTCACCAACAAACTCGGATAAGCACCGTACTAGCCACGTGAATGGAGAGAAGGATCAAGAGTAGCTCC